>NW_026017110.1:15496348-15554456 GCF_020466585.1 Dendroctonus ponderosae | reverse complement strand
TGTAGCACAGATGATTATAAGAGTAGGCTACACTGTTACAATCGTTGAATAACAGGAAGAAAATTTAGTTTAAAGATTGATTTCTTATTTTTGACTTTGATCTTATTTCTTATTTATTGATTGTTTTACATCGCCAAAAATTACTTTTATTTGCGGAAGAGTAATTTCTACAATAAAGCCTATGTCATCTACTTACGCACTATCTTATTAAATTGTTGAAAATGTTGTCGAGTTTGCTGTAAACAATAATAAAGTCTGTTTCCAAACTCCTAACATTTCGGAACAGTTTACGGGGAATTGATCGACATTCTGCTGCAATTCACCTTTTTATATCATCGATATCAGCAGGTTGTGTTTTATAAACAATAGACTTAAGATGTCCCCAAAGAAAGAAGTTTAAGGGCGTTCAATCTGGTGATCTTGGAGGCCTTTCAATTGGTCCCCTACTGCCAATCGATCTATCCCGAAATTTCTTATCAGTGTTAGGGAGTGTTGGAAAATAGACGTTGTTATTGTTTACAGGAAAATAGACAACATTTTGAACAACTTATAAGATAGTGCGTAAGTAGACCCCATGGGTCCTACTGTAGAAATTTCTCTTCCGCAAATAAAAAGTGATTTTCCCCCAAAAAATAGTAATAAAATAAATAATATAATAATCAATAAATCCGAAATCAATTGTTTAAACTAGATTTTCTTGCTGTATGTAATATCGTTATGTTTGGTAAATCGTTTGCACTTATCACTTTTATTATACTAGTTAGAGAGTAGTACTATTTCTCACTAGATAAATAATGTGCCACAAATATAACTAGAAACAGTTAAGGTAATATAGTTTTAATTGTGCTACAAAGGTTTATAATTTCTACACTCAGTAAATTTCTCATAAAGTTGTACTTTACGCCCCTTAGGTAAAGAAGATATGGACAACTAGTGTTACATCGTAATCATCAAAGGGTTTCTATGTTTTTTACTTTATATATAAATTACTTTTCTAGCGGTACACGCCTTTGGATTTCCGTTCACCAGGTTCGTCTGTTTTGCCTGTCATTATCTGGGAGGTTTCTGGCCGAGATAGCTTTCGCAAATTTCTTGTATCCAAGTTCTTGGCAATATTTTTTTTGCTCCGTCTGAAGGTAGTTACTCGAATACTATCCTCAGCAATCTTTCATTCCACATATGCCTTACAGGTCCGTGCAAAATTATTTGCTATTTTTCAATGTCTTTTACGATTGTTCCTTTTACTTTCATTTGTTTTCTTATGTCGTCATTTTGAGTGTAGTTCAATCTAGATTTTCCGGTCGGTCTTCTACACAAATATATTTAAACTGCTAGTAAATTGTCCTTAAGTCTTCGCGTTAATTTCCACATAGCAACTGGTTTCAATATGGTATTATATGTTCTTGTCTTTGTGTCTGGTCTTATGTGGTTCCACCGTTATATTGCGTTTTCTACCCTTACCACTTGTTTTTGATCGGCCATTCTGTCGTTTATAGCTTCCTCAGTTCGTCCTGTCTTCGCCATTTTTATTCCCAGATATATGTATTCATCGTCATTTCTTATTTTATGATGTTCCAGGTTCAGGTCATCTGCCAATCGATTCCTAGTCCCCATTTTCGGATTCTTTTATAAGCTTTGCTCGACACAAAATGTTTCATTTTATGCATTAACAGATTTAGTTTTGTTAGTCTCAAAGTCACGTGAATTGGTAACTATTTTATTATGATCGTTCACGAAAATGATTGATAATGCGTGAGAAGTGTTTGATAAAATTGCCACTATACATTTATAACAGAGTATGGAGCTTGTAGAGTTTCAGATTCAAATGAGGATTAGGACGGATATTTTAAAGCACCTCTAGTTACATATTTCAAATATTGTGCAATATGTTAATTTTTATATTGGATTTCTTCAGAAAATGGAGTGAACAACTGCATTTCGGCTGAAAGTATCAATATTCTTCAATATTCATAGTTATTAGTATATTTAAGCAGTCAGTGAGCACAAAAGTCAGCAATTTAAAATAAAGTGGACATGTCCGAAGTACTGGGTAAATCGGCTTCTTTTCCACGATTTCTATGTAAAATGATATATCTTATCAATGATCTTGGAGGGTGTCACAATCTTCAAGCGACATGTCTTATGCAGAAAAACTGCAAAATCTCGAAGAATTTGTGGTAGGTAAATTTGAAACTTTTTTCTGGCTCAAGAACGTGCGTTACTGAAACATGAACTCATGTGTCTTTAAACCAAATCTGCCCTCAAGTTTATCAGTTTGCATTTTTCCCAGTAATATAGACTCAATTTTAAAATAAATTGAGTGAAACAAAGATTCTACAAGATTACGGCTTTACGTATATTACATGGCTTTTTAATGTATTACCTTGTGTTAGTGCCGAATATTTTAATTTTCTTCCATCTTGCGTCCTTCTAAACTGAAACTTCAAAAATCCTTTGAATAAATTTATTGATTATTCATTGTTTCTCAAAGTTAAAGCAGTTATTTTGCGCAGACGTTGTTTCGTAAAGAAACTACTGGCAATTACTCCTTTTACATATCAATCTGTCGGCCCATTCGCCTTCAAACTTACTCATAACTTGTTGGAACATCGGCGTAATTGATATTGCGGGGCTGGAAGCATAATTGATTGCCAGAACAGAGTTTTAATATAATTTATGTCATAATAATTAGAGAGTGGTCGAACACGCCGCACCGCCTCGGGTTGCCGCACCTGCGACCGACACTTGATGGAATCGCTACATCTCCACCACGTTCGATATTATGGCGGCCTTCACAAGGCGGCTCGGACTTTCATTAATGACCATATAAATCTTATTTCGCCACACCTAAAAGAATTTCATAATTCCTGTTTGAACTTGCGCCCCTCAATGACCGCTTAATTATATCCAGTCCGGACGAACGTTATTTAGAAGGCTGACCTGTTTTCTGTTTCACTAGGAGAAACTCGTTTTAGTGTTTTTTTTTATGGTTTCCAGGCAAATGATAGATTTTTCTACTTAACCCTTCCAGTCCCTGCGGGAAAAACGGAACATTGATTTTTAGAAAACAGCCTTTGTTGACAACTTTTGTACGCAAGGGAATGTGGAATTCAAAAATATCATAATATATAGAATGTTCCATTTAAAATCACCAAGTATCGCATCACCTACTTCCGATATATCCGGAAGTATCTTCTAACTAACTATAGTTGGCCAGATATCGATCGTGCTGGTTCCCGGTGGGACTATTTGTATAGTTTTTCCCAAGGCAGTGACATCATTTTGTGAGCAGTCATATTGAACTTTACTCATGTATCTTGACCGTTTATTCCTGCTGATATCAAAAGATTTGGGTATCATTCAATCAGATATTATTGTTATGGAACGGTATTGGATAAGTTTTAACAACTACTTTTACTTTCCACTGTTGACAAATGAAACAGTTCTCATTAGTATTACCTGGTATAAGTGCAAACATTTGTATTTGCCTCTATAAAATACCAATTCACTTGTGTCTGTTTTGTTAACTAGGAAAAAACGTTTGCCTGAGTTCAAAATGTAAAACTCATTGAAGCACTGCAGAAAGTGGAAATTAATCAGACAGATCTCCAAATCATAAAGAGCCTGGACTGGAATCAGGCGGCAAACATCCGAGTCGACGGAAGATTGAGCATGATCATGGGATATGTCGAGGTGTGCGCCAAATCTTCAAATTGTCTTTTATTCAATTTTTATTCGGATATTATTTCGAAGAAGACGTTGGTATTACGATTAATGAACTTCCTATTAACAACATAAGATATGCAGATGATACGGTTATTATGGCGGACAGCACAGATGAGCTCCAGTAACTTGTAACTTCTAAACTGCGACTGACGGATGCCAGCCTGGAAATGCATCGAAAACCAAATTCAACAGATAGAGAAAGTCCGCAAATTCTAATTCTAAGGAGCAACCTAGACTCTCTTATAACAGATACTCTAGATCCAGACGTAAAAATTAAATGTCGGATTGAGTAAGCACGCTCCACCTTCTGAGCGTATAATAATGCCTTAATATGACTCTCCGACAACGAATGATTAAATTGTATGTCCGGAATATTATTCTGCATGGAGTCGCATCCTGAACACTAAAGGCCAATACGTTCAACCACCTCAAAGTGTTTAAGATGTGGATACTGCGAAGGATCCTAAAAATTACTTACTTGTACTGGAAGAACTACCAATAACAATGTTTTAAGAAGAGCGCGGACGGATCGTGAACTCATCCTTACGGTAAAATGAAGGAGGGTGGCGTATCTGGGGCATCTGGTGCGTGGCGAAAAATGCTTTTTTCTCAGAATTATAATGGAAGACAAACTAAATAGTAAATGAAAAGTAGGCAAAAAAAGAAGTCCTGGATGCGTAACATTCGGGACCGGACTGGTGTTTGAGCTGCAGGAAAACTCTTCAGACCGGCCGAAGACAGATATGTGTTTTCTCAATTGGTTGCCAACGTCGAATAGCTGATAGGACATTCGTCGAAGAATAAACAATGAATTGGGCAGATAAATCACTTTTTTCAGTTTCGTTATTTAGTTGTCTCAATTGTAATTTTATATCTCAGCGTTAACGTTAAACATTAAACTGTGTTATTTTTCTGGGGGTAAACCTGCAGTCAAATTATGTCGAAAACAGCTGAAAAAATGAGGAACTTACACAAGATCTAACCGATAGTGTTGAAAATATGAGCAAAATGAACTGGTGTTTTCCCGAACAGTTTTAGGGTGCATACCATATTTTGAGGGTGAAATAGACTATAATCAAAATCAAATATTAAAAGAGTCCTGACAAATTGATCTACAATAATAATTGCCTTACCATATTTGTGGTAATAAAACTGTCCTTATCGATCTGTGCCGGGTTGATTTCTATCCGTTCGAGGGGCAAATTACTACTTTCCGCTCTAATAACGCAAGCAACTGTGGTTTCGAAATATCCAATATATATTGCCTAATAGTTAATCGCGATTTTGCTCAGTATCGTCACGTTTGTTTGCCATATTTGCCACCTGATGTGGTGAGAAGTTCAGTGAGGTTTAGGATAAACAGACCATGCGAGGTCTTTTCATTGGCAGAAATTTCATGTTTGCTAAACCCAATCCATTCAAAATGGTTGCTTAATTTCATTCTGATTCTTACGAGTTCGCTCTTGGTGTTTTTTAAATAATTGACTTTCAGTTTGCTTTGAGTCTAACTGCTTATTTTCGAAAGTATACCTAATATGCTTTTATGATTGACTGATTTCATTGAAGAGGGTCGAAATTTTACGTACAATTTCACTTGTGAAAACCATATTGTTGCAAAACAATTGGAACGTAATTCGTGTTGAACGGTCCATTATCAGCAATTTTTTTGGGTTGTGCAAGTGTGCAAGTTTCGTGCCTAAATTATTTTAAAATTTTAAAACTTTATTGAATTCTATGGATTAGATGAACTTACAATGATCATTACTTACTAAATAGAACCAGTCAGTAGATCGTGATAGTCGCACTGGCGATTTATTCATTGCCGGTTGAAAGTCAAATTGTTTATTAGTCTAATTTCCCTAATCGAATATTTGCCGTTGCACTGATCATATTTATTCGTCAACATAGCGGAAACTGCAGTATTGGAAGTAAATACATTTGTTATTCGAATGTGGACATTGGATAATTAATGCGAACTTTTAGCAGAGTCTTCTATATACTTTTGAAGTAGCTAATGCATTGGAAAATGCGTGAATCAGATAAAATGCAATCAGCAGATCAATTTGAATATTTAAAATTATTTAATCGATCAGTTGAACTAAATATTAAGTTAGTTTCAAGGCGCTGAAACTTTCCAATTAATTCAAGTACAATTTTTCATTATTCCCGCAGTAGTCAACTGCTCTGGATAGAAACAAACAGGCACGAACTTCAGCACGAAACTCGTCTTTTCTTCAAGCAAGAGTTTATATTTGCATTGTATGAAAGGACGGATTTATTCGGCAGTTTGAAATCACAACAGGAGGAATAGTCTTTTGTAACGACTGTATAGTTGAATGGATGTCAAGTAAAAGGGTCTTTTTCAAGGGGTTTATTTGATTTTCAATCAGTTATTCTTTAAATTTCGATTATTTTCTGTCTGCGTTGCCTTGTACACAAGTACATACAGGGCTATTTTCTTGCAGAAATGTAATCAGTGTTTTATGATTGATTTTCCAAAAACACAGCAATTAATAGGATGCTAAAACGAACTTTATTACAATAAACACGTGCAGTAACACGATGAAACGGGCTGCTTTGCACAGTGTCGTAAATTGGAAAGTTTATCTCATTGTGCCAATTAGTCGAAACGCAACAGTGAAAAAGTCAATATCCAGGAAAAGGGAATTAAATCGTAAGCTTCAGTGTTTATCGATTTCCTTCTACCGGATGATAGTGTTTACTTCCAAAGAAAATTAAGCAGAGTGATATACAGATCATATGTGGTAGAGGTGGGACAAACGGTTATTTTTCTGTAACAAGGTTACAACGTTCCAGTTTCACGTTGGTAATAGGTTAAAACATGCGGTTCCAAATGGAACATGTTACTTTTAAACTTTTTTATTAAACATGCGCAATAATGATGATGATGGTAGTAGTAATGACAAATAATGATTTAGTTTATTAAAAGAATAATTCTTAACTAAAGCTCTTAGATGAACTAAAATATTCTAAAATAAAAAACAAGACATGGGTCAGAAGTACCTGCTTAAAGAACAAAAGAACTGATAATAAACTTGATGAATTATATAAATAAAAACTGATTAAATAAAATATACGCTTTATTTGGAAAAATGTTTAAAAATCTAATTTTTATTTAAAAATGAATTAACGTTTAAAAATATTTTTTTTTGCAGATGCTTTTTACGGAGTTCGAAATATTACCCGAGTTAATTTTGGTACCACCAAAAAATACTTTCAACAAATATGTCGATCCCAAATAACTAACTTTCATTTCATCTTGTGACTGAATTTATATCTAAAAATGGCAAGCTTGCTTAAATGTAGGTGCACATTCTGCTTACAACGTTAATTATTTTACATTTCAACTGTGATAGAATTTATGTCTTAGACTCTAAATTTGGTCATAGCTCATATGCAAGTACATTCTGCTTAGTTTGCTGATTATAGGCATATACATCTCGAGCTAAGTTTATTAATGAGAGAAATCCCTTTTTTTAAGATCTAAGATAAGAACGTCAGAAAAGTAAATACTTATAGACCAAAAATGCTGAATTAATATCTGATCCATATCTGAACGATTATGGATTCTGGAGAACTGAACAGTAATTCTTATGAACGAAAAGTGATAAACACAGTAATCAAGACAACAGGCCACTATTCATATTTTCCGTTGACAAATGATTACTGAAACTGCTGCAACTGCATAAAGCGCTCGACGATGCCGCATCGGTTCTGTGCTGATGCGAACCAGTTTTTCAGGTTTATGAGACGGTTCCAAAAAAAAAACGTTTAAATCGGCGAACGGCTGCAGCTAGTGCGAAGTGTGCACAACTGTTTAGGTTTTATGAGACGGTTCCAAAAAGAACGGTTTAAGTCGACAAACGACTGCAGCTACGTGCGCACCGCCGTTGCGGTTTTATGAGAAGGTTCCAAAAACAACCTATAATCGGCAAACCGCTGCAGCTAATTCGAAGTGCGCTCAACTCGGTTTTATAAGACGGTTCCAAAAACAACCGGTTAAATCTGCTAGCTGTAACTACGATTTCAGGTTACACGTTTGTAACAATGCTATTTTAGCGGGTACGTTAAATACCGACCATCCCTAATATGTGGTATGTTTAATTTCAAAATTTAATAGTTTGCTGAATTAGCAGGTTACGTCAAATGTTGCATATGGAACAAAATTGCACAAAAATGAGTTTGCTGTCTTGGATGTTTATTGTATTTTGATTATATAACGGTTCTTGGTACACTACGGACAAGTTTAGTCGCCTCAAGAAATAGTAACTGGTAATACGCTCTAAGAAATTCTCAGTTTGGCAAAACGGTTTTCGAACTAAGCTGCTCAACAAAAAAACCTTTACACAACCAAATCTTCCCGAACTTTGGACGTGAATATGTTTCCTACCAAACGGCAGGTGAAAAAATGCACAATTTCGGACAGTTCGGCATGCTTCCAGCTCGACAAAGAAAATCAACGTTTTATACTTGCAGCGATATCTTTTCAGCTCTTAAATCGATTTCCATCATCTTGACCTCATGTTGAAACTAAAAATCCATGGACAACTCAAGACGATAATTCAATATACAAGGTTGCATAAAAAATTATCCAAATCAGAATTGCCTCCGATATCTGCGATTCTGACAGATTTTCAATTAAGTGATGTTTATTTCCAAATATTTCGTTGATTCATGCAAACGGGTATATTGAATAATTTTATTCTGAAGTCAACTGTAAAGTTTTATATTCAACATGAGCCCTGGACTTTAAAAATCGGTTAAATTTTAAAAAAATCAATGTAAGTCCAAAAAGTTGACTTTTTTGAAAGTACTCTGGAAATAAACACGAGGCGCAAAAGTTTCAAAACTTTTCTCGGGATATTAGGTATGTCTTAATGTCTGTGGTGTTGAAATATATAAAAAAGTTTTTTTGTTCAACTCCGAACACATGAAACTATCAACAATTTTGCATTGTTTCGTGTGCCACCCTGTAACAACTTTATCTGAAGCACATTTTTTGCAAATGCAGGCACTAAATGAAAAATAATTGCCCTAATTAAGGATTCAAATTGAAGCAAATCGCATGCAAAGGTTTTATTTTATTAGAAAATTTTATTTATCGAGATTCAAAATTAGTCCGAATTTTTTCAAAAGATTTCGATAGGAGAAGGTTGTCAAAAGTTTGTTTTTCCTATAAAATATTTTGAAAATTTACTTCTAATTTAAAAATTGATAACTCCTCTCGGGATTCATTGCGTTGATTGAACTGAGCCGTCTTTTTTGTTTTTAGGATATAATATCTTTTGCCCTTCTCATTGTCCCTGCTCAGTCATTCAATATTACCTTCCGTGGCCTCAAATAATGGGCATTATCTAACCGCTCAGAGCTAAAACAATCCACAGATCACCTGAGCTTGAAAATTTTATCATGTTGGATGTGGGATGGGTTTTCTACATTGGCCTTAGCTTGGCAACTATTAATAAGCACTCGAGATTCTATAATGCTCTTCATTCCTTGCATGCAATTTAAATTATTAAATAACTACAGCGAACAGTTTCTTAAATTATTAGACACATTGCGTGCATTTTCTGCGTGATCCTCAGGTGCAGCAATAATGGAACTGATGAATAAAGCAATAATTTGTAACTATTAAAATATCTACTGATTTCTAAGTGAATTGGAGTTATATAATTTGGGACTACAAACTCGGATATGAATGTTGCCTGATTTAAAGTCCATAAAACTGAAGTTTTCTATAACTAGCTACTCAACAACTCCACCAAGATATATACTTTAGCCACTAAAATTGCAATGTAGGAACGATGGTACATAGAACTCAAGGTTTTATTGCGTTTTCTTCGACTTTCAGTTAATTGGAAAATGTATCATGTATGGCCCATAAAAGCCTCAAACGAATTTGACAGAATTTTTGTTTATAGCTCGATAGCGAATTTTATTGCTCTTTATTTTTAGACTGATCGGTATGTTGAAGAAATCTAAGTGGGACGACTTAACACTGGAGGAGCTATTGATTCCCCAAAAAGGATATCTTCAATACGGATATCGAAATTATTAAACGTTTGTAATAACTTTCGTAAAACGGCAAAGGCATTTTTTGGGAGAAATTCACAAAGAATTTATTATTTTATTAGATTTCTGAGGTCTTTACTTGTTCTTTTTGAAGCCTTTGCTGTTGCATTAGTTTTTTTTAGGGCTTATGAAGTAATAGAACTGTAGGTTGATTGACGTTTTGCGACAAGACACTTTCACGTTTCAGTTTGAAAAGTATAATTTTAAGTTAATTTCATAATTGCGAACTAATTATAGTTAGATGTATAGTTACAAACTTTTTCCCTGTAGTAAAATGTTTCTTAAATGGAAATCGAAATCAACCCTTTGTCGCCCTACTTTTGTTACGAACAACACATCTGATTCGAAATTCGTTACGGATTATTGGAGATCAGTCAAAGGTAAGACGGAACCTTTACACTGTTGGAAGTGAATTGTTCCCTCAGCCCAGCGATACTAAGCAAAACCAATTTTCGGAAATATTAAACAACATTTCTCCAGAGTACTTCACCAAACAAAGACCCTAAAAGAAAGCAATTTTCGCAACGTTGAGAGAGCCTAAACTGTATTTTGCCAAGGCGAGCTCCAAAGAGCTTAAAGGAAATGTTTAATATCTTTTCGATTTTCTCCTGCCACGCATCGGAGGGCTGGAGTTTATTTGCCCTCGAAAATAAATAATTTATTCCCATCAAAAACTCCTCATTCATTTAGCCCCCTTGAGAGAGTGCAGTGTCTTCCAGACATCAGTATATGTACAGAGAACAATGTGTACCGCTTCAACTGTATTAGTGAATTATAAATTACTCAAATATGAAGTGGGTTCAGTCTATTTGTGGCACAGTGCATAAATGCTCAAGATGTTAGGGTAGAAATTTTATATAATAAATTGTTAATTAACTGTTGCAATTTTAATTTAGTAAAGTAGATATTGTTAAGTACGTACTAAGCTTTAAAAACCAACTCGCATTTGTTTATTCCTAATAATCCCTAGCTACAGTTAAAATCTTATGGAAATAGCACGGCTCTAACCCTAAATCCAAGGCATTAGAAATAAAGATTATTAAGAGTCGTTTAAGTTGACTATCAAAAATTAAAGCTGTAATAATTTGTCAGATAATAGTGGCCACTTTAAAGCAAAAGTGACCATTAGTATTGTTGTAAAGCGTGTTGGTAGCTCGAGAGTATATCCGATCGTCAAATATATTATTCATACAGTTATATGCAGTTGGCAAACAGAGAAATATCTACACGCGAACGTATCGAGCAATTTGCATGTACTCATCGAAGAAATTAAATCCTGGCAAACATTAGCCACGTAGTATCCCGCTATCGAACATTGTAAAAAAGCAAACATATTCCATAAATGTATGATTTTACCCCAGGGTTATCTGATCAGATTGAAGCAGCGAGAACGATTTAACTGTTTACAAATGAATATTTTGGTGTGCCCGTTGTTCAATTAGCATCAAAGTTTGTGCACAAACACGAGAGGGTGGCTAATGGATCTGATGGACCGGTCTCGATTGGACTTAATTAGCTGCTCCCTATGTTTGCAGAACCGACACTTCCCATCCCGACAAGGAGAACTTTATTCTTAATTAAAAATTATATAATATCTCATAAGTTTTTATGGTCGGGAAAAATTCAGCGAAATTGGTTATTTTTCTGCGGGGGTTAATTCGGTTTAATAAAATTTTGTTGGACGATTTTGTAACATAAATATTTGTACAAATTGCTGCGTACCGAGTAAAGTCAATCAGACACACGATTAGTACTAATACTCACCTTATTAAAGCAATATAAACCTTTTTGCAATTACCTTTGCTCTACTCTGTTTGACTAAATGTCTTGCCAAACCAACGTTTCATTAATTAAATCCAAATCCATATCCTCAGGGCCTCTGAGACCACCCTAAGTCACTAACTTCTTAGACAGAGTCTATGTACGAGCCAGAGTAAATGGTTTATATCCAAAGAAACGCCTATGTTTCATTTGGGAATAATATAAATAGAGTCACTTCTTGAACCCTATAGCACTCAGTTTGTGTTATTTTGAGCTATAGTCAATTTATTTGAGAATTTGTGGCTCGCATTATTTTCCACGATGACGTGACTAGTCTAATCAGACCAGTTTCAACTTCGATTATCAATTATTCCATATAAATAACAATTTAAATTTGAATCCACATACTAGCAACTACTAATTATTCTCTAGTTTTACCAACACGCAATCGCTTTTGGTTATCGATAGTTAACCACTCAATCAAATTGACGAAGAATTTCCACAGGATTTTAATTCTAGTTTTATCCCACAAGTTTCGAACAACCTCTCTTGCTAAACTTATATTGGTTCTCCACATCAATTTCAAGCATAGAGTTATACACATCGATTTTCTGTCGTACGCTCCTATAAAGTGGTATTAGAGCGAACAAAACTTATTATAAGAGGGATTAAGAATCAATTACTAACTACGTTGAGACCAAACATACTTTAATGTGCTGTTTGCCAACGTAAAATGTTTATCTAATAAATTAGGGAGGGATTAAACTATAGGGAAATGTATAGATTCTGCCTATGATATTATTTGCAAGCTCTTAGAGCCTTGTGTACCTACAGGCTGCAGATATATTTACCTCAATTATAAGTTTGTTGAAAGTTGAATGTCTTAAGTAAATAAGTAGGTACGCATTAAACCAACATACTGTAAGTACGTTAGAAAAAATTGAATATTAATAGCAGGCTCTTCACCCTATCTCAACTTTATATTTTCAGAAGGGATTCTTAGAGGAGAATCTGCAAAAATAAAATTTATGAATTTCTGCTTCCTTACTCAGCCAATATCTAATGCCAGAATTGTACAATAGGAGTCCTTTCTTATAGATCTATACTTTACAATAAAAGCTTTAAGGTCATGCGGTATTAAGTCGAAATAAAACACAGTACATTGTGTAATTAGTGCCTGTATCCCCTACACAAGTTTTCGTAAAACAGCAGACAAAAGAAAAATAACTGCCCCTGTAAACTCCAAGACTATCCAGCCGTCGTCTTCTCTAATCCAAGGAAATCCATAGCTTGTAGGATTTTCCAAAATTCCCGGACATAAACCCCACGTTTGTGCTGGATTTCATGTAACAGCTACCGTTTTGCATTCTTCGGATAAGCCTTAAATTTCAGTTATGTTGACTTAAATGTAATTTTTTGCCGCTTGCGCAATTTTATTCGCCAGACCTTCTTCCTACGCGTATTTAAACAATGTAATTGAAAATTGAATATGTTTAATAATTAATTCAAAAACCTATTCACATCGTTCACAAATACATCGATTATTTAGACTCGAACTGGCTCAAGCCAGCAGTTAATATTTCAACGTATTCACATATCCAGTTAAGTTTCGCGTTAACTGACTCCTCAATTCTTGTAGCTCATTAATTTGCTCCTTAGGCTTACTAAATTATTAACTCATATTACAGTGTAAGCAGTTAAGACCTAGACAACGTGATTTAGTGCAAGCCCTCAGTGTTGCTTTATACTCGCTTACGGTTTCTTGTTGCGGCTTGCCGAAAACTTTTTGATTCATCACTTGTTCACCTCATGTGAGCCATTATATGTGAGACTTTTGTGAATTTGCGAGTATTATTGATTGTTTATTGACTATTCGCAATTCGCTTGATGGCAAATGGCGCCAATTTTACTTTACAGTTATAAAGTTATTTTTGGAATATTTTAATCTCAAAATTTTAAGTGGGCGGAAATAGAAAATTTCTCAAGAAGGCAATTCAAGAAACGCAATTATTATCAGGACGCTGTATTTTTCTAAAATAATATTCGCTTGTTATTAAAAAAAATATTAGCAACTCAGGGTTGAAAACGTTGAAAATACGCAAATAATTTAATTTCAAACACAACCATCTCACATATCTATAAAGTTTATATTTATACTAACCTGCTCAACAAAATAAACGTTACACGGCCTAATTTGCCCTAACTTTGAAAGTTGATAAATTCTGACTACTGCGAGGTATTTGATTTGTGTTTGAAGTGTTGTGTAGTACAATTATTTTTCTATCCGCTCGTGTTCCTACAGAAAATTCATGCTTTAGATAAAGTTTCTACCGGGTGGCAAATGCAGCAATGCAAAATTTGTGAAAGTTTGGCATTCTCCCAATTGAGCAAAAAAAAAACACTTTTTGAAATTCAATATCAATCTGTCGATTGAATTTTTGTCTTGATTTGACGATCATACTTGTATCTTCTAACATGACGTTTTAGCCTCCATGGCAGCTGTAGATTTTGAAAGTCGGTCCAAGCTGTTATCACTGCAGCAAACTGTTATCACTGCAAAACCAAAAATTAGATTTTTTGACATCACCCCGTAAGTAAAAACGATAGGAAACAATTGAAAAATCGTTTTGAAATATGATCTCTATCTTTATGCCTTTGATTTTAAAATCTAAAAAAATATTTTTTTTCCTCAATTGTGAGCCTTGCTTTATTTGCCACCCTCTAGAAACTTTAACTGAAGCACCAATTTTTTGTAAAAAGGCTGTGAAAAGGCTAAAAAGGCACTGATAGAAAACGAATTGTACTACACAACACTTCAAACATAAATCAAATAACTCGGAGAAGTCATAATATATCGAGTTCCAAAGTGAAGGCTAATTTGGTCGTGTAACGTTTATTTTGTTGAGCAGTTTATTTTACTGGAAGGAATTAATTAATTCGTGAAGATAATTTAATTAGATAAATTAATTTTAGGTTTTTACAGAAAATAAGTTTGGGTATATTATCTACGCTGACTGAATTTAAGCGCCTTATTATGTTAATTTCATATGAAGAGATGATTTAAGAAATGTTTTACGCATAATATACTAAGGTCAATATAATAGGGCGTAACGGAGAAATGATAGGAAAAAATGACCGACCATCAAATTAAAAACGATGTTTTGAACCAAAATGTTACGATCATCAAGAGAATAATTTAATATAAACGTCGTTTGTTCATTTGGTATTGTTAGTTAACGTCTCGAAAACCAATACACCCTAAATAAGCTGGTGAAAACAATTTACAGCATTTACTTATGCGGAATTGCCAATCGTGAGATGCCATAAATTAAGCACCAAGAATCGGTGGTATTAAAGGCATAAATATCAGTTTATCGGACTGCCAATAGACGTGTTCTGGAATATTGATGACTGTGCTAATTAAAATATCGCAATTAGGAAAATCCTGTCTAAGGCACCCAGAACGTTTCAAGACATTTATTGGGGACAGTTTTATTTTAAATGAGATTTGTCTGGAAAGCGTTCAATTAAAAAAAAAACGGGAGGCGAAAGCCTCAGTTATATAATCTTCACTGCACACTCGTCACAGTCAAACATTTTCTTGCAGCTAAAGGGTACTAGAAGAATTCGAAATTCTATAGTTTCCAAAAACAAGTTTTTTCTAAATTTCCTACTCTTTTTTTGTTTTGTTTTAACAATAGATGATGGACTACTTTTACCGACAAAAGCATTTCGAATAGAAATGCAAGACTACTAATAATATTTGCAATGGAAAATTTATCCATAACTGTACCTATGTCAATATAATCAATCAATAGAACCCGTAGTACGAATTTTGAGTAATATCGAGAATTCACATTGCTGACGGCCCTTGACCAAATACGGGCAATTTTCCATTTTGCCTGATATTAATGAAAATTTTGCAGAGTTTATATTAATACGAGTTTTCAATAACGCCAAAAAACGCCATCTAGATCATATTACATTATTTGAGATTGTGGATGTTATTAAACATGGAAGCCGTATAATCGACACGATATGAAGTTGAATGGAGAGCCCAAAAATTGCAATTAATCGGCATGTGTTTGAATTCGTTTCAATATATTTCAGCTGAAAAGTTCAAAATGTATGGAAATGTTTCGACTTTTTTCTGTTTTAGTGAGATGTGTTTAATGGTCTTGAAGGCTCTCCTATGAAACCTTCAGCTATTATTTTTATACTATTTGATATGAGCGGAGCATTAGGGTTCAAAGCGCCACATTATTCCCATTACTCGTCACTTTGCTCCACAGCTGTCCATTATCGGGGCCATCGTCAAACAAATATAGACTCATCCACGCCCTCTTTCACACGCTGTAAATATCCAGAATTTTTTTGTTACAAGCAAATCGATACTTTCCCCCCATACACCTTAGAAAATCAGCACTCGACCACTCTCTAACCACGTAATCATTTCGGAAAGACGACACCTGCCTAAATTGGAAGTGGCTGAAGGCCATTTCTCCATAACTTAATATAGTTAAGCGATCACGCTAACGGAAAATGTATCTAGGGGATATGCTAACTCTGTTTATCCATTGAGCGAGGTACGGCCACCAACCTTGTGTACTGGCTATAATATAAACAGTATTAAAGGATTTTAACATAATGCTTACACACTCGAGCTTGCACACATGGACAGATGTAAATATTTTCGAATGCCAGAATAATTCATAAGCGGTGTTAATTTCCTAAATGGGAGCGACCGAAAATTTTATTTTGTTCCAGCATTATAAAGGTATTGTGAAACAGTTTCACAATTAAAAAATGTTTGAAACTTTCCAATTTATGTCCTGAAACTCTTTTGCTTTCATTAAATATACGTTTGTCTGGATCGGGAAAGTTTTCTAGATCAGCAAGAGACTATTCTGCATCGCAATTTTCAAAAACATTTGAATAAGGACGACACTTTCATTCATTCACAAGGGATAAGAAACAGGTTGGCAGTGTGAAAGTCTTACAACATTTCATAATAATAAAGCCGGAGGTACAACGGACGTCTAGAAGACTGATGTTGTACTCTTATGCTTAGACGTTAATGTTTTATTAGGAACAAACGTACGTGCATCGAAATAAGGTGAATTTTCTTAGTTTTATAAATGAGGACTAGTTAAAAAGTAGCAAACTCATCAAGATTGCCGATCTTGAACCTGAACTATTTTTTAACGTCACAACATCGAATAATTTTTGATAATAACACGTCGGACCAAATTGATGAGCTGACGATAACTCTAGAAGATTGAGAGATTAGAGATTTTGTATATCAGCACAAAATCGCCCCGTGTCCAGACATCAAATAATAATGTATTTGATCGTAATGACAGACGGAACAGAAGAAACCCTCAAAGCGAGGAAGAGTATAAATGCTTTCTGAAGGAAAGATGCTTTGAATAAATTTAGTCAAAATGAGTCGCTCATAATAAACCTTGTGCTCAACTACCAAAAGTGTCAACTTTCATTCATGGAAGTATGGAAAGATTGCCGAAACAGTCGTAGAAAATATAAATCGATATTCTTTGGGTCAAAAGATGACTATCCGACGTAACTTTGACTAAGCAAAAATGAGCGGCTCCTTTGCTATTGGTGGTCAAAGAATGTATCAGTGCCCTTTTGATCATATGCTTACGGAACACTGTGTGTTTTCGAACTCGAAGGTTTTTTTAAGCTCTGCTAAAGTCTTCTTTAAATTATTGTCAATAATAATCATAAAATTCATCAACTCTAAAGTATAGTCTGACCTCAAAAGCTCATAAATGAGTTTTATTTGACATCGTGTTTCTTTAAGCATAACGAAATTTGTTAGATGTGAACAAACCCATAGTTTACATACACGCTTCTTCACTAATCATTATATTTCCAGTCTTTATGAGAGTTATGTTTCTCAGAAAAAAAATATGTCACGTTCTCTTAAACACGAAATAGGCAGAAAAGAAGCATCTTGCCGTCTTCTAATTTTTTGTATTTTTACCAGAATTTTAGGGAATAGAAATATTTTGAAAAACGCAATTCGTTGATCCGCAAGTGTAAACAATTTTTATCTTCTCCAGCATCCAATTCACTGAACTGTTCTTTGAGTTCCTGAAACCCTTAAATCAAAAAGCAAATGTTTGCTCTATGAACATTGCAAAAAGAACTAATCGACATTTCATGAAGACTATTTTGATTTATTGGTGTATTTATAACCTTCTACCACTAATAGGTTGCCTCTAATATTCACACTCTTCACTGTTCACTTTAGTTCAATTATCCATTACCTTGCAGCCAGTGTTCTTTTCACCCAAGTTCTTGTCAAGCACGTAGCGCTAGACTACTTTATTAGCAGCAAGTATGTTATTAAGTGCAAAATTGTTTTTGCACTTTCAATCAGATGCTTGAAAAGCTTGCGCAACTCTTTATCAAGAAAGTTTTCAAGTTTTTTTTTAAGTTTGGTACCTGAATACATCAGAAGCAAATGTACTTTTACTGGTTAACAACATGGCCATCCATAAGTGTTTCAAAGGCCAGGAAAACTCAGAACTTTATACGTAAAAAAGTATTATATTAGATATGCAGATATCAATTCAGATTCTTCTAGATATTAATTTTAATCACTTGACTAAATATAAACGTATCGTCTAGCGATATATCTGTGGTGTTCCTCAACCGGTATTTTCCTGCATGTGTTTGGTTAGACAATTTCCCCTAAACAAGCGACTTACTGATTGAACGTGTGAGAGTGGAAGCTAATATTCCGAATATTAAGTTTGGTTTATTAAACTATGCGAACGGAAAGGCCTTAATGGAGTTGGTCGAGTTGACCCTGAATGTTAATCAGGATTGAAGATTTTGGCTACAGATGTGGTTTAATGCCGGGTGAAATTAATTTATTGATGTGCGAATGAAGACCAGCACCTTAATGTTTATTGTTCCTGTGTGCAATTATTGAAATAAATTTTCCGGAACAGCATAGTCAATCACAAAGAAAATCAGTCGGTTTTTTATTTTCATTTGCGTGTTTTTTTGTAATTAAGTTCAGCGACAAATAATTTACTTTCAAAAGAAAATATAAACCACGCTGGATCTGTGTTGTTAGTTCTCATTTTAATGTTTATTCTCGCTATTTGAAAATAACAATTTGCCGTTTGGGCACCATTTGTAATATAAATAACCCGAACATTGTTTTAACTTGTAATAAAAATATGTTTCAATTGGCAAAAATGACATTGCTTTTTATTTGTTGAACACATTGTTCTTTGGTTTTTCTAAATATTTTTTTAATCATTCATTATAATTGTTCATTAAATTTTATTATTACGTTTCTCAGTTTTGTAACTATTCAGACTGCAGTCATCATATTTTATTATAATACCGGAAAGTTACTGAAGCTGAGCACATACATTGAGTTTCTTCAAAGGGACATTTTGCAATTGAATCCCTAAGCTCATATTAATCAAATTTCCGAATCATAACTACATATATGTTTTATGCCGGCTTGCTCTAACATGTAAAGAGAGAGAAACGAAAAGGCTGAAAATTCAAGAGGTTGAATCTCGGAAACTGTATATGTAATTTGGTGTTTCCAAAGTGTGCGGTGCCTACAAAAATCCGTCTATATTTACAAGCACAGACAGAGGGTGTCTTCTTCTTCATCAGGTTAGATTTGTCCACTGCTGAGCTCCCCTAGTTTCTTCCACCCTCTCCTATCATTTGCGTCCTGCATCCAGTTGGCCCTGATGCGTTTTATGTCGTCAGACCATCTGGTTGGCGGTCGTCCCCTATTTCTGTTCGCGTCTTCTCTGGGTCCCCGCTTTATTATTCGCTCCAGTTTCATTTCAGAGTTGCGATCCTCTTCACTGCATCTACCAGTCCTGTTCTTTTGCGGAGTTCAGTGTTCGTAATGTGGTCCCTAAGTGCAGGAGCGGATCCAGCTTTCGAGTCAAGGGGGGGGGGGGCAAGCAGTAGAAATTCAGTCTTTTGTTGTCCATGAAATTAGAAAAATTCTCATTAGTCGTTAAAAACCCAGCACAAGGGGGCGGTCCCCTTGCCTAAGTGTGAATCCTAGCATTGATCTTTCCATTGCGCGTTGAGTCACTCTGAGCTTCTGACTAACCGTTCTTGTTAGCGTTATTGTTTCGGCACCAAGACCATGCAAGTTTTGGTATTGGTCTTGCTTTGCTCATCACTAGAGAAGAAATTCTTTAAATATTTTGTTTCCTGTTTGTTTCGTAAAAAGTCAATTCGATTCTCACACACATGCAGTACTAATGAGACTATCCGGACTATCAGTTCCAAGCCAATGCAACTATTCCAGTATATCTAGTATAGCAGGATTTCGATTGCAGGCGGACAATCCTAGACTACGTAGTTTAATCCGGATTTGTTATTGTCAATGAGGACTGGTAAATTTCCTCCGGCAAACAGCCTGGAGTTAAATCTAATTTCCCTTTGGGGGCATTGATTGAAAGCCAGCCCTTAAGACCAGATGATAAGTTAGACTAATATAGCGGTCCTCTGCATGTCCATTGATCGGCCGGTCGGGCGGTTCGAATGCGGTTTACTCTGTCAAGATTTCGCCCGAAGCCTGGACTTGATTCACCGTTCAACGCCCGCCCGACAAACCAGATTACAAGAAGTTTCATGATGAGACTTCCAGTTTACGAAATTTTCTCTGAGATGACCATTAATAACTCAAACCAATCGGAAAAGAACAAAAATTACAAGATAATTGATCAATTTGTATTTATTTAACATTTATTTTCTTTTAAAATGTAGTTCAATTATTGCACTGACTTATGATATTGCCAAGAGATTATTGAATGCTGGAACGGAAATGGACTATCCTCTCTATATCAGTTTCAAGCTTTTTAGTTTAACTTCTGAAGCATTTTTCGCTACCCCCTAAAAAGATCGGCAGAGCATATATAAGAAAAAAATTCGGTATTTAACTCGGCTTGCATTTGTTTAACGTTTGCCACTCCGACTATTAAAAAATCTTTCCAATTGTCCATTTTGGCCAAATATTTACGTTAATACATGTGATTTTTTGAGTACTCCCAAAGTGTTTCATTTGTATGCGTGTATTGCGTATATCTTCATCCAGCATAAGCGATTTCGATAAGCGAAATTTCCTAAATTCTACTTTCGGAAGGAGGAGGATTCTTCTTCTAGGAGCTAATGTCAAAGTGCTGAACTGAACTCACGAAGAGTGAACACTAAAAACTGCATAAAACTAAGTTGAAAATTTGATTTGAATACATATAATATCAATTCAATTTATGCAAATGTTACTCAAGGAATATCAACTGAAGACAGTAAAATGTTTACTAGTACTTTATCTGTTTCTATACTCTAAATCAGAACTATTCCCAGTATCTGGACTAAACCATTCATCATTCAAAGCTTTTGTCCAGATGTGCCAGTTTCAAATTACTGATTGATACCTCAGGCTGAACAAGGTGAGTAATTCCTTGTCTTTTTGTGGGCAATCTTACGGACAAAAAACTGTTCGTTTACCTCATTTCAACCACTTAGTGAGAATAACGTTTGGTCAAACAATTTAATGGTGTTAAGTAGTCCAAACATTAAAGGCAAAATAGTTGATTATAAAATCAACAAATATAGGTCTAGAACGGTTGTGTAACCAAAAACTAATTACATGAGCAGCCCATGTCACCCTGAAACGTTCATATATTATCGATATTATCCGTTATTCTATAAACTCTATCTCTCTCGGCCTCCCGTTTCCAATTTACGTCCATCAATCGGGACCAATCTCAACTAGAGGATTACTGGCAAATGAAATTTACATAGAGCAGAGCAATGTACAAGGTAAAGCTGACGAACGGTTCTTAGTCTAAGCACCTGATGCCATTTAGACGTAGAAGTTAATCCCTCATATTTCGAATTTGACGCACCGAGTGTTCCGATATCGATGTTTTTTTAATGTCTCCAGATTAAGCTTTTGAGGAGTGAGAACGACCGTAGTAGGGACTAAATTTTAAGTGAATTATATATTGGTAGTCAAAGCTTTGGACATGAATCTTCAACTTTCAAGAGTATCAAAAAAAAATTCAACAAATCTTTGAAATGCTCTTTTCGGTGAATTATGCAAATGCAAAAAATATAAATTTTAAATCTGTAATAACTTGTTCACCTTTATGAGTGAAACCAAACCGGAAATTTTACGCTCAAGTAAAATCAGTATTTTCTCTCAGTATTCCGGATTTATTATTCAAATGGCATGGAAAATTCCACATTCTCGTTCAAATCCTTAAAAATTATTCGGACCTGAGGTCATTTCCGACCCAATATAATTAGTTTTTCTCTTTACAATTTCATACCAGGCCAACTTTTGTGGCTTTCCAGACTCTTCTTTGTCGTCCGTACTTTGGCTTTTTATTCGCTGAAAATCCGCTTTTACATTCGGTTACATATCCGGAGGCTACGTTGCTAACCCAATGAAGTCTACCAAATTCAATGTAGATGAGACAGGCGGACTCAAATAAAAACTTTTCCTGTTTTATTTGAAATTCAGTGTGCTGATCACTTTCGGCTTTTGACATGCTAAACGAGTACGTAGGGGCAGAGTTAATTTCGTTTCGCACGGGAAAAAAATTATTCGATTTGCTTCCACGGTAGTGGAGTAGACATTTGATGAACTGGCCATTCACTTGTTTTGTAGTAACGGCGAAAGTTACAACGTGCACTAAACCATCTCAGATCTACATTTTGTTCAATCAACTGGTTTCGGTTTTAATATTCAGGAGTGAGTGAGGACAAAGAGAAAAGGAAATAACTAGCAAATATGAGAAGAACAACGAGGAAAAATAACTTGGGTTTTTAGGATTACTGGAGTTTCGATTTTAAGAAAGTAGTAAGCGAAAACGATCTAAATGTTGAAGAAGACGGTATAATTTGTCAGCAGTACATATTAGCAAGTTTCGCTTTATTTGAATGCAGCCAGTGGGTCTTCCAATTAGGATACTTTAAGATTTCTTTATAATATATAAAAAGTTGGGTTCAAATGGGCAACTTACGATTAACAGACGCAAAACCAGCAAGTTTCTAAAATGGCGGAAACTCCCTGATTCAGAATTTCGAACAACTCGTCCAGTAAAACATATACTTGATTATTTAAAAAAATCGATGAGGTTAAAATTATTGAACTTGTTTATATTATTATCGAAACTTATATGGCGTGTTACGGCAACACAATGTTCAAGTAAATGGCCGCATATAATCCCAAATTGACTAAATTTTTATTACATTTGCCGAAGGAGCAGGATATATATTGCTTCATAATAATAAGTTAAGCTTTTGGGGGTAGATAAGGCTATATTCCGTTTTCCTTTCCTTACAGGATTTCGTACTTCGGATGCGTTGTTTTTCTGTAAATAATAGGATCTGTCATTTCGGATTACTTATCTGAGTGTCTCAAGAGGGAACCGCTCGCCCATATCCAACTTCAAACATTTTTTTGTTCAGGTAGAGCTCAATACGTTTCGACTTTTGCTAGGGATGTTGTGATACTCACTGATATAGAACTCGTTTGGTTAGGTGATTTTTCTTATTTTTTCTTACGGCTAAAATATATTGAATTTCAGTACTTAGAAAGGGTTGTCAAGAAACTGATTGAGTTAAAAAGGTTTAATGTGATTTTTATTAACGGCTGGAAAATTGTATTGGGTAAAATTTTGCTACTAAAAGCCAGTTATGAAAACACTTGAAATAAAATTTGAACCAAAAACTAATTAATTTTTTTAATTTTAGTACCTTTGAACGTAACAGACGAAAATTGTGAACACTGGAAATATTGACTATTTAATAAAACTGTGCAGGTCAGGTTAATATATCTAAAGCGTTAATTTTACAATGGCTCAAATTGACTCTGCAGTAATAAACCATATTCTGATAAAGTCCTGTATCTTCATATCTGGGTCCTTTTCTCGGGCCGGGCCGATAGATACTGCTTTAGTTGGGGATTCAGTGTCAAATTGCTGGGCTGAATTTAGTAGTCTTTAAAGTGGATATGAAGCTATGTGAACAATGCAAATATAATCAGTTGATTCTCTAAGTTGCCTCTAATGAACCTCTCTATTTGCAAAATTGGCGACATATTCAGAACGACATTTGTAAAAATACATAAAATAATGCATCGCGTACACGAATCGAAATAATTTTGGTATATTGCTCTATTTATTTTGCATATTATTAAATGAAATGATCACAGACTATTTTTATAAATAAGCGATTTAAATTAGAGAGTTTGTGCTCAGATTTGCTGTGACTTTAATCGAWACATTCCTTTTTCTGTGTATTTGAAGTGATGTTCGTTTTTCAGTGAAGTTTGCGGACCATTTTGTTTCTTTTTTTTTCGGAAAGWTCCGTTTGTTTGGAATTTCCTAATTTAGATATATGACTGAAATATGGAGATGGAAACAAATCTGAATAAATATYCTACAAAATCGGTCGGTAATACTTATGTTTCTCGAATGCAGCTCAACAAAATATCAGTTTTTCTTTTATTTAGGCTTCTTCAGATTGGTCAAGCCGCGATCATGTTTAAAAAAAAAACAATTACTTGCTTAATAACTGCAGAAAGGAAATTGGAAAAATGTGCAACTTAGGCAAAGACAAATCGTGATGGGATAAGATGTTTTTACAACAAGTTGAAAACATTGAACATTTACTGGTACATACAGGGTGTCTCGAAATTGTGGGTCAACAATAGCAATAGGGCGAACAAATTATTGTACAGGTGCGATCAAAATTAACTATTCTAATGAGTACAAATTTAACGTTGTTGCCAAGTTTGGGAATATGATGAAGTTGTTAGATAGACCCATTGTGTTGGTTCAAAAAATGACCATATTTTTCCCGATAACTCTTGCAACTTTTAAGATAAAACAGTTTTCGTAGTTTCTACTGATAAAACTGATACTATTAAAAGTAATACGTATGCGGCAATAAAATCGAACCTTGTTATTATTAACTAACGTAGATTTTCAAAATGCATTCGATTTGTCTCTATGCACAAAATTATTTAAACATTTTAGCTGCACCTAGGACAACATATTTTGGTCATTTCTAATAATATTAGAATTCGTAATAATCCAATTCAGCAGCTCTTTTTTGGTGCCAACAGGAGCAGAGTAAACCAATGCTTTTAGTTGGCCCCAAAGGAAAAAATCACAGAGGTTATGGTCAGGGAGAACGGGGTGGCCGGGTAATAAGGCCGCCTCGGCGAATCCACCGGTGTGGAAATACATTATCCAAGTGTTCCCTTACAGCTCTAGTAAAGTGCGGAGGTGAATTATTAAAATTCGATGTTCTTGTAGAAATTCTACATATTTTCTTCCTATTAGTTACCAAGTAAGAATCAATTATACCCATCGAAACGTTAATAACAAATTTATGTTGATTTTTATCCATCCAAATATGCACATTGTGGGTATTAACCGTTCCGTCTCGAGTAAGCCCGGCTTCATCAGTATACAATATTTTTCTGCAAAACCCAGGCATATTTCTTTGTTTTTCAAAAAATACTCTGCAAAATTTTACTCGGGCAGGATAATCGGTAGCAAGCTTGGCGTGCACTTTCTGAACATGATACGGGACTAATTTCTTCTTACGAATTTTATGAACAGTAGTCTTGTAGGCATGTGATATTGATGACAATTTCCTTACACGGGCGCTCGGATCTTCATTTTCTAAGTCTAATACTTTTTCAGCTTTAACAGTTCGAGCATTCCACCTGATTTTGATCTTAAAGTACCTAATTAATCGCCTATCAGTTCCGATAAAAGTTTTACGATCTGAAACCCGTCTATTTTGAAAACGTTTTGCATATAGTCTAGCAGCTATACAGGCATTTCCTTCAGCCAATCCGTGTATTAAGTGCATGTCGGCTATTCCGCAAAAGTGAATCCTGCCATAAATACGTGGCGACCAAAATCTTGACTAAACATATTTTTGACATGAGGGACACCCCATATTAAGCCTTCTTCGTAATAATTGCAGAGTAGGTGCTTTTGTGAACTGAATTATTTTTAAAAGGTAGAAGACTTATTTTTTGAAAGCCGTAAAAGGTACCGAAAAAACAAAAAAATACCGTTTTGGTAGCAACAAAATGGGCATAATTGGTTGTTACTTAGTAGGACCATAGGCAATGGAATGGAAGATATCTTTAAACATTCTTGAAAAAGTGTTGGTGATGCATGCACGCCTCCGCACTTTACTATCATAGTAAAAAATTAAATACCCAAATTAAGCAACACCGTTAAATTTCTGCTCAATAGAGAGAAGTTAATTTGAATGTCCCGGTACAATAACAACATTTCGGATAAATTTCCACTTCAATAGGACGAGTATCTATCAGCTACTTTTGCTACAAAAATTTCAAGTACGTGAAATAAACGGTGTCATAATTAAGAATAAATTTCATTTTTCAACTTTGAAGGCCATTAATTCCATAAGCAAGCAATATCGGAATTTTCTTATATGAAGTACTGGCCTTATTTCAAATTTTTTAACTTAAATTAACTTCGAGATACTCTGTATATGTTAGTTTGTTGAAATCTGGATTCTCAAACAAGTACTCCCATTCGACGACAATATAAATATAAATATATTCGACTAAAAAAAAAGATAAATTTGCACATTATATTACAAGCTGGTAAAAGCTATTTGAGCAAAGCCCACATGAACTCGACACCGAAATTTTATCACGTTCCCGACACGTTGCAGAAAATAAACGCAGTCTGGCTCATCAATATCGACCCATCAATAGTGACATCTATTATAACGCTATTACCAACCACACCTGTCATACGGCCGCGACTGGCCAGTAGATAACTAAATTGAATTTTTAATATAATATGGATTGATCACTTGCAGGGTATGACATGGTCGTTTTTAAAACACGAAACTCTAATAAAGTGTGCATTTAATGTTGTATTCCATCAATAATTTTGCACCAGCCGAAATCGTTACTTTGAATGATTCATATTTACAATAAAACGGATATTTTTTGACAATCAATTCACGCAAATATCCGCATACATGTTGTTACAAAGCGAACTCATAAAACGTTGTTTTATTCACGAAGCTCCATTCAATAATTCGTCAACATCGAGATGAGATTAACTTCAAAGTAGCTTGTCGTTTGGAAGCATACCATATTAGGAGCATTTCAATTACGAAGGTTGGATGCCTCATGTCTTATTTGCTTATAATCCGGGTTTACACATTTTTGCCCTGATTGATACGAAATGTTATCCGAGTTCCCAGCCAAACTTCAGTTTGTCGAATTATTAAATTTTTTTGCTCGAAGTTTGAGACCTCCCCTATGAGTACCAAAACTGGATAGTTTTATGGGTACAACCTTGTCTTTACCTAATGTGCTGTTTGACTAACGTTTTCGTTTCTTGCAATGTGAAAACCGCATTGTGCAGAGGCGAAAGTTTTGATAAAGATTCTGCAAATGTAGCGTTTAAGTTGTTTTATGGTATTGAAATTGTTGAAAAAAGATTGATAAAGCGGAAATCCGATGTAGAAAGCGCTCTTTATACAGGCGGCAAAAATGTATTATAGACCGCATCTGTTTCGAACAGATGTATATCGATTGTACATTAATGAGAGAAGAACAAAGCGTGTTCTTGTACAACGCTATTTGTTCAAATTGAAAATGATGTTGCTAAAATGCAAACAAAATATGAAACACGTGAAAATGTGGTTTGAGCTAAAAAAAACTTACGATTGTAAGATGATGTTCATGTACAAAATACTTCTGGCTTTGAGATTTTCGCTATTTACAGTTTGCAAACACTCTTTGTTGCTGATAAATAAATGTTGCTTATATTGACAAATAGCATACTTTTAGAATCGTTTTAGCCGTTTAGAATAATTTGTTAGAAAGGAAGCCGTAATCTGTTTTAATACGAGTTTTAATACGAGTCCAGACGTTTAACTTTTGCAGCTACTTAAATTAAGTTATTAATTTATTAATTGACTGCTTTATTGATTTATTCATAATTTAATTAAGTACATTAAGCGCAATTACTATACGTATATAAACCATGTACCATAAACATATATTCTCTGAAAGAAAAATTCACAAGAATCCTGTGATGTTATAATGTTAACGTCAATTCATACCGCAGTAAGATCAGAGAAAAAACAAAAAAAAACAGCAGCAGTTTCTAAAAAGTGGTCACTTTGTATTGGCAAATTTTTTAAAAATTGTAATAAAATGACCTATTTGAAAATCTCCAATCTCCCAATCACGCATTGATTAATGCTTGCATAATAGAATAATTCACTCACTAATTGTTGGAATAGAAACTTCTACTGTTGTTAATACGTCAAAAATGTATAAATTAATATTTCCCTTGAATTCTTAGTTATTCTCAAGATCCTGAAAGAGAATGTTTGAAATGTTGTATCAATTTATAAATATAGTTACATTTGTTCGCTCGTTATATGAAATGCTAGTTACTATAATGTAAAAATTAAAAAATTTTGAAAATAACAAACCGTTCCGCAAAACTCGACTAATTCATTAAAAATGTTAGATTTATATAAGTTTCGTCTACAGATCATTTCAGTAAAGTTTATTTTGCCGGTCGAACTTGATGGGTATCGGAATTGCCAACGGACTCACTAAAAAATTACGAAAAAAAACACAGTGTAAATACATGGTACAAATTCTATAGCCAGATTTCACATTTATTTGCAATTATTACAACTAGCAAATTTTCAGATATTTAATTAAATTCAATGTATTTTTGTGCATCTATCCAGTCCAGGCTTCCCATTTTAATACGAATTTACGGAGTTGTTTGCTTTGCTGCTTTGTCGTTGGCTGCAAGAATTAGGAAAATACCATATATAAAGGATTTCAAATTGTGCTGCAAACATTACAGTAAATAGTACTTAAACATCCCGAGTTCTATTTACGATTTTGTTTAACATATAGGAGATTCGGGCTGGAAACGCATTCTAATAAATGTTCATTATAACCGATAAGTTTCAAAAAAGAAAAGCAATATTTCTTTTAATTCAAATAGTCATTTACAAACGTTCAATTTAACGTAAAAATTAATTCACTTGACTTTTCAGTAATATTTAACATTGAAACTAGAGCGCAAAAGTAATTCATTTCCGGATTACTTATAACGGACAGAACTAGGAGTTACTCAAAGCTCGTTTATTTCATTTAATTGCGGTTATTAATTTTGAGTTTGTACTCCAGGAATTTATGGATATAAAGACTATTTTAGATAATAATATGCCATTGATCCATAAATGTAATAAATGGAGTCCAACCCAACCTCCGAAAACAGACTAGGAGTTTGCAGAACAATCAACTATCAAAGATAAATAGCTTCAAACTATGGACTTTTTGGCTTACTGCTTTTGACCTTTCCAACATATTGGTATAGTTAACATGTTTGTGCAAGATATTTCGGTTACTTTTGTAAAATGCCGCAATTTTACAGGAAGCAAGAGCACGTAAATTCCGGTAATGGATACTCAGGATTGTTTTTAAGAAGTCCGAAATGGCAAATTTATCATACAAGTTCGGCAGTTTGAATCAGCAAAGTCCCCTTGCGTGTGGAGTATGGGAAAATAAATAATAACATTTTTATTTTTCATTTAAGGTGAGTATTTTAAGATATTTTGAATAATACCAAAGCTCATTTGTTAGCGACCAAAAATATAAAAAGAAGTCGAGATCCGAATAAACGTATAAGCTAATAAAACCCCGAACATCCGTTTTTCTTAGCGCTTATTAAAAACTGTAGGATCCTTTGTTTTATTCATAAATCGAAACACTTACTACATAACAGACAAGAAAGGCCCCAAAGAAATTTCAGATTTCGGTGATTACGCATTCACTTCGTCCACTGAATGAGAATTAGGCCCAAAAAAATCTTGCCGAGTTCCGATTTGTATGTTCGTTCGAGCGTTTAAGGTATAGGAAGTTTTCTCTTCAGTCCCGCTTTGATCGGGACTTCTTTTATGCCTCAATTTATTATAGGCACGGAACGCAGTTTCGAAAAATCGAATTGATTTTAATTTGAATATTAGTAGGCGACCTTAATCTTTCATAACGAAAAATGTTCCCTTCAGGAGATAGAAGGTACCATTGTTAAAATCTCAATTTCAAAAACCAGTTTTTTTTCATTAATAAATTGAATTAAATCAATCCAAAAATAGGGAAACGATAAAACATGTTATAATTATTTAAATGTTTAACAGAATCAGAATGTAGACCATAATTTAAATGATTATTCAAAATATCTGGGAAGAAAACGACATAATTGTTGTCGTTACATGGCCAAACAGTGAATTAAGGAACAAATTGGGAGAAAGGAGAAAATTTTACAAGTTAAGCATTAAAACAGATCATTTAAATACAGTATGTGGGAGTTATAATATTTCTCCTTTGTCACACAAGTTACATATTTTTATGTAAGTATTTAACCATAAGAAAATTAATTTCTTGTCAAGCGCAATAAAGTCAATGTGTACACAACTAGTAATGTTTTTTTTTTTAAAAACCTGAAAAACGTAACGTTTATGCCGTTACAAAAATAATACGCTCTATAAGCAAAGCAGCTAATTCGGATAAGGATATATTAATGTGGCGTCAAATTATGATATTAAAGCAAACTTCCATTTAAATGGGCAGAGTCGCAAAACATATTTTTTATCGCGGCTTCTATTGTGTTTTATTGCTTTTTCGTCCTTTTCTCCTTAAAAAAAACGTTTAAGTAACATAACGTTGAGTAAATTACTTAGCTCTTAACCTTTTTGTTTCTTACTTCATCTTCACTTTTACGTATCTAAATTGTTTCTGATATGTCATTGAAAAGTAAAATGTTAAGGATTTTAATTCCCATAAACTTTTTACCGCCTCATTCACATAGAAACGATTAGTTACCCAAAATCAGAGTGAAACTCTTATACAGAATGAAACCAAGCTCAAATGTTTATAGCAAAAAAATCATTGAAAACCTACAGTAAAATTCAATAATGTATAATGGGTATTGTAAGTGGGAAAACCACTGAGAAGATCTGATAAAAACCCAAACGACTAAAATATCACCCGCATTATCCAGAAAATTACAAATGAAGAACGCAAGCAATCAAGAAAATCACTGTAATAGCACAGAATGCTTGGGGTAAAATTGAACTCACAATTGAGCAGGAATGATCCTACAGATTATTTCATTGAAACGTAGCAATTTCATTTGTTCGCTAGTTGTAAAAATTATTTAAAAAAATGAAATTCTCAACTATTTGAAAAAAGTAATAAACAATTGTCGTTTTGTTGGTTTGAGGTCGACATCGTCTTTATGTTATCGGAACAGTTCCAAATCTTTTGTCGACTTTTAATGCAAGGTTTGAAAAGCTTCAAATAAAATTATTTGGTAAATAGGCTTGGTTAGATGGAGCGCGTCTTTATTTTTATTCGGTGGAAAGTGCGAAAACTACGCTGGACGAATACGAATAGGCGACAAATGTCGCAATATATCGAATTGAAATCCAGGGCTTCGGGCACAATTTTCTATTCCGAAGTCTGTTACGTTTTAAAGTTGAGTAATAAATTCCATCGAAGAGGATTCACTAATCGAATTATTAGGAATACAGTTTATTTCTGTGCATGTGCGACCAGAGAACTCTAGTCCTTACCGAAGTATATTTATAGTAAAAAATATTTTTCCATCTATATAAAACTCGTAGCGAAAAGCAAATCTTCACTCATAAACGGAATTTAGATTATTTTGAATTGTTATCGCTTCTAAATAATTGATAAGGTCTGCTCAATTCCAAATCGCGTTCAAAAGTAATCAATATTGCGCAGATATAAAATCACGCTTACTTCGGATCATATAAAACCACCACTAATAACGCCGCACCAAACAGTGACCCTTTTAGGTCACTTTCTGTGGATTTGCTGCTTTGGTTTGACCATTTTGGTTCAGTTCTGTTATAGAATCTCAAGTCTACAAACAAAGTCATGTTCGTTTAAGTCTTATTACAAGTGAAATTAATATGGACAATATTTCATAGTTCGCCTCTGTTTTTAACAATAGATGTGCTCATGATATAGTTTAACGTATGACACTCAAAAAATTGTTATATTTCTAGCTTCTGGTCGCTCATCCAAAAGAGGATTTGTTATCCATTTCTTAACTCTGATTTGTTCAATACCTCGTCAACTGTATCTCCCTACTATTTATTTCCGAAAATTTTCAGGTAGAATGCAATGTATATCCTTAATTACATCTAAGCGCAAGCAACGTAGACAATTAATAATGCGGAACCCCTCAGCATTGTTCGATAAATTAGTGGCCCTATTAAAAATAGTTCGTGTATCTGCAAAAGCTAAATCATGGCAATTACTTCGCCAACTTCGCAATAGGGTTCGAGAGGCTTTATTATTAATATGACAGGCGAATATATATGGATCGTGTGCTTGAAAGATGCTTCTGTAACCAATAATTTAGCACATTTGATGTTAAATATTTGCAATAGTTTTAGTATCGCGTCGATGTTGTTAATGAGATAATTCTGTTGTTCAGTAAATTTGAGTAGCGTGTTAATTAAGTTTGAATCAAAATATTAATTAGCCGTTTAACGGATCTGCTAAATAGCAGTTTATTTTGACGTTTTAAATATTACATTTGTAGCTGCCTATGAAAATCTTTGCAAATATAAGCGAAATTTCGCTAAAAGATTTTATTTAAACTGATATCTAGAAAGTCAGATGAAGTTCCCTAAAGAATTATGTATTCCCAGCCAAAATTTTTTGACCGACTAGAAAATGAAATTTGGGCACTCCATCTTGTTCCCCAGTTTCTCCCGCACGTATTCTTTTCACCCTCTTTTAGTGCGAAAGTTTTCTTTATATTCCCATTTCGCCAAGCCATCCCGTTCATTACAGTTGCTATTCTTTCGCTTCGTGTGAAAAATCAGGAATGTGTAGTGCCGAGACGGTCTTAGATTATCCTAATTGATTTAGGTCTCCTTTTTAAACTACCGGCCTAAAGTGATGAGAAAAGTATAAGACGGCTTAACTAGGATATATGTGACGGTAGCGCCCACTCCCAACTGAATGATTTAATCATTAATCCCAAAGTCCATATTTAGCTTTTTTCTGCAAACGCGGATAATTGGAACCGAAAATGTTCTAACGAAACGTGTATCATATTCATCATATTCAGAAAATATTTTCAGAAAAAAAATTAACTTGTGTAAACCCTTAACTGTAACGCACGGCTATTTGTCGCGGTTGACTCGAGAGACAATGAAAGTTATCCCGGCTCGTCTCTAACACTTTTAAAGCAGCTTATCGAAAATAAATTTCTGTAAACAAAACAATTGCTCATGAGGTCTGGTTCGCCCCAAAGACGGTTTCGCCAACTGTTAACAATGCTTTTATTTCGTGTTTAAGGTCGTGGGAATCATCGGTTGGCGAGGCTTCAGTGTTTGTGAGGTTGCAAGAATTAAATAAATATTATGCTATTGAGAGGATTATTGTATTCTACCGGAATTACGACAGCCTTGGGTAGAAAAGTAGTTAAAAAGAAGTTTTCTCGTATAATTGTGCGAACAGGAAATAATGCTTGGAATTGAATTACTATGTTAAATAACTTCAATATTTATATGCATTTTAAATAATTTAATATTTCTTCACTGCAGTTTCTACTTAGAAACCAAACTAAGATTGCAAAATTGAAGACCCCGTTTGTTCTACTCGTTAGTGATTTTTAAATTGGGCAAAAGTCGAAGTTTCATTTTTACGTATAGTTTTATAAGTATGTACAAGTTGAGAACGATGAAAGTCACATCTCTTGTTAAAATAATACGCATCGCTTGACATTTAATGCACCCGGTAAGCGGCGAGATCAAAAGATGAGCATGAAATGCACGAATACCATGCAGAATACATTTAGAGGGTCCTTTCAGGATTTCGACTTCAGATGATCTATGGAAGTGCTGCTTTCAGTTTCAAAACTAGTTTTATTCAGCCAGTGCCTAAATAGTTTCGTAATCAAGTACTTTAACGGACGAATAAAAATGTGTTTTGATAAATTAAAGTATTTAAAACTTTGAGCAGCTGAAATCATAAAGTTGCTAAACAGTTAGAGAAATAGCCTGAAGTGCAAGACATTGCTTGCGGTATCTTTGATAAGTGAATCTATAAGCTCCAAAACAGCTTCAGCTTCGCTAGTAACGTTCAATGAAAAAGAAGTTCGAAATATTCTGTCCTTCGTACAAAGTCAATCAAAAACGGTATGAAGAGGTCGTCGTATTCCGAGGTGCTAAGTTGATTGACCTCCACATGTTTAAAAAAAATTGTGGCAAAAAAATTATAAACAAAGTATCCAGAGAGATGTATTAAAAAGCAATCATTTTCGAAATCCAAAGTTAAAGAAAGCAATTAAAATTAGAAACAAGTATTTTTAGCAAAATCTGCGATATTCGTTTAACCGAACTCTTAAGAATATTTCTATTGGACCATCAAAATGAAGCGACGTAAATAAAGTGTCATACAAACTTTTTAGAATTCTCTTTTACTGTATGTGTAATTTTACTCGTTAAAAAAATAATTACAGGGCGATTGATCGCGATCTGTTTTAGACTGAGAACTTTTCAAAATTAAAATAGCCCCTAAAAATTGATCCAAACAGGTAAAAAAAACACATGTTATCGCAATTTAAACTTAAATTATAAAGAAATGTTTATGAAATTATAACAGTTCATCAGACCAAATAAGCGCAAAAGTTTTCTCTCGTTAGGGAAGCCCTGACTGTTGTAAGAGAGCATGTTAGATGTGCCTTCTTTATGAAATAGTGAACTACATTTACCAACCATGAGTGTCCCATAAAAATGATGTAGATCGTTGTAAACTGTTGATAGAAACTATAGTCAACTTGTTGATAATTAAACGGTGTTTAGGTAGATGTTTAAGTTTTTTTTTTTATTTTCCAGGTGAGTACAGCGATTCGTGCGCATCAAGCCACAACTCTAAGTGTAAGTAAAGCAATGCTGCTCAGAGCTGTACTAGACTACCAGGGCTGCATTTCGACTTTCGCAGAAGTGCCCGTGCCTGTTGATCATGGAGTCATCTTTCAAAATGAAGCGGTAGGCTCGCAATAATACTTTAGCAATGTGCTGTACATATCAACGCTTTTCTCTCTGCCCACGTTCAACACAAGGCCCCCAGAACCTACAGCCTTTTTTCTTACTACTTGCACCTGCAATTATGCATTATCGTTACCTAATAGTCTCCTCCATAAACCAATATGTGGTTATATAGTATATTGCACAATTCATCATCATGCACTTAAGGACCATATTGAAGGACAAGAATATCGATTTCCTTTGTAATAATATTCTAAACTACGGCACATAGCTTATGGGAGATGTGAGAGGACTGCTAATTGATTAATAATTGAGCGGCGCCTATAAAGATTCACTAATTCACGAAATAGCTAACTTAAAGATTTAGATTCAGCTCTGACGATAAATTAAAGCAGCTAAATTTAGCAAATGCTACTTTTATATACGACCACTTTTTCCTAACAAAATCAAAGATAGGATATCGTTGGATAAAAAGCAGTTAATATCAGTCCTGGACCGTGATGAAGGTCGCAAAATAAATATCTTTTTAATAATATTAAACAGTGAAGAGCACTGACGGATTGTCTGGCAGAACGACACTGTCCCAAGTCTAATACCATAAATTATAAATGCACCGCTCCAGGATGTGTGTGCAAGGGATGATTGATTGTGTTTCCACCGAATGCGCTCTTTCTGGCTTTTGGTCAACAATGGTCGGATTTTACGTGAAAACTTCGATTCATTTGAATAACTATAACAGTAGTTCACAATTTTTATTTTAACTATACAATTTTTAAAGCGACATTTTTCTTTGAGTTGTTAGTTTAGAAAATTTAATTACGGAACAAAATCGTGAAATGGTAGTTAATTGCAACCTCGCTTCTATTGACTGGAATTTCACTCTATTAGGAAACTTAAAAATTCAGTTAGTAAGCTAAAACTTACGGTTTTTGAAAAAAATGCCTTCTTGCATCAGACACTATTTTTATCTAAGGGATTATAAGTATAACTTTGAATTTTTTCGGTGCGACATTTTTAACTTTGAAAACACAAAAAGTTTAAATATTTGCTTCAATCTATTCCATAGAACGTTTTTCATATTTATGTCTAGGGCTTTTGTGGGCTGAAATGAAAGTATATATTGTCATTACGCGTTATATTCAACATTTAGAGAAATTATGGTTCTTACCGGCATCAGGCAACCATTCGGAATTTCTTCATTGTAATTGTAATAATACTTTCAAATATATTTTATTGCAATTGTTACTTATTTAATACCGTGAAGTGAATCATACGCACCAAATTCAAAAGATAATTTAATTGGAAAAAACTCAAGCAATCCTTTTGTAACACGGTCTATTTTATCGATTTAATTAATGACGACGACTTTACCGAGTTTTATATTAATAAGCAACAAGCCTTAAAATTCAATAATGCAGAAAGTTATGAAAATAACAACACAGCACAAATCATCTTACAGGAAATAATTTGGAAATTTTAAACCGAACGCTGAAATAACACGAATTATGTCCAAAATCTAACAACAGAGTGACTGATTATTAAGTAGTGTTAATATCACTTCATGCCAAGACCTGCTGTTTAGCTTTACCTTAAATACATTCCCGGGACTAATGTCTTCACCATGTTAAGATTATTTTCCAATGATCCGTGAGTGAGTGTTTTCAAAAAGTTTTAAGATCTTAATTTCCTGCTAATTATTGACGACGACCAGGAATCTTTGAAAAGTGAACCTGGCTTTTAAAAACTGTCTAAATCAAGACAAAAAAAATTATAACTGATAACAGGATAAAATAAATTGCCGATTTTCGTTAATAGGTGCTATATTCCTCAGTTTCGAATTTATTGTATTTTTTGTGCCAAGGGTTTTCACTTTATTTTTAGTATATTTAAAAATATCCTCTGTTAGCTGTTATAAAACAGCGGTAATTCGAAGAAGATGTATCAATATTTGCAGGCTTTTGAACTTCCCTTTTGTAAATTTCTGAAAAATTTGTCCTAAAAAATTCCCAAAAATATGCTTTAAAATGTAATAATTGTATTCTCAAGCATTTTCAGCCTAGATTTAGCCTAGCAATTCCAAAATCACATTAAAAAATGTGCAAAACAGTGAACATGTGACGCCACATTTTAGTTTCAAACCTCTTTAACACCACAATTTTGCTCAAATTTTCAAATTCCAGAAAAACCTCTTCGTATAAAAAATATTCGAAATTTAGCCTACAACATCAACTCCACTTCTTGTCTCCAAACAATTCGATTATTGTATTATTTCAATTAGCCCACATTTAAAAAGCACTTAAACATTCTTGAGAAAATTTGTTCCAGCCAACTCCCCGGTAACAAATTGCAAATAAGCCGAAAGCTATTTTACGTTCGTGAGGTAAATACACTTCCCCAAACATGTTTGATGTCGTTTAGAGTCAATTAATTTTCGCAAAAGCTGCAAGAAGCTAAGAGGCAAAAAATAACAACACCAAGGGCTTTAGATAGCATTCAGAAACATCGTCGAAAATTAGAGATTCGTTGTTCCAGTTTTTTGTCACAGTGCTTGAAGGTTCTTATCATTCAAACACTGGTTGATTAATTGATTAGTCTGTTCTGGCCTGAAGATTTTGATCACGAATAATTGAATTTGATGTAGCAAGATTAGAGTCTGAATCTGAAATAAAACTGCAAAATCTTATATAAGAATACCAGAGAAAGGCTAGAAATTACTCGAAGTAATAAGCCATATGTGCATCGGAAATTTAGTATTTTATTGCCGTGAAATATTTCATAATGTGCAAACCCATTGACTTTGACCTAAAAGTATCGCAATTAGCTTTCCTTGTACCTTTATAACCGGATTTTAATTACCTTCTGGCAGCGTAATATTCGAAGAAAATTAATTGAGTTTAAGCAACGTCAACAAGTGTACAAAACATGTTTATATTAATGAACTCAGGATAGCTTCCGACCTGTTTCCAATTTGCTAACTGACTTTGCTCTCACTCCTGTTGCAGCTGATCATAATTTCCGGAACAGTGAACCTTGATAAATATTGGTTCGTTTAACCTCCTAATAATACTTAATTAAAGCAGCAGTGAATGAAAATTTTCCGGAAGGTTTTTCCGTTTAATATGCACAACCCATAGGAAACTGAAGTAGATGTTAAACATCCTTTAACGTGAGATTTGCTTATATTTCGAATATGTATTTGAGCAAATTTCTTGTCTATTCCTACTCTATCAACAATTTACCACTGGTAGCAAATATAATTTATAAATGCCCCATAGCGAAAAAGTTGAATATTTTCTTATTCAAATAATCGGGATCTACAAGTAAACTGCCTAGCGAAATATTCGACAATTTTAGATTGAACAAGACACAGCGATATTAAATGATAAGTCCCCTTCTAATACAATATTTAATGGCAATGCTTAGAAATTTAACCACACAATTAATCTCCCTAAAACAAAAAGAAAAACCCTCCTCATTGATAAATTGTTTTGCTTATTGTAGGAAACTTTTGTCAGAGTATTCTGAATAATGGTATATTAGCAAAAGCGCTCTGCTCATGATTTCCAAAGAAAATTTTAACTTGTTCCAAGTATAAGAATGATAGATAGTTTTTATCCGCAAATGATCATTTGAGTGAAACGAATGTTACCGAAGAAGACGCAATGTTGCAAACTTGACCATTTTCCAACAAGAGGATTTGAAGTCACTTTAATATTATGTTAAACCTGCTGTCGGTTCAAGGTTTTGTCTATCGATTTGTTCGGTTAATTGGTATTCAGCGGCAACGTTCCACCACTTAATGGTCTCTAAACAACTTTGCTGCTTGCTTTTACGTCTTTAATTTTAACGAACAGAGATTTTACGTGATTCAATATTATACCAAAATACTTCTGCTTTGTTTCGAACTAGAACGCTATCAGCAATGTTCATTTAAAATGTGTTTATTTTGTAAGTACTTTTAGTTTCAACTATTTGGATTCGTTTAGTATAGAACTAATTCTTAAGTTGGTGATAAACAAAACGAAATAACTGGCGAAATAGAAGATGATTTTGACGTAAAATGGCCAAGTTCGATGAGAGTACCTGTTGAGAGTTTGAGGAAAAAGCCCGATACAGACATAATGTAGTATTTAAATAAAGTGAGAGTGAAAAATTGCCAAAGTCGGAAGTAATCCCAGGAATGCTTCCGATAGCGAAATTATCAACCTGCCTCCCTTCGTCAGAATTAATGATTGCGTCTGTATTAGATGACGCTAAGTGGGGTTTTGACTGATTATCAAATTTTAGGGAGGATAATACATTTTTATTATGATCGAGTGGATTGCTGGCTTCGGAAGAACTACTCAGATTGGTGGTTTTTTCAGTTAGGTATACAGCTTTGCTAACTAAAGCTCTATTCAAATTTCCAATTTTTCTAACAACCTTTTAAGGGTAGAATTACTCTCCACTTTTCCTTAAAATTGCGGTTTTCATTGGCTAGTTTTCGCATTTTTTTATTATTCAGGGTTTCTAATTTCAAAATAGCAAAGTAGTTAATATTGTATTAATTGGGATACACATTTTCAGGAATCTATTTTTTACGCTTCTGCACATGGTTGTGAATCGCATTGTATAATTCATGTTCCCACAATGAATATTAGCACTTAAATCGAGAGCGTTCATATGGAACGTTTCCCTCAATTATGTTCTGTTTTATGAATCACGTTCCATGGAACGCTTATGGAATATTATTTGGGGCATTGAAATATTATTTTCACATACAGTGGTGCCACACAGAATTCCATGCCAAATCTACGATTTATTAATTGATTGAAAAAATCGCATTTCATCTGAGGAAAAAGTGAACAGTCTTAACAAGGGACTGAGAATGCTGAAAGTTCAAGAAAAACCTCCCATTTCTGCTTCCTATTATTCGCTGTTATTTTGCAGAGCCTAGAGGTATGAATTTAATGAAAATATTCTCTAAAAGCTCCTTTGGTTCGCATAAATCTGATAGTCACCAAACGCCTTTGGTTCACATCAAAAACATGCACTTGATTTTCTTTCTTTGACAACATAACCACTGTGTCCATTCTTATTTTAGAATCGTCTTTAAAATCGTTTGGAGCCGGTCGAAAAAAGGCATGGCTCTAAATCGTGACAGATGCCGAGGAGCCAACAAGTGGTCGAAATTATTTATGGCTTTTATTTGTGAGCCGTAGCCAATTAAATAAAATCCTCGGTTTTTGATTCATCATTGGTTCTTCTAGTTCCATGATTCATGTTCTGGGTTTTTCTTCTCTTTATTTATTAACAATTAATATTGTTAAAGTTGAGCATATGGAACTACCAAAAAGGTGTGTTTGTAATATAATGTATAATGTGTTTCATATTTGTTAATCGAGCAAAAGCTAACACATACTTCATATGTGATTGAATGGGGGAGAAGAGATCTGTCTTTGGGATAGGAGAGTGAGAAATCGGATTAAGTCGCGCACTATTTAAGAAGCCCACATATTGACGTACTTATTAAATGCCCAAATAAAGATTTAACTTTGTAAACTTTGTAACGATAAAATATATTTCTAACACGATATTTGTGATATCGACCATTCACTCTCAACATTCTTTATCGAAACATTGCGCGTTGTGACGTTGGGCTTCTTTAGGCCTAAATACAAAAGCGATATTTTTTATAACTGTTTTTTTAAAGGGACTGTTTCAATGGCTTTCAAACACGATCTAAATAGTATGTTTAAAGATGTTAACAAAATATGATTGAATTTTTGAACCAGAATAAAATTCGGAAATTGATAGTCGGAAATTGAAGTTTGCTTTTTGCACTATTTTTGTTATTAAATATAACAGAATTTTCTCGTTAAATTTGCGTTAAGTTGCACCAACAAAATAATCTATTTAAAATTATAGACAAAACATATTTCTTGAAAAGGATTTAAGGGCGACAATTGACACTAATTTAGTGTTTGGTGTGCTTATTTAATACATTAGCTCTTTAAAAAATGATCCAATACTAGCGCAAATCAGACGCAAAACAACATGAGCCTACATGCAATATATGCAAATCGATAAATCTGTATCAAATAAAGTCTAGAAAATTTCCCAAATCCCAAATCAAACGCTTTGAAGTCAGTAAGCCTCAATTATGCCGCTATATTGGACCCCCGCCTAATCCAATCACATAAAAATAATTTCATAGCAAATTCCACTTTGGGGCTGTAGAGACATGTTTCATCAAACTTAGCTGATTAAACTTTCGATCTAAACCGTTAAACAAGTTCATAACTTGCCGACCTAGCCTGAAATTGACGGCTTCGGCATTTTTTGCTCTCAGCAATTTAAATTAAAGGAATAGAGACCGGGATCATAATTTATATAGTAAATGTTAATCCCAGTTCTCTTAAGTGTAAAATTACTTCTCGGAATTCACATTTTGATATTTGTGTTTAAAGCGTTTCAGAGCGGATCTGAACAATTTTATCTTCAACAGTGAGTTTGTTGTATTCTGATAAGAAACAAATTCATTGAACTATTTTAATGGGTCATTGTTCCGAAGGCAACTAAACTCGGTATATCAAACAGAAGGAATGTCTGGTAACAAAACGAGCGCAGTATATTTCCCTATGACTTGAAGCATTTGTTAATTACCCGGGCGCAACACAAAACGTACAATTAGCCTAAGACACTGTAAATTCCAACACAGAAGATTCATAATAGTTTAACGAACTTTGCTCTCAATTAAACTAGGTGGGTATTTTATCACGACTATAAAGTAATTTTGCGCAAACTTCCCTCCGAGTAATTTATCTCGTCTGATTAGTTTTTCTTGAAATTAATTGCTTCAATTGTTTTTCTCATTTTACCTCTGCATATTCATCTTGGCCGAATTTCACTTTAAAAGTGCTTTTTCTTATACAGCTTCGATTATCTTGAAAATTTTCCACTAGGGTGGCGCGATGGGATTTAGATTTTTTTCCAAATTAATATACGATAGTTAAAATCTGTTTTGGGATTGTTGTCATCAAATAACTCATATTACACGAACCATGATTCATCTATATAAAGCACTCCGAGTGGTAGAAGATTAAAAAGAAATGCCATAATTCTCTTACAACCACTAGTTGCCTTCCTTGGCCTGTTGCTGCCAAGAACTATTGCTAGCTGCTGATTTACTACACGCCAATAAGCCGTGGCGAAAGCACAATTGAACGTTTAATCGATTAGCGCTGAATAAGAATTGAATTTCTTTCATTGTTAGGGAAATGGTATACAATGTGTTGCCGAGAGGCTCATAAATCATGTCTCGGATGGGCCGTTCTCAGCAAATCGTCAAACGCGACTCGTAACAACGGAATATGGTAAAAGTTGAGTTTTTAAATCGACGCAACAAGTTTTTTTTATATAATTGAGTTTGTGTTTCTTGCTGCTGCAGAACTTTTGCCAAGTGCGTCAACAATTCGATTCAGGAAATTTGCAAAAGTTGATTAATAAGATTAGTTAGATTAAAACATACGTAAAGTTATTCAAATTTGGGGTTTGGACCTTTAAGGAGTTTTTCAAGATCCATTATCCTTTTAAATACATATACTTTTAAACAAAACTTTAAATTATTTGTAGTTTGTCTACTTCATAATATGTTTTTATACAGACTTCTTAATCGAAAATGAAGCAAAGTTGGGCAAACTGATTTTTGCAGCCAGATTTTAAGTTGCAGAGTTATCATTCTCAAATATATAATAATTGTTGAAATGGAAAAAAAAAAACATTTTTCTTAGACATAATTACTAAGTTATTAATAACACGTTTTATTTACGTACTGCAAGCAAATGCATAGGGCGCTGGTGCACGGGCAAAGTTGAATTTCTACCTGCCATTCTTGAAGTGATTGGGACCGCTTAAACAATGTTGAGAACTCCCTGAACTGGAACTTGGGAAGTTCAATTTCTACCTGTAGTACGAAGAAATTATTCTACTAATGATTGGGAACGCCTAAAAAGTTGTGAGAACTTCTGAACTTTGTAGAGGATATTTATATTACAGCAGAAAAATAGTGCTGATAATTATTTAACATGTAGCTGTTAGCATGTGATGTAAAATAATTTTCGCGAATTTGTCACACTCATTCAATTAGAACCTTGTTTGCCTACTTAAAAGCACAAAATTTTCTAACATTTATTTAACAAACGAAATATGAAGCTCATGAAGATCATGAAATCCATGCAATTACAAATTTCAACAGAATCAATGAGACCGTTGAAGGCAGGAAAGGAAAGGAAATGTGAAAAGCGAAAGTTATTCTTTAGCGGGAATGGACCAACGCTGTAAGAGATCTTTGGCTGAGGATTTGTAATGGATCAAGCATGCTCTAATCGCACGCAAGATTTGACTTTAGTGCCATTCGTTATACGTGCATAAAATAAAACATATTTCTCGAATTTTTTTCAAGCAAAATAGATGGCGTCTAGTTTATAATTGGTTTCAGCACTAAATGTGGTAATCGACATGTTTAATTCTAATGTTCTTTCTTACCCAAGACATTTGACTCGTATTAATATCTAGAAATACATAAAACGATATTCAGACAAACAAAAGCACAGACATTTTTTTTGAAACCACTGGGATCAGCTGAAAACAGCACATTGATAAATCTCCAATTTTAGAAATAATCTGACTAACAAATTTTAATAGAAAGGTTGTAGTTGTAACAAAGAAGTTTTTTAGGTATCAATTTAAATGTTCCTTCCAAAACTTCGTCAATAAAGTGGTACGAAATCAACGAAATATTAACAGAAATTGTATCGAATTTAATGGGTAAAATATGGAAACTATTATATATTATCACACAGGAAGGAGATTTAGCTTTAGGAGATCAACGTGAGACTGTGAATATTGTAATGAAATTCAAATGTTAAAATAATGTGTGATTGAATGCTACTATCAAACGTACGAAAAACTGTGTGTGTGAGTTTCATGTTGAAGGTTGTTTCCTCTATTCATGAAAATCTATATTTTTTATGTTGCTTGCAAACTACCAGTAATAACTAATACATATACATTTATGCACCCGCCTTCAGTGAGTTTAGTCCAATACTAAAAGTGGTACATAAGTTGGGACTTTTGGTTGTCAACTTCAGTATAAAACGATTCTACTCCCTCACTGAAGATATGAGGAAATTATTCAAAAAAACAGGCTTTGCAAATTCTTGGTTTTTATACCAAAAATGTTCAGTTCAGGTAATAATTAATTTTAAATTGTAAATTATAGATTTGTAATAGAAAGTTATGTAATTAAACTGCCGCTCTTTTATGTCATTATTAACTTTGGCCAAATGATGCATATTCATTTATTAATCACTACAAAAATTAATATTTGCATTTGCTGAAATAAAATACGTAAATATATGACAATGTAAACAAGTTATAGCAAATTAATCAATTGCCAAATATTTACAATGTTTGCTTGGATGAAATTGCTGATCTAATGTGAAATCAATTTAAGGTAAAATGCTGATAATGCGCCTGCTAGGAACCTCTAGGAGCCGTCCGATTGATCATATGCTCCTTAAACATCAAAGGCAACCGTATAATATAACGAACGGGTCTCGTGTTACACATCATTATAAACTTCAGTGAGGTGCGTGCGGTAATTTTATTTGAAGAACGTTTAGATCTCGAAAGAGTGGATCCCTAAGTGTTTTGGCACCCCAAGTTTGGAAAACTTCCGGCAAAACGGAGAACAACGCACAAATGCAAATTAATATTAACAAAGCAACGGCTTGGTCTGCTTCCCCGAAATGAGGCTTTATTTTCATAATTAGTTTAGTTATAAGTGATTTTACATAAACGGAGAACTAGAGCGTGACAAAGGGTTTATCCAAACGTTAGTTGGGTACCGCTTGGGGACTGCTACAAGATTTGGCTTTATCCAGATTAATTTAATGCCTTGCAACATCTTAGGCCGCTTAGGTAACATATTGAATGGTATTTAATGAACATGGCAAAATGGAAACAAATACAAATTTTTGGGCTGCTGAAAATTGCTCGAAAATATTCATATCGGGTATAATCAGGTGAGATTGTTGATTTAAACAAAATATAATGTATGCTTAAAGATTAAGAAGTCAGCACTATATTTTCCAAAAATCCCGTACTTTTACAACACACAGCATATGGGAAACAAATCCTAAGATTGTAGTTCTCAAGTACCAACTTGTATCTATTTGTCATTCGCTGTTTGTATATTATTTTTAGTTTATATTTGTCTCACTTTTTCATTGGGTTCCTATCGGGGTGGTCCCTATTGATATTTGCCTAACACGTTGCCTACTCTATTAATCAATAGAAAAGATTCGATGTTAATGTACCGATTTGCCCGGTCAAAGAATTTGTTGTTGCATTTGTGTCCTGGTCAATTCTTAATAAATTTCCTCAATCTGCACATCAGACTACTAGCAAAATTACACTTTGTGGTGTAAATAAGTGGTGACTTAAGAGGATTTCACAAATATAAAGCGATTCATTTGGTAACGAGTTGTCGCTAAGATCAACGCAAAGTTTAAAACTCAAGAAAATATAAGTTCCCTCCCAAAAAAAATTCGTCAATTTGGAAACCGGCCTTTCGGTATATAAAATGAAGATTCCATATGCGGATTCCGTCCATTCGAAAAGAAATAGTTATACTACATTCGATAGAAATACTCTGATCATTTAATGCTGAGCTCTGCGTATACCACCTAATATATTTCCTTACTTTGCAATACTAAGGAAAAACCAAAAATAAATATGTAAAAATTTAAACTATCTTTAGCAGGATACTTTAATACATACATACATACATACATGAATACTTAAATGGGTCCAGTGGAAATAGGTTTGACCGAAAAAGCCGCAAGTACTACTAATTGAAACTTAAAAAATGGTTTAACAATGGGCGCGTTAATTATGGGAAATAATCTCAATTACAAGCTTCTTTCTCTGGCTATAGTGTGCAAATAGCCTACCTTTTTGCTACGAGATTGATATCTACCGAACCATCTACTCACCCTTAATTTAGTTGCATACAATTTCCACTCTTTGAAAAAAGCTTTTGAAAGCCTTGCCCACTTTTGCTTGTTCATGAATTTGCCATTTAACAACAATAAAAAATATAATGCAATAGAAGAGGAATTTCTAGGAAATAATGAACAATCTCCTTTACTTCAGCGTCACAAAAGCTTTCTAGTTTCCTCTCAATATTTACTGCGCTTGGCGCAAATACCTATTTCAGAACTATACGACAAAAAGAGAAAATGAGTCTTTGTAAAAGAAATTTGCGACTAGAAAAATTCCCGTTACGGACAAAAGCGGCTGAAAAAAACGTATTAGTGTTAGTGCCTAAATATAAATGAAAATGCCTCACAAAACTGCAAACTGCGGTCGGAGAACCTTTGAGCAATGAATAAAATAATAAATCTTGTAGAATTATCTTTGAAACGGCAACAGGTCTGCAGAATGCAATATCAGCAGCAACTAGTGGTCGGACTGGGATTCGTGACTGTGCCAATGGCATCGAGAAGGATATAACTTTCATGCAACAGTGTAATTGGCAGGTATCCAATCTCGCTGGTAAAACGGTTCTTAATTTAATTTCGGAAATAAAAATTGTTAGCTTTTTTAGAAGAGCTCCTGCCGAACACCAATATATTCATGTCAATGTTTCAGAGTGAAAACAGAAGGTTTTTTACATAATACCGGCAGTTGTGCACTCAGGTTTTTTTGCTGTTTAGTTGCAAAATGACTAAATTTCGCTTTTTTGAGCAATGAAAATTTTTGTCGGGGCGGAATGCATAATCTTTAGTTGTACGATTTTCATTTTATTGGAACTGGGTCGGTCTTCTTTGATGAATCAAGTCAATAAGGGGTTTTATTTGAAGTTAGTTGAGTAGTAAAATGTTATAGAATTAATTGCGTAATTGCTTCAGCTACTTTGCTGATTAAATTGATTATTTTTTAAAATTTAGTATTCATAATCTGTAACGGTACAGTTCCCACAAAAAACGTATAAATCATACATTGTGCCGAAGCATTCATCGCCACATCACGCATCGTTACACGTATCGCCTCCATATCCCGAAGAGTGTTGTATGAATTTTGTAAAATCCCTGTACCAATCATCGCAGTTTGGCACGTTTCCATATTATTATTAAGGAAGGAAGCAATTATTATTAATTACTCTAAATAAAAGAAACCATGATATTGATTTCATTGAGATGTGCTGTTGATAGTTCATTTAGTATGTACGTACGCGTATAAACACGTTCACCCACAGAGCTTCTCATTTGCTGCGCTTTAATTGCTAAAACAGTGGCACTTGAACATATGCTGAAAATTGTGTTTGCTAATAATCTACGGAAATACCGGCAATACTACCGAAGCCATTTCCTATTCGAAGCACGTTCTTCCTTATAAACTTGGAATTTATTTAACTAAGCAACTTGACTATTCGATCTAAACAAGCCACTATATTTAGCATTATATTAATACCCGATTCAATTCTGGTGGTCTTGTTAGCGAAGTTGCTCATTGTCTGCTTGGGATATTCGACGAAATTTCCACTGATAATTAGTATAATTGGCAATAATGTTGAGTGCAACACGCAATGCATTATATTAAAAAAAAACCATAAACATGTTGTTTACAGATCTTGACAAAAAATTAATTATGCTTTTTTAAATTGACCCGAATGTAAGACAAGATGAGCAATATTTGCTTTGTAAACCGCGTAATATGCTCGTTAAAACTTCTCATATCCCTGGATCCATCTCTGTTCATCCGGTTGCCTTTACAATATTCGTTGGTCAATTCTAGCCAGTTTGGGAACATATCGGACCCTTAATTAGCCCTAATAATTTCCCCGACAATGGTTGTCGAAAGTCCAATTAAATTCATGCATAACTGAGGCTGCATATTCTTGAGCAGCTGATTAAATCCGGAGACACTAGTTAGATTTCTGTGTCTCGCATTGCTTGGATATTCGGCAACTCCTTAGTAGTTAGGGCAGGAAATTGAGTTTTTAGTGTAAATGCATCTCCATGGCCAATCAGTGACAAACAATGTGGATTAATTCGCCGAAAATTAAATTCTTGTTTTGCCTTGTTTTTTTTAAATTTGCCTAATTTATCAACAAAGTAGTGGTCTTTTTGATAGCTTCAAAACGTAGCTTTCTATGGGCGAGTTAATCCGTTAAGCACAAGTAAGTCGCCAATTTTATGATAATTGCTTTTTAAAAATTTGCTAAAATTCCGAATAATTCAGACAATTCCATAAAAAGAGCAATTAAAATTTCGTGCCTTGTCGAAAGCATCCACGACCCGTCAATTTAATAAAACTGCTATTCTCTGTTACCATTTTCATAATATTTTATATCAGATAATTTCGAAGGGGAGCTTGAAATTTTCGTCAGAAAATTTAAACAAGTATCTTACTATCCAAAGATGAAATTCAAATGAAGCCCGCTGGAGTGCCTAAAGAAATGTGAACCCAAGCGAAATTTAAAATGAACTGGAAGGTTAATAATTGCCTACTAATTGGTTTTTTTTTTCAATTTTCCCTTAAAAGTGTTACTTTGCCTCACTTTGCGTTACTGCCTTCGGAATTGAAGTGTTTGATGTTAAGTGCTAATTTGAATTGATGTCGCAAAGCTACAGGCGCAATATTAAAAGATCTGGTTTAATACCATAAATTCTATATGAAAAAGCTTAGTCTGACTAACCGCAATTGTGAACAATTGACGACGCCTAGAAATGTTCAACGTGTACACTAAAACACAGTAAATATCTGAGCGTTGGCTTTTTGGGGCTTAAAATGTGTGTTATTGAATATTGAATGAACGAATAAATAGTTTTGAAATGTAGAATAAGCTTTTCATCAGTAGGTTTTTTATTTTTTCCCAATACTCAGTATATATATATATCTTTTTAATTGACAAATTTTCTCTATTTCCCGGTGCTTTTTCGGTAACTATTGTGGTTTTCTTCCCGTGGAATGTTTTAACGTGGCAAAAAACCTTAGCTCAGGTTTTCCGCGTATAAACTTTTATTTTCTTCATCCTCGACTTTAATTTTAGCTTTGTTGTTTGTGTTCTTTCTTACTATCTCTACTATACTGCTGGGCTGGTTTTCTTCTTTAAGTAATTTTAGCACATCTCCTAATCCGACGCGATCAAAGGCTTTAGTCATGTTCACCAAGCACATGTAAACTGGATTGTTATATTCAATTGCTTTATCAGCCATTTGTCTGACTATGAAAATGGCATCTATTGTTGACCTATTTTGCCGGAAGCCTTGTTGTTCTTCACTTATTATATATCTTTTATTGGCGACTATCTTCGCTAGCAATTTTAGTGTCGTGTTAAGCAAGATGATAAAATTTTTCTTAGCTTCTTTCTTGAATATTGATAAAAGATTGTTTTCCGTTGGTTGGATACTCGGTTGGTATCTAAAATTTTCTGAAAAAGTATAAAAATATTTTCAATTAATATTTCTCCTCCATATTCTAGAGGCCCATTGGGTATGCCGTCAGGTCCTGGGGCTTTTCTGTCTGATTTCTATTATTTTTTCGCTGTCGTCCTTTTATTCTTGCTCGCCTTCTTTATAATCTCATTGTAGATTTTTTTATGTAAGCTGTCCATTGTTCTGCTTATATTTTATTGAAGTTGTATTATTCATTGATAGGTTGGTTTCTCCCTTTAAGCATTTTAGGGTTCCATCTCTTTGGTAAATCGTGTCCAGTATTCTGTTTTCAGGTTTCTTATCTTAGAGTTTACATGGTTTCCTACATAACTGATGGACGTCTTATGACTACAATATTGTAGATATGCTTGTTTTTTTTTCGGACGCGCTTCTTATCTCTTGTTTCGTTAGTAAACCATGGTTTTGATACTTTTGTTGCATTTAAGTAAATTTTTCTAACTCCTATACTTTCTTGACTCCCGTACTTCTAATGTTCGTCAATCTCACTGTTCCAGCTTCTATCCATACTTTCCAATTATTGTGTTGCATTTTTCAACAATTCGACCCCGCGCACTCCAAATCCCTTTATGTTTACGATGTTTCTAACGAATTACTGTTATTCCTCTATATTGTACGAATGAAGTACGAAAACTTGTATCACTTCAGGGCATAAATCATCAAAACATAATTAATAAACTTCGAAAGACAAGCTTTCGTTTCCAATAAATAATTTAGCAGTTGGAAAGGCAGACCGAAATCAATAACGTAAATCCCCGGTCGTTCTAAACAGGGCCCCAATAGGAATTATTATAATAATTGAACCTCACTTATTTCGACACTTAAAAGGTTTATTGAATGTCAGAATGGTAAATAACTACGTAAAGCCGTCTTGTGATAAATTTCGAAATTGTTATTCGTTTTAAATTAAATTGCAGCCTTAAACTTTAATCCTCTTTGCATGCAATCGCTTTGTTGTCGGTTATTAAAGCAAATTAGTCAATCCAAATAGGATATAAAAGATAATGAAATAGAATTAATGCTGGTTCGAATACAACCTTGTTAGCTTGATGTATCGCAAAAGGGACTGATTATTTTGGAATTATGTGGCCATCATTTTATCAGCCATGTTGGTAATCATAATCAAAATGTACTTGATGAGAACTGATTGACTCTACCTAATCATAAAACATTTTATAACATGATTTGTTGGTTGTTATTTTCATGAGATAATTCACTGCTTATTATACTTACAATGTAAAAAAAGTTTTATGCTGTTTAAATTACTTTTTTCTGATCTTCAATATTCAAGGCATTGAAGTTTCTGGACAGCCAATAAATTAATTAAAACTAAGATATTGCCATCTAAACTACAATGCGAAAAACTTAATAACTCAAAAACCCTTTGTGAAGCCAGGCGACGGTTTCCAGTTGTTTGCTTCTTTGTTTCCAGGTGAAATTGGTAATACTTCTAATTAAGCAGACCGTAAATCCTGATGCTTTAAAGCAGATGCTAATTTAAAATAAAAAAAACTGTATTTCTACAAGAAAAAGTCGTAAGAGGAAAATCAACAAAAAGTGCAAAAACGGAAGTACAATTTCCACGGTACAAGTTGAAACTAATTTATTTTGTGCATGACAGCTAATTTTTGAATAAAGTCGAGTTCAACTTTGAAGTATTTCCTTTGATGTTGAAAAGAAATAACAGGTTCTTGATAGAAAGGAATGACTTTTAAGCTACAGTCATTATGGGCATTTTTTATCTGATGGTTCATCACTAACCCAGACTATCACTATTATATTATACATTTTCAGAAAGACTTGCTGCATTTAATCTATTGTTTAGGACCTTGGATAAATAAAGAACAAAGTAAGTGCACATAGAGGACACCTCGTTTATTCCATTCATCCATTCAAACAAGTATTTAAAGGGACCATACCGGAAAGAATGAAGGAATCACACTTGAAAATACTTTTAGTGCGCTTGAATGCACAAAAGCGAATGTATTCTGTTTCCACTCGATGTTTCCTAGTTATTACTTTTATTTCTTGTATGACGCTCGGGAAAAGGAAAAACCCATTTTGTATTTAATAAGTTTCCAATAAAATATGTGATTCAGCCCGAAATGAGTTCTTCTGATACTTTTATAAATGGTAATATACTGAATGTTCATCCATACCTTAGAAATCTGAAACGTCCAAATATATACCATGGAAAACATTAAAATTTAAAAAGTAAATGAAAAATTWCATGAGAACAGCTGCTTATTCTTTATAATTGTATTATTTATTTATTATAATTTACTTCAATTTCAAAGTTTGATAAAACTAATCATAAAACTCAAACTAAGAACTGTTTTCAATTATTCGATGAGAATTATTATTAAAACTTTGTTAATAAATTAATTTCAGTAATACTTCACAATCACAGATCAATTTCGTGTATTCAAGCGTTTTTTATTTGGATCGGCAATACTGAGGTAAATAGTATTTATTGGTCCTTGAAGCCCTTCAAGCAAAATGATTGGCCAGGAATTGTAATATCAAATTGGAAACGTGAACCTAGCCAGTCAGTCATAATGGAACTGAAGCACAATAAATCAAAGCCAGGAAACAGCAAATTGATAATTTAACGCCCGAAGAAAAATACGGTTAGTTTCAATTCTCCAACTTCTTGCTCAGAGCTGATTTCGAGATGTTCAGTCAGGTCGGCCACGCAACTAGACTGTTTACATAAGAAGTTAATTGTGTTTTTTGTTTGTTGTGTTTCATTATGATTAAGTTATTTAATATTTTTCGATATCTACAGTAGGTTCTAGCGTAAATTCTAGTGTAAATCTAGCCATGCAAGCAATGAAGGAAATGACGAATGGTATAATTTAGGATGTCAAAACATTCCAAAACTCTAACAAAAGTTAATCGAAATAAGACTCAACAGGGATAAATGCTCGAGTCAAGCTATTAAAAGTTAACTCTTTAATTAAATAGAAGTGATAGTATTAGAAGTTGTTATCTCAAAGGGCCGACCGATAGTGTCAGTATATGTGTGCGCTGAGCAGATAATGTAACTGAGTTTCGTGTAAAAAGCCAGGCGAGGACCGACAGTGCACTAACTGCATTAGGGCTTGTACATTTTCAAAGTAATAGGCTGCTTTCAACTCAGTTCTCTGTTCGGTAATGGATGGTATTGTATGAAATGTTGCTACCAAACTGCCTTCATTTTTTATCGAATATTAAGATCAGTGAAAACAACCTGGACTTAATTGCTGCAATTGAAAATGAAAAAAATTGCTTTTAATGACGTGTGCTTGACAAGAGTTTTGTGTAGAACTATGAAGAATTTGGTACTTTGTACTATGTGTGTAAGTCTCATAGTATACTATGCAAAATACTGATTTACTAATAGAAACACGGAAATAGAGAAAATCGGTAAAATAAGAGCTAAATGTCCAAAAATCGAATTTGAAGTTGTGGAGAAACTAAACAACTCAATCATTTGCCGAGCTCTTCGCACAGCTGAATATTTTCAATGCAAGAAAAACTGCATATTCTAAGAATTAGCACCGTTTAGCTTGATTTCCTTCTGCCAAAAGTTCTAACAGAAAGGAGTTTGCAATCAACCACATTCACTAATTAAAATATTAAGATCCATATAGTGTATTAGTTACACATCAGGAATTGAATTATGTGGCAATATGGAAAGCGAACAGAAAATAGTTTGTAGTTTATTAAAAAAAATCAGCCCTTGTCCTGGATGTTTTGGAAGCATCCTACATCATTTTTTTCTTAAATTTCTTCTCAAGTTGTTAAATATTGTTCATTTTTAAGCTTCAACTAGTATATTATTAATTACTGAGATAATGAATCGCATACATCATGCATCATTCCTATGCTCATTGAAGACATTAAAGTTTCAAGAGGAAACTATATCCACTGAAGTTTTTGGCACCACATAAAAGAATCAACAATCCCAAATTTACGATATTTGTGTCACAGCGGAAGTTATACCAGGAAGGAATTCCTAACCTTTCAATTTCCAATAGAAAGAGCAAAATTTATAGTATTATTCAAGACCCTAATAAAAATTCCAAATGCGCTTATCCCATGAAAGAATAAATTATTAGAAGGTTTCCCTATGGACGGCATCAAGTAGCTGAAATTCTTGTTTGTATCCAGCTCTAGACTTTTTGCTGGAATTTAATGTGACCCCGAGGAGACACGTAAATGGTGTTCAGGGGCATAACGGCACGCAAAGTGTAAATTTAAAATTTGTGTTTTGCCAAAACATTACATCTTGCTACTTAGTTGGTGTAAATTCGCAGCAATTTACGATTTGGAGGCAAATTTACAATGTCAGTTTTCAAGAGTTTCCAGTTGCGCAATATCTAGCATATGATTTGAAAACATTGTTTGTCTTCTATGCATTTTGTGTTTCAAGTAACTCAAGACTTCCTTTCCAGGCACAACTATTAAATTTCTTTGCTAATGGATTTGCTAATGGAATACCTGCTTTTGAAAAATATTTCACCTAAAAGGTTACTGCTCGGAAATGGAAGCATACATACTGACGGAGTTTCTAATCCCGAGCTAGTAGATGAACAAAAGGCCGAAAAGAAAGGAAAAAGTAAATCGAAAAGCGCACTAGTCCATTTTTAAGCTGTAGGAAAGTCATGTTACTTAAACGTGCTCTTGAACTGCTTTCTTTCGGGTGATTTTATAACACCCGTTAACATCAAGCCCCGTATCGCCGTCACATGTGTTTGACTAAATCCATAAAGATCACGACCTATTATCATAAAATATAGGTTCGAATAAACCTCCTTGAAAACTACTCTATAAAATTCCTTTCGACGACGTGCGAAACACACATAAGTTCGCTTTTATTGAATTCTACTAAAGATTTTTGTTGTTTTGATGGCAGTTTTTGTCCCCTCTAGAAAACATAATGATGTAGTTTTCCAGACCATCCAGACCCTTTTTTATTCGGCTGTTAGGCTGTAGCGATAATGACCTTCATTCCTGCAAGCAGCAAATATAAAATAAAATGTCTTGCTGTCTACCTGAAGTGTATCATTATTATAGCTAGCCAGAATGGGGGGAAGTTGGCACGGAATCGTAAAAAATTACTACGTTTTTTCAGATATTCTTCTATATAATAGATAATAATGTTTGATTAAATGTAAGCATGTGGCATAATTCGTCTTAAGTATTCTATTTACATTTGCACTTTTGTGTTATATTTGCGCTATTTCAACTTTGCGTTAGGTTGAAATTTTCACATATTTTTTCTCCAATTCAGGTCAATTTAATTCGTCGAAAGCACTATGTTAGCTAATGCTAGTCAAAATGAAAGATGAAATTGGTAATTCACTATAAAGTGTAATTACATTATCCACATCGTATAACGCAATGTAAACTGGGAATGTCGTTTTTACCAAGCTTGGCTTGTTGCTTCAGTGTATTCTTGCTTATGCAAATCTCACCTTAGGTTAAAATGTTACAATTTTAGTTGGAAAGTTTTCAGTACTCTACTCGCTAATTTGCATAGTGTATGTAAATCATGAGAAAACTATGCAGATTAATTTACAGTTCTTAGTACAGAGTGCTGTTGATGTTCGCTACGGACATTTGATAAAACATTAAGTCAAATTTTGTAGTCAAATATCTCGAAACGATGAAGCTGACAAAATAAATTAGTTTTATGAGTGTAAATTTAAAATGTGTGGTTAATAATAGTAAAAATTTTGTAGTTGAACTGAACAACTGAATTGTCTATTAAGACAAACGTCCAGCATTTTAAACGAAGACAGTATTTGAATCAAAAGATAAAGTTGTTGTTCATCTGCCATTTTGGAAAAATATGTGAAATTATAGTTTTTGCGAAACTTGGAGATAGTCAATCGAGCCATAGATGAATACTGAATCGGGCTACAGCAAAGAACAACTGGACTAGGCCTGGGTAACGCAGTGGTGAATTTTTAAGAGTTGGCGCAGTGCCAGTGGCCAGTTCCGTTGCTGGGAAAGTGTTGATGACTTTCTTTACTTGTTTTTAGATTTATTCAAGTATTAAGACCATGTATTAATAATATTTTTTAAATTTCTTCAAAATTTCAGTCCTTGAATTATCTTTCAAAAAGCGATCAGAATAACCGAAAGTTTTTAACAGTTTGTTAAAAACATGTGGCTTTTTAGTTTTGACTGATTTTTTTTGCTTGACTATCTACTTTAAAAAGTTCTATTTTGTAGAGTTTCACATAAAAATACTGACGATCTGGAGGTCTTTTACGCGAAAAATTACAAGATAAATTTACATCTTTGTAAAAATTTTACAAAAACTATTTTCAGCATCGAATTCGGGTCAGAAACGAAAATAAGTTCCTCCCGTTTTTTCCCGAAAACCAATATGGTTTTCTCCAAAACCGATCACAAAACTAAAATTTGTAATCGAAAACACAAAAAAAAACATTTTTTTCTGATGATTTGCTACTTTTCTGACAATAACAGGGTCTTTCAGCCAAAAGTTACAAAATTAATTTTTCTAGAAAATTCGCTTCAATCATCGGTTTGCAGGGAACTTTAGAAACCGCTTTTCAGTTTCAAATTTGGCACAAAAACCAAATCATTTTATTCAGTTTTTTACCGAAAGTAATTAAGATTATTAATTAGAGTAAAGGTAGCAGGTGCGAGACAATGATGAAAACGTCACTATTAAATTATCTGCAGACGTTTCGACCTTTTTCGGTCTTTTTCGTTCACACATAATTTGAGCATTGAATTTGAGCCCACACCTGCTAACTTCACTATAATTTTCCAATTGGGACGCAAAAAAAGCGAAACGAAATGATTAAGATTATCTGGAAAAAACGAACAGAGAGTAAAAGTTTACAAAAAATTATTTGAAAAAGTAGCCGCCTTCATCGCTCTGAAGACTTTTAAAGTTTCCTCAAATTTTCAGGCCAACCTAGTTTTAATAAAGTTTCTATTAAACAATTATTTTTTAGTTGAAATACTGATACTCTTCAGGTATTTTCTGTGTAAAATTATAAGAGAAATTTTATTGGAACTCTCGCATCTCCTTAACCACTTTGCAAACATTTTTGGAGAACTTTTTGCAGCTTCAAGTTATGGGCAAAACCCTAATAATTCATTCTGGGCTTTTTTCCAAAAATATTTTCCCGAACTGAAAAAGCGAAAGTTTATAATCATTTATTTGCAAAACTCTTGGAAACTGGGGTTTCTTTACTTTCAATATTTTTAAACGCCACAGTCTCTAAACAGAAAAGCCGCGTTTTTCCTAGCGTTTTACTGTAAAATGCTGGCAAACTGAATCTTTTATGCAGAAAAATTAAGAGATCGATGTTTCAAGACAGGAAAACTCGTCGACTTTCATTGGGCTCAGTTCTGTTGCTGGGAAAATCTAGAAGACTTTTTTAGTTGTTTGAACAAATTAGTAAAAGGTTACTCAGAAAAAATGTTGATAACCTTTTTTTTTAAATGGAATGAGTGAATTTCAGTCTCAGGTCTCGTAAAGTTTTAATAAATGACTTATAACTCATTAACCGGTGAATTATAACTCGTTAACTCAGAGAGCGGCAACAACTCAATAGCGCAACTCAATACAGTGTTACTCAGGCCTCAACTGGACTATATCGCCTTTCAAAAATGTTGACCATAGGTGTTAGCGAAACGTTAGATGAATGTATGGTAATAAATGACGAGTTACAATTGTTCGGAGTGAAAGCGGGTTATAATGTTTTAGATGCTGTTTTTATTTTAATTTAATTTTCAAAGTGCGGTCAGAATTTTCTAAAATATTACTTTTTAACACGTCCGCTTACAGCATTGTATAAAGTTCGAAAAATTAACCAGAAAATGTTTCTTACATACAAATAAATTAAAAGCCACAAAGATTTGTTGTTAGGCTTTAATTCATTAAATTCACGTGTGCTGCCAAGCTACCAACTAACCTAAGAGTATCAGAAAATCAAAAGCAAAATAACCAATTTTGAACCAGGATAGCAGAAAAATTTAATATTTATTTGATTAAAACAAATTTGACATTCACTAAATCGGAATGCTTTTTGCAGTATTGTCCACACAACATTGATGAAAATTATTCTTATGTTTTAATCCAAATAGTCATAGTTAGTGTTGGTTTTCCTTGTTGGAAATGGGTTGGTTCACATTCCAAACTGCGTCATTCTCTTTCATATTAAGTCTTATTGTTCTTGTTATTCAGCATTAGTATCTGATTCATTGGAAACAGTTATTGATTTTTTGTAGAGTATGAAAAGTATGTGTAAATTTAATCGCTTGCCAATTTGCAAAAGCTTAAAAATTGGCCACTTATGAGATGCCTCCAGCACCTGAACACAAAACGTCAACGAACAATTCTGCTGTTTCTGTACCGACCCGTCATGTTTCATTGCCTGTATGAGCCCGCCGACTTAATGTAATCAGAAATCATATCCGATCTTTATTACGATGTCTCTAAATTGTTTTCCATCCGTCTATTGCAATACCGATCTCATTTCGCCACGAGACAGATGCGAAAAAATTCCAAATCATAAAAATTTCATATAGTCACATTACATTTTGCCGGGATATTTTTATGCCGTGTGACACTTCGCATTATTCGCAGGGAGCCGAGTCGGTTGGTCGTACGCGCCCATACATGTGTCACCGTTATTTGCAGCCAGTTCAAGCATGCATCTGACACCTGTCTTATTGCCGAACGCTCGAAATGTTACCTCATTTCCACCGTCACCTTTTACGAAAGGATCAATATTGGGACATGAGCTGGCTTCAGCTGATATGCAAAAGGTTGTCCATTTTGTTCTTCCTGTTGTTAAAGCTTTCTTTTATTCGCT
>NW_026017110.1:15483562-15495853 GCF_020466585.1 Dendroctonus ponderosae | reverse complement strand
AATGTCCACCGCAGTTGTGGACGAAACGTCAGGAAGAAATTCCGATAGACCACGGCTTCAAAGCCCGGAAAACATTCCTAAATGTAATTTGACCGACCGTGAAAGCCTTCATAGTCTGATGCTTTAAATTTCTCCACCTGCTGCTTAGTTCTTTCCAAATTGTTTAAGTATTATTAGGTACTATATGCTTCATCCAGCTCTTCTTCGTTGTTGTAATTTATTACCGGCTCAACTCATCATGACTTGTAAATATCCAAAAATTCCTAAAGACGTTTCTTCTAATAAGGTTCCTACAGGTGCTTTCAAACATCTTTGTATCATTTTAGAACTGGATCTAAGTAACTGAATAAATCAAATAAAAAAGCAATAAGACAAACATAATTAAACCGAATGCAAACTTATGCTACTGTTTTCTGACGCGTTGCTTGATGGATCGCAAGTTTTGAACAAAGTGTGACACATATGAGTTACGATTGTCGATCTCCCCAACTGCGGGCCAAATCCAAGAAACGGTTTTTCATCAGCACTGATGATCTAAATCTTTAAGCAAACCTGTGCAGATTGTCGATGTTTCCGAAAGTAAATAAATAAATATATGTATTTGATATGAAACCGATATGATGCGGATTTTGAAGGCTAAAAGTTACAAACTGAACACGTTTTTTACTCAAGAATGTTTGTAATAATAATGTCTTGGAGCTTTATTTGGCATCATTAAAGCTTATTTGGCATCATAAATAACTATAAAATTTTCTAACTATATATTTTTACATTAGTTAATCAACAATGTGTTTTCTGTTGTTTTCGTCTGAGTTATAGGCATTTCATAATATTTATAGTTCTTTACAGTTTACCAGCAAGTAACAATTCAGGGCACCTTGTAAGGCTTTTTAGTGAAACATTGACAAGAAATTTTAGCAAAAATTAAACCGTTAACGGTCTGAACTATTTTTGTTTGAGTAATCATTTGTAATAATGAATTGTTATCCAGGGATCAAAGCAACCGCTTGGCATTGTGTGGCAAATATATTTAAAAACACCAAAAATATTTTGTTAATCATGTTTGAATATTTTTATAAGCAACTTTATTGTTTCGACATAATTATTTCAATTAGCAATTGAACAATTGAATACACTTCATTGATGTTCTTTGTTTTCACAAATACACAAACCACTAATATTGGCAATTTCCAGTAATATAAAATAATGAACAAATATACTACTGTTATAAAGCGTTTATTCAGCCAGCCATTTGTTTTCAAGTTTTGTTAACAACGTTCAAAATTTACCTCTAAAGGATTAATTTTCTGCTTGAACTGAGATAATTTAGCGAAGGTCTATACAAAAGCGGAAATAATTTTCAAGGCTCAAAAGAGCTTAGTTAAAACGCATCGCACATGAAATTGAATCTTGATGTTTTATAATTGTTCTAACCAAAGTTCGGTATTTGTTTGAATAGTTGCTTTCAAATTTTTATGTCTATGCAAAGAAATTTGATTTAAAAATCCTTAAAATCACTCTAACGCAATAAAACTGAACAAGACAGATGATTATGATTAAAAAAAATAAATGATGCTTGCCAGACTATTTCTAATTCGAAGCCAGTTACCATGCGGCTCTTTTCCAATACTTTTTAACGAGAGTTACAGACTGATAATGAGCGTAGGATTGCTTTAAGGATGTGGATACTGGTTTAGTAAAATGATGACAGATTTGCACGCTTTGGCTAGAAAAAGCCAAAAAAATTAAATGTAAGTATGAAAAGTTGAACTTAGAATGGAAAGTTGACAGACGAAATTCACCAGGTCGAAGGAGTTAAATTTAAATGTATTTACTTTTCATTTTAATTCACAGAACATTCAATTGTGTATTACAAAACTTAATTGAATTGTCCGCAGATCTTTTGAAATTTGATATAAAACTGACGAATTCATTCAACGGTAATTTATTTTAATTAAACATACCGGAGTAAAAATATGAACTGTTTAAACTATGAAAGTCTGAAATGAAATGTTGCAATTGCTGCTGGTTTTGAAAATTAACTGACTTCTAAACACAGCTAGATTTATATTGTAATCATTTTTTTAGCATTTCTGAAGGAGGAAAAATAGTAGGATGCAATAGGACTTTTTCTAAATTTTCAAATTTAAATAGAATTCGAGCCTGGCAATCGAAACGTAGGACCCACTAAATAAAAGCGTCTCTGCCTTTGATCAAAGCTATGCCAATGTGTACTCATCGCGAACACAGTTGATGGGATTGGGTTGATAATTCGGCGCTGGGCTAAACGTAAACCACTACCCCGTCATGTTTACAATATTCTAGATCAGTGATTCGACGCAAATTTTCCTCAAATATGAAGGCTTTCCCTTATAGCTTAGCTTTGTCCTGTGAAAATTTAATTAGAACGTGAAAAACATTTTATAACGACACAAAACCAGTGTAATTGAAAATGAATTGATTTTTTTACTAAATTGATCAACAATTAGCTGGCCGTCTCCTAAATTGAGAACATCGGTCAAAGGGTTAGACATGAAAAATATTGCATTTATTACTAGTGTAGGAAACAACAAATTTTCCAATTACAAAGCATTCGGTGATTTCCTCGATCTCACAAAAATAATCCGACGTTTTGCTTGTTTGTGGTAGCATCATTCTCAAGAGTGGTTCAGTAAATTGTTTCACATCATACACATTTGCTTCCATTAATTATATGTATATGTAAAACTCAATTTATATTTTGTTTCATTTTAGAAACGTAAATATGCATATTTTGTTTTACTTTTTCTTGAATCATAAGTCTTGTAGTTTGTTACTTTTTTGTGTTAGAACTGTTTATATTTTAGTTATACGACTATAACTCGCTTTCTTTTGTTCTAGGTTAGTTGCAGTAATACCATGTGCAATAACGTTTTTTGTATATGGTAACGTATAATCATGTATTTGTATAAATTTTTAATCATATATTTTAACCTGATTTACTCACATAACAAACAACAAAAGTTTTTTGAAACTTACAACGAAGGTTCTACGGAAACATATACTACTTAAATTGAGTAAAAGGAGAGGTTTTCGAAAATGAATAAATTACTACAAGTAAAACGGCGCTTAAGGCAGGTGAGTGAATTATGCTGCAAGTGCTGCATAAGTTGCAAATTTATTTTCAATTATACATTTTAATCGCAAACTTTAAAAAAATATCTGGGCAGAGGAAGCGTTAAAATTGCGGCTGTATAAAAAATTCCATACATTAATTTTTGCTGAAATTATTTGATTTAAGTTTTATTTTGCCATCAGATTCTCAATTATTAACTGATTAATAACTAAATGGATGGTTGACAGTCAAAAATGGCTTTAATCTAAATGTAACAAAAGAACGTGGGATGTAAACTTTCCGCTCTCAAATGAAAATAAATATAAAATAAACTAAAACTCTCATAATCTAAATACATCGAACCAAATAAGAGCGATTTTTCGAAAGCTATTCCATCGTGTAGAATGGCTTAATGAAAAACTGTGTTTTCAGAAAGGTTGAAAGATATGTTGGCTGTAAAAATTGATCCATTTCGTTAGGTTATTAATTGGAAATATTTTTTAAGAGTCAGTTTAAAATTGGAATTATCACAATGCCTTGATAAATAACGGTTTTACTGCCTTTCCTATATGAATTTCAACATAAAGTAACTACTATCAAATAATATTAATTCAAATATATTCCACGTAATAAACTGCTGATGAGTGAGAAACTAACAAATCGATAAAAATCCATTCTTAGAACGCAAACAGCCAAAGATGCACTATAAAGATAATGAAAAGAACGATATTGTTGATGACATGAAAAGTTACTTTCTCTACTCTATCTAATATGAATCTAACTCTCGGTAAATATCTATAAACATAAATTGACAAAGCGAGTCAAGAAAGAGCCATATATAAAAGCCCTTCTCTTATTTCGATTGTTTGCCTCTAACAACCCGAAGGGAAGCTGGAAGCAATGCGGAAATATTACTTAAAGAATAGTTGTCAAAATTTTATGATGCATAATATGAATTTGTAAGGGAAAGTCATGAATTTTAAAGGAAAGCGAATAAAGGAGAGATTGGTCCCTTTCCATTAAATAGGGTTTAAGTAGGTTATATTTTATCATTCAGTTAGTTCATTTATTCCACCAAATAATATCTGCTTTGTTTTAGTGGCACTTAAGTAGATCATTTGGATCTGAAATTAGCATAAGAAAAATACTTTTTTATAGCCAAACTACACCGATTCTCTTAAAATCAGGTATATTTGATTTCCAATTAATTATATGTATATAATAAATTTATTCTTTAGTAAGGTTCTCGTATCTATATTCTTATTAGGGTTTCTCTTGAACATTTTTCGTATCGCTAACAAGGACTTTTATTTGCTTCTGAATATTCCATTCAATGTAATGCTTTATTTATAAGCGTGGAAGTACGGAAGCTTTAGAGTTTTCGGTTGCACCCATCGCTCTGAAAATTATATATTACTTCTGTATTATTTACTTTTAATGGATTTTCACATATAGCATTAGCGTCATTTGAGGTGTTCCAAAATTATTTCAGTTGGTATTTGCCCTTAAACAAAACCCCTTCAGAATGGCGTTAATTCAACCCTAAATGTGAAGGGACATTGCCCCTCGATTCCGTCTAATAACGCGTGGTCAATAAACATTAAAACTTTCATGGCACGCCCCTAATTTCCATATTTTCTAGCCGCAAAGATAGACAAAAGCGCCACTAGAATAAGCAGATTGGCGAGCTTTAAACACCTTTTCGTGATAAATCAAAACAACGAATTCGGTTAAATCTGACCCAGATTCGAATTAATTTATTTTAGTAGTTAAGCAGCTTCTAAGGATCGAAACTGGTCAACTTTGTTTCATTATTCAAGCCTTGAAGCTGTGTTAAGCCAGTTTAACTACACTCGAAAATAAATTAGGGACGACAGTGTAGACTGATTTTTGGAGGCAACAGTTTGTTTCAATACTTTATTGTTGAGGAAACATGTTGGTATTTCTTAATGGCAAAAAGGATAAACAACAAAAATCTATTGGATTTATCGAATAGGTGAAGCATTTTTAGCTTAATGCGTGTAGATGCAAGAGATGTGAATAATCTTAAAGTTACTTAAAAGGCAATAATCAATATATGTAGTGTGTTCTTGCTTCATTAAACTTAGTGCGGGTCTAATTATATCTTCCTTCGTTTTATTAATCCCAAATAGAATCACTCCAGTGAACTGGAGATATGCTTATCTCAGTAACACTAGACCAATTATTGTGGTTTTCTTCAACAATCTCGTTATTTCATTTCAATGATCCTGAAGTTGCATTAGTTCTTTCCGAGTGAGTTCAACACATGTTGGTGATATACAGGACAATCAGAGTTTACGCTTCTGCAAAGTTTCCGTTGCGATTTTAAACTTTACCATATCAACTATGAATGAGCTGAGTTGCGGATATGCGGATACTAATTTCCCTACATGATGGGAAGTTGATGTGTTTAATGAGTGCAAGTGCAAAACTCCAGAGATTTTTTGTGCAGCATCGAAATTTCCAATTAAAAAACGGTTGGATATATGAAATTTAAAACTTTTTGGCAGCCATATTATTTTAGCGTTAATCATTCCAGTCAAAAGGGTTTTTTTGGGGGGAGTTCAGCTGATATTAGCCCTAAAAAGTTGTACAAACTTCCGGATCCTTTACGCCCGGCCAGACTTTATATATCTACGTACATATACGTCTGTATCGAGAAACGTGACCGATCTTTCATCTCGAGGGGATCGTCGGGAAATTTCCCCCGATAAAACTATACACTTTTGTTGTAAACTTTGGTAATTCCTTTTCAAATCATCTATCACGAGATCAGCAACACACGTTCTCAATTTTCGTTCCGATTGGGCACTCGCCAACTCGAAATTTTTATGAAGAAGGTGCAAAATGGAACAGAATAACTCTTTATGAAATAATGGGGTGATTATTTAATGGCTGTCACCGCTCTTGGAATAGCGCGAGTATGCGGGATGATTGAACGCTTTTGGAAACACCATTCCTTTATGGTTTACTTGAAAGTTTGATTCCTCGCGAATGCTGTTTTCAGATGTTTACATTTGAAAATATTGGAAGTTTTTTTCTTAAACCCCATCTGAGAAGGCCCTTATTACAACTTTTATGCTTCGAATGTCAATAAAAACCTTGCAAACATCAGGAAATTTAATTTAACCTGTTTGGCTTCGTTGTCAATCTATTAATAGCAACGCTTTATCGTGATATAAGCAGAGCTTTAACTTTTTTGCATACAACATATTATCTTTTTCCAGTGGCTGGGGGCTACATGGCAAACTGTCTTGCGTCTCCATTTCCGAAACGTAAACAGGCAAATGTTTGTTCAGTGCTCGAAGAAATCTTCAGCACTGCATATAAAATGCTGATTCTAAGAAACTACGGCCCGTATCGGTGTCTACAATTTTTATTGGGACGGCCAATGCGAAATTATATTGCCCAAAAGTTTGAAACTTTCTATAAATTAAACACGAATAATTCATTCGTTTTTTATTTCATTTAATTGTTATCCATGTGATGAGACAGGTTTCCTGTCCGAAGCTTTATAATGAATATCCTAATTATATTAACTAAAGTTTGACCTTTGTTGACTTATGAAAGTGTATCAGCTATGTGCTTATCTTTTTTTCTAACAACTAGCTAATTGCTTTTGGAAGTTGAAATTTGTGTATCCGCACTTTCTCCATTATCGAATTGGTCGACCAAGCCGTAGCTCTGTAATATCACTTCAGCGCTCTTCTAAAAATGTTTGTTATTTATGCTTTGGAACGTGTACCATCTACTGGATTCCTGAGGCATTGTCGGAAGCACGTACAACTTTATTGTCCGAGACTTTCAATCACGTCTGATGATATATCCGCCGTATGGGCAAATTGCATTTTTTATTGGTATTTTAAAGGTCCCCGCACTTTCAACCACTGCCAGATAAAAATGTGTGAAGTCCAGAATATAGATGTGGTTTTTGCCATTCCAAAGGCATGTGCTTTCATTTCAAGAAATGTAAAATGCATTTTTGTTGATACTGAAATTCTCTATATACGCTAAGTTTGTACGCCACTGGAAGTGGACGCTCTAAACCAATTTTGCCATGAGGCTGCGTTTCTGAGCCTGTAGAATGAACATAAGCGAATTATTCGTCTTTCCTCGGAATTATTAGAAACCCAAAATCTTCGTTGCGAATTTGCAGTTCGGCTTGTGGTAATTTTGTTGTTAAAGCCAAAGATCAAACTGAAGAAAACACTGTGCAACTTTCAATCATTTTAATATTTTCGAGCAACCGAAAAAACACTTGGACAACAATAAACGTTAATATAAATTATCTCACAAATTAAAGATATGTATGAAAGCCGCAGGAACTTTTACAAGGAACCAGCCAAAGGCCCAGGGTGAAATGAAAATCTACGGTTTCGGTAAACTTTTGCGCCTACTTCCTCAGGTATTATATTGCTGACGTTACTGAGAAATAGGGGTGAAAAACTTAATTTTCTCTTAAAGGGTGGCGAAATTATAAATACGATTAAAACTTTAGTATAAATTTAGCAAACAGGGGGTTAAAAGTGTTATCTTAACTATAAACAGCTTCGAGTTCTCAAGTAGCGTGTATCTTCTACTGATACGATCTTAAGTTTTAAACGTTAGTTAAGTTAAAACGTAGAGAAAAATTTTAATTCAGTAACTCTAGACATCAATTACTTAGAAATTTGTCATTGTTTTTGTCATAAATATTGTCATTAACTTTTATTTAAGTGCTTCTTTCTTGGAAAAGGTTTCAACGTTTAAAGGTTTAAAGGTCAAGGTTTAAAAGTCCCATCAGGTTTTGATATACTTTCAAATTTCGCTGAAGTTTATTAAGGAATTATTTTGCCCACTTCATATTATTTTGCTTATTGAGTTTCAGTCAAAGTGTGACATAAAATTTGTATATCGATTATTTCATAACATGTCGGAGAGACAACGACAGCGGCATGATCAGATTTAAAATTCATACAAACTACAAACACCAATTTACAATTGAAATATATGTTGTACAAAAAGCATAATTTATAAAGCGTTAGCACATTCATTAGTTCTAGTGGAAAAAATCCTTTCCTTTTGGGACAGCAAAACATTTGAAAAACTTACCTCATAATTGGGAAATATTACATTCTTCTAGGTCTTTGCTGTCTTGAAGCCTGAAATTCGTTCGAATTATTGTCTATATTTGCGAGAATTTGAGAACAAATTTGAGGTTTCAAGACAGCAAAGACCTAAAAGAATCTAATATTTTCCAAAGTTTTTCAAATGTTTTGCTCTCCAGAAAAAGTTTTTTTCTTCAAGAACCAATCAAGGTTTTAACGCTTTATAAATTATTCTTTTTGTACAATATATGTTTTAATTATTGTTTGTAGTTTGTATGAATTTTAAATCTGATGATGGCGCTGTTGTCTGCCCGTAACGTTATGAAATAAACGATATAAAAAATGTATATCGCACTTTGACTGAAACCCAAGAAGGAAAAGAATATAATAACAATTACACACAGTCTGGAAAATAAATCAAAATTTGCACACTGTTTAACGCTTTGTCCAAACAGCGCGTGGTTGTTTCCCATTTATTAAGACTATTCGAAACACAGGATTGCCGCAAAAATTATTTCAGTTGTAATGTTGAGATTGAACAATTTGGTCCATATTTGACACAGCAATTTTGCTCAGCGATAAAACAAATGCGCATTTCTGAAAAAGGATACGATTTCGAGAAATAAAGGAAACTGATAAAAGCCCCAGAAAAAAGCAGCTAATTGTAGTAACCAGGCTGGAAAAAGTAACGCCATGCCGGGTTTATGAAATTCTATAGTTGGTTATTCCCGAATGGACACTTTTGCGTTTATTGCACCGTTGTTGCGAGTATGAGAGCCAAGAAAATTATTTCAAATGGGCATAGGTGTACATGGGACACATTCGGCCTTATTGCGTCCATTTTTAACTTGGCAAAACTTTCTAAGCTCTTAATGAATTTTGTTTAGCTAATTTTATATACTCCCGTTTGGACATAATTGGATTTCTCCCCACTGAATTTAACTAATGGATTCATGTGTCGTCTACGCTTTCGCTGTTGATACCATATATTAATTTCCATTTCAGGCGGTTATTGTTTCATCGTGCCTTCGAGGCACAATCGGTCAAGAAGCAGTGGGATTGTCTAGAAAATACTGTTTGTCTGGAGTTTATTCTTTCCTATGTCTGCATAGGTAATGGAGGTAACTTGTTACCAATTGTACGCACACACTACCTTTCTTTCGTTGCCACAAAATAGTTCTCAAGTTTTTTATTTTGTATTTTATGTCCCATTTGGTTTTTCTTTTTCTCGATTTTTAAACATTCACTGTGATGAACGAGTTATTACATTTTATTGCGTTCATAAAGATTTTCTGTCTTCATTCTTAAGGAAAACTATGGTTTTAATGTGTTTAATGGAAGTAATGGTAAGCCAATTAGTTTGAAGATGAAAATGTTACTTGAAAAGCTTATATTTATATGGCTTTTAAGGAATCAAACAGTAAATATTGCAACATGTTTTATTATTCATTATCACCAGTGTGTGTATATGGCCTTACTTCTTAAAATAATACAAACATTTTTAATAAAAATATCTGGCAAACGTTCTGTAAACTTTGCATTATGGATTTTGTATAATGTGACAGGACACTACAAAATTGATACAATTTTCAAAAATGTCCCTAAATATTTTTCAATTAAAATTTGCTAAAGTAAAACTCTCAATGGAAATGAAGTGATAACAACCAAAGCGTTATGTTTGAAAATCCACAACCCAATAAAGATTATTTGAAGTACTATTAAAGAGAAACCCAATAAAGATGCAAATGACAAGATCATCTGCGGTCAAACTATGTTTAACTGAGCAGATAATTACACCCCAAAATCTATATCAAATGAAGCCCAAAACGTGGCTTCATTTGAAGTAAAATCAACCCCAAAACGTGGCTTCATTTGAAGTAAAATCAACCCCAATTAGATGAAATCGGCCTAAAATCATTATAATATTGAAGTTTTAACCCTAGAAATAATTTTTGATTATCAGCCTTTTGCCTGCCCAATTAAACTTCTAATCTAATAGCTATTCACCATATGGGCAAGCTACTAAACCAAGCCAAATTTCTCCAGTCTGGCTCTCCAAAATAATCCCAACATAAAGTACTCCAAAACCCGATAGACTGGAAAACTAAAACAGTCCTCAAACAGTGATTACTGATAAACACTGATTCAAGTGCTTATACGCTGAATTTAGCGAGCACTTTTTGCTCGGGGAATACGGCACGAACTTTGATGGAAAACTCAGTTAGCTGCTCTATTAACCATTCAATAACTGTTAAACCTTTCGATTAGGCATCAAACTTTGGAACATAAATCGCTCAACCGCCACGTTGATATAAAACACGACAAGCGGCATTCGGAACGTTGTGCCAGTGCTTTGCTCGAATATCTATCTGTAGTGCTTGTTTCTCGGATTTATAAAAGGGAAATCATACTATGTGGACAGTAAATGGGAAATTCAGATAGTAGAAATTTATTACTTATTTAGTATTACTAAATAGGATTGTAATTTTTTTAAACAAAATCTTGAAGAATATGTCAAGAGTGAGACCTAGAAACGAGAAAATTTATATTTATAAATTTTGTTGGCTGCACTTTCACCGACCACACATAGGGCCATGGGCATTTTATTTTTTCAAATGGACACCATTCTTAGTTCATTGTATCGATATTGCCGAACTGATGAAATTTCATTTCAAATTTAACATTTTCTAAAGAACCGGGCAACAAGCTCAAGTTACAGCTACCCGTTTGCTCAATAAAAGCTTATTATCGTAGTACATAGTATGTTTGTTTCCAAATAAACAGCAATAACAAAATATGATCGAAAATGTACATTTTGTCCAATTCACTATTGAAAACGTTTCATTCTTGACTGAACCACTTAATATTAATTTGTCACTGACAGACCGAGTTCTGCTTATCCCATAGAGTAATTTTTAGTCGACAGCTGACCTGAAACCGCTTCAGTTCTTCTCTGACGACACTATTGCTTATCTCGCATTTGCAGCTTCCTGCTGCTCCATTTTTGAGAAAGGGCATGAAAAATAATGGCTTCGCCGCTGGTGAAGGCATTATCAACATCTGACTAAACATTGCAAGAAATCCAGAGCTTTAACACCCCGGACAAATTATTTTATTAGACGGTGACACAGTTTTATCGTTTGCTTGAAAAGCTCGGCCTTAATTTACCGGATCTGGAGATTTGGCGCGAGGTAATTGAACGAAATTTTCAGCCAAAGTACATTGGAGCATGTAGCCTGAACGAACCGGATAATGGAAAACTCATCTAATTTGTCTAAGCGTATAGATATTTGCGATTTTCTCCTAATATATTTCATTTCCATTTCGTCTGCTTCAAACACAGGAGCTGACAAAGAAATAATCATCATCATCTTTGACTAGTAACAAACATTTAAGCCTAATTCAAGAATTTAATAACGCTTCAGCAATTGCTAATGTCACCTCTGAACCAAAATTTGCTAAAAACGGTATCAATATTACTTGTGTAAAGCTTCATTATTCTGTTTGCTCAAAGTCCCAAAAGTTAACTGATTTATTTGACTCGAATATCTTCTTTCCGTAAGACGGACGATTCGATTAGAAATGAAGTTATAAATATGTGATATTCCACTGAATGAACATTCGGCAACAAAACGGTCGCACAAAATTCGGAGATCTGAACCCCTGCATTGGGATTGAAGGGGATGGGGATGAATGGGTACGTGTCGTAAGAACCGCACGTCCTGTGGCGATTGAGCTAAACGTGACGCACCGACACCGCACGACCCATGTTTATTTTCGGGCAAAAGGACGGACAATTTTCCCTACATACAGTGCTCGGAATGTAACATACAATGTAATGTTACGCCATTCCTTAAAAGGGTTTTAAGAAGTGAAACAATCAGTTATAGACAGACCGATAAAATCAGCGCACGTACTTAGCAGACCGTCCGAAGTTTAGATATAGAAGAGATAATTAAGGATATAAATATTTTGTTAAATTATAAATCTGTAATGTTATACAGGGTTGCTCATTAGTGCGTCAAAGTGCGATATCTCAGTAAATATGAACTTTACAAGAAAATACGTCCTACGAAAGTTTTTCATGTT
>NW_026017110.1:15410855-15482563 GCF_020466585.1 Dendroctonus ponderosae | reverse complement strand
ACGTGAAAAACTTTCGTTGGACGAATTTTCTTGTAAACTTCATATTTACTGAGATATCGCACTTTGACGCACTAATGAGCAACCCTGTATATTCAAGCTGCATATGAAAAATATTTGGGTCCACGTTTTAATGAGTCTCTTAGTATACCTGGTCAACGTAAGGCAGGACAGGACAAGAGGTAAATTATAATCAAATAATTTTAAAGTGGAAGTAAACAAATAACAAAATACTTTCAAACGAGTTGCAATTTCTCACTGTATTTACGGAATATAACATTAAGGATATTTCAGAATCTTTAAATGAATAACTGATGGAGATTTCAAACATTCGTCCAAATTCTTATTTAAATCAATAATTCAAGCCTTCGATATTTTCAATACAGTATTTAGAAAAACATACGAAATTAATTTGTTTGCTTCAGCTTTTATATCGAGCCTTATTAAAGCTGCTAATAATATTAAGAATGAAATGACAGATTTTGTCAGAAAACTCTACAGGCTGCATATTATGTAACAAAATAATTACTAATTAACTTAACTTTGAGAGTAAGTAAGCAAGTATAAAAACTGAATTTTTACAAGATTCGGTTGAGTTGAGCAAAACAAAATGTATTAAGACATAAAGTAAAAAACATAAAACCCTATGCTAATTCACATATAACACTATTTGCTCGTAGATAAGTTCCATATTGGTGAGGGGGATCCATTTTTTCACAAACTGTTTCTTGGGTGTTGTAAAAAGTTTATATGATCATAAATATATATGGCTATATGAGCAAAAATCATTTGTAATTAATCTAAATTTAATAAGTATCCAAATTCTTTTGTTGAAAAATGTTTAAAAAAACTGTATTCTTTTTTCTAACAAAACCTTTTTATTTAATTTATGCCAAGACTTTCAGATCAAATTAAACGAGCAGGTAAAAAAATTAATATTAGGACCCCTGTAGTTCTTAATTGCTTTTTGATAAAAAAAAAACGAAATCAAAATTTTGATAAATAAGTCGATCTTATTGCGAAATAAAAGCACTGTTTATCAATTCGTAATCAGACATGAGGAAATTCTGCCAAAAACTTTTTGAGGCGAGATACTCAACAAACAGTTTGTGTAGAAAAAACTATTTGCTCTTATGTTGTTTATCTGAGGGGATTAAAACACAACGTTGTCAGAAACTTGCTGATCTTTTAAGTATCGGTGACTTCATTAAGTGTAACATAATGTAATTTTTTTGTTCAACAAAAAAAACAAATTGTTTTGTCAACAACTTTGCAAGAAGTTCTGATTACATCTTCGTGTAATCCATCTTAATTGACGGCCTGTTCGTGTAAATCTTCCACTTCCCTTAACATCAATAAAACAGTGTCGTTTTTATCGAACTTTAAATCCGCATAATACCAAAGTTATTCTAAAATTGTGATGTAAAAATTGATGTTGTGCCCGTTTGGAGAATTTCCCCATCACAACAACTCGGAAACAACGTTTTGTTTAAATCATTCAACACCCTACCGTGTAAGCCACAGCTGCGTTATATGCCCGATTTTGTTCTAAGAAATAAAATGTTCGGTAAACAAACCTGTTCTTTTTTCCCCTTTTTCGGATCATTTGATTTGAATATGTCGTTATGGGTGATACTGTTCCGAGATACATAATACGATACATAAAAGAATATTATCTTTGCAGCCAGGACCGTAGGAGTTAAACATTAGGACGTTTCACAGTTAATAAAATCAAGTTTGGATTTTGGATGTCTAAGTTCAATTGAAGATTATTGAGTATAGCAACAAAGGACATTAGAACAAATGAAAAAATAACAAGGTGGTTAACAATAAAACAAAATATTATTGTTCTCCAAACAAAAAATGTGTGCACAAATATTGCAGTGCCGATATTTCAGGCTGTTAAAAGTTCACATTCAATTGGGTTGCAATATTTTTCAGTCAAAGTGCTGAACCGATCCTGTTCCAGTGAATCTGGCTTAATCATAAAGGCGAACCTGGCTTTTCACTGAGTATTAACGTCTAAGCCCATTTACGTAGTAGTAGGCGAAATTTCCGAAACAACTCTACTTTTACTTTATTTTATTCGTTATTGTAAGAGCACTAGTTTCAGGTTCAAGTCACATCTTAGTTTAACAACAGGACTAGGGATTGGTGAAATAGTTATTGTTTTCCAAGAAAAGTATTTTCGTTTTCTTCAAAACAAACGGGACAAAGACTCTACGTATTCTGAAGTGGATTCTGAATGAGCTAAAAGGGCAGTATGATATTCAAAGTAACTATTGTCTCCGTTTGGTTTTTTTGGATTGATTCTCAATTTCAACAAGCGAAAAGCCCCTAATGATACAATCAATATGCAAGATGGCTCACAGTTAAAAACTGCAAGAGTGCATTAGCAGCGAAATGATTCGATGATTTTGATATGTTACACATCAAGGCCAATATTTTAGTTCCCTCGACTCCTGCACCTACACCCTTCTCGTTTCTTTAAGTATTTTCTTTAACTTTTCCCTCTCAACTTTTTTTTAAATTAAATGTGACTTATTTACTCAATGGTTTGGCACAGTTGCATGCTACATTATAGAAAAGTTCTTCTGAACTGCTAAGAGTAATCAAATTGCACTGAACATTAAGATCAACATCATCTCACCTGAGTTTCTTCCTGAATAGCCTGTGATTATGTTTATGAATTTCTGCAGCAGGCCACATATGGTTACATGATATTAATGTGATGAAAGAAAGAGATTTACTAAGCACACACCAAATTTGTACCCGTTTAAAATTGAGTATGCCGTTTTTTCTCTCAATATCTCATTAAAAAGTAGGCAATAATATTTACACATTTTTTTCTAAAAACTCCTGTATATCCTGTACATTATTTCTAAAGCGCAGCCGGCACTTTGCATATAAGCTAAAAAGCTTCATAATGGAATATCATGTCGTCTTGTGCAATGATTATTGTATTTGAAGTGTTCACATGACATTAATTCGGACCTACTGGTCTTATTATCGCCACTCATTTGATCGCAAATGTATTAGATCATTCGAATGTTATTTCGATTGAATTGAAGTGCTAAACCATCAATTGATTGATTGATTATTGATTACGCATTTTTAAAATTCGAGGACAACCCATAATATCTAAATGTCTCGAGCTACAATACTATATTTCAAATAATAGCTTAAATATTTTATAATTACAGGCAAAGGTGGGTAACGTAATTCACACAAGCTGACAGAATCTTTAATGTGAAACAATTTCAGTATCTGCATGTTTCATTAATGCTCCCTTTTGTCCATTTTGTTTTATCACTCTGTTTTACTTTATAATTAACTGTCTAATTATTTTTGATCTAATTTATTTAAGAACTATGCGCTGTTAAATTGATATCGATCAAAAGTGGGTCTAGTATAATCGTTTCTACTAAATACACCAGAAAAATGCATCTATCGAAGCTTTCAAAGCTCCTCATCAGATCCCTGCCAGGATAGGACGCTTTGATAGGAAAGGTTGAGACGTCCTCGTCAAAGCAAATAAATTCTACCCATATGACTGGAGCATTCCCATTACCACCCTTAGACACGCGTAAGGGGAGGTGTCCGCTGATGTTAGGGTGAGTTATTTCGGGTTATTGACCTACGAACACACTGACTTCGGGAGATTTTTATCTGGGTCATGTTATTGACACGCATTTCTTGTACCCCCGTAGGGATGTAAATTTTCCTGCGCTGGCAATAACTCACAGATCAAAAGCAACATTGGTATGCAACAGAATGTGAAGATTTGGTTTGCCAGATCAGGGTTGTTTTACGGTCATTTAGGCAAAACCATCTAGCGAACTTAATGTTCTTAAACTTACATTATCTAAAGTCCACAGGGCTTGAAAAGCCCAACCGCTATACCCTTTTGCAGAACAACTGCTAGATTAGGCTACAAGCTTTGATTAGATCCTTACAAGCCACCGGAACATTTTACATAACGTTTGGAAAATTTTACTTCGGTCACATTCATATTACATCTATATATTTTTCCTTAAAACTAATCCAGATCAAGGACCGTCACAATATTGTTATTTTACTCAAAGTGTGCTCAGTAATTTCATTTTTAATTTATTCTTTTGCACAGAGTTTTCTGGGTATCACTTTCCTTTCCTTTTCAGAAGAAATAAATTTCTCCAAGAAATCATTTGCTGAAGCCTAGAGTTTTCAAAAACATTAAATATATGTTTTAGTGCACTAATAGTTTATAATGAATAATTTCATATTTTATACTATTTTTGTCCCAAGGAAAGTTTTACAACTCACTTTGCTTATTTGACAAACACATTTCCTTTTTCTCTGCTTCCTCTTTCATTCTTTCCTTTCTTCATCTTTATATTTTTCAGTTTAACATCAAATAAAATAGTTCAAAATTTATCATGAAGGATTTGATGCAAAGATATCTGAAATCTGAAAAATCTGGTTATATGCAAAGACATCTGTTTTTCGACTAGCCAAGGCCAGTATTTTGTCTTGCTTCCGAAAGTGCAAATAAAAACGTAAAATTTTCTTTTTCTTCTTTCTTTCTTCTTTTCTGTTTTTTTTTTGCTTTTTCTCTTTTTTACTTTTACTAGATCCATTTGGGGGCTCACATACTCAGAGCTTCGGTATTGGCTTCGAGTCTATATCGTTGTCATATGTTTACTATTTGAAATATTTAATCAAAAAAATTAATTAATTTGTCAACCTTTAAAAACAAGTCAGCTATAGTAAGTCATTGACGTGTTTTTCAGTTATTTTGGTTTCGAAATGGGAAGAAAAATTGTAATTAACTTTAGCTGAGACACTGTTAATTTTTCGTCTAACCGTTTCCGTTAAAAAAAATGTCGTCTTTAATTATGAACAGTGAGTGACAACAAAATCGAGCATTTGAAAATCTCAATCCTCAAATACATATAGGCAAATAAAAACGTCTTTCCCGCAGCTCAGAGAGTGTTTATCCCGACTCGGTAATTGCGAATGCCACTCAACAAAAATCCAATTTAAATTTGGCTTTTGCACTTTATAGGGTCGAAATACAACAAAGTTTTATTAAATATAAACATCTGAAATGCGGGCATGGGGACAACTCGAAAGCATTTTATTTGCCCAATTTTTTCGCCGCGAAATTCTTTAATTAAAGTTAGATAAAGAAACTGATTGAAATATGAAGGTGCGAGGTAAATTGCTAAATAACTTTGGGAAATGCCCTTTTGGAAAGTGTTCGGAAGAAGGATTTGCGAGCTGAAAGTGAGTGCTCTTGCTTAAATTGAGTTTTTATTTGCCTTGATTAAGGCCATGCGCGCTAGGTTGAGAAAACTGGTTTCACTGGAAACTTTTGGAGTGGGCCTCTTTTAATTATTTGCATGGACGTTTTAACCCTCACAAAAAACTATCGTTAAACAACAGCTCTGTTGACAAATGGCTTAAAATTGTAACTGAACACGAAACGTAAACTAAACTGCTAATTATCAAAAAGTTATAATTTAAATAATAATTTTTATAAGTTTCAAGTACAACTCCTGCAACAAAACCCGTTTGTTCTAAACGTGAAGGAATTCTGAAAATAAAATTAACTCTAACGCGCACATGCATAATCTAATTATTAGCGTGATGATGCTGAAATTTAAATCCGAGGAACGGAATTTATAGAAAATATAATACTCCAAAAACAATGTTATGTCCGTGACTGTTCCACGAAAGCCCCGAGAGTGGCCACTTTGGATATAATTAGATTTTCAGATACGCCGGAATTTGTTGGTGCAAATATGTGACGGGAAAAAGGATTGCGAATTGCATGGAAACTGAAATTAAGCGAGCTATTAATATGTTTCAAATCAAAATACAATAAAATGCTTTGTGTGGAAAAACTGAAAATTGTATTATACATTTACTCAAATTTGATCAATCACAAATAGAAATTAGTTTCTGGTTTATACGTCCACAAGTTGCATCGGACGTTTACTCAAATCTGCACTAATCATCCTCAAAAGCTTTCATCTCTATCCGCTCCAGAATTATTCATGTTACGTGTTAAAATGAGACCACTTTGCAGTTAAACCACCATGTCGCTTCAAATGGATGTTATAACACACATTCGAATAATTTAAAAAGCGAACTAAAATATCCCCCCGAAGAATACGAAAAAGTACGCTCTGAAAGGCCTTTCAGAGGACATATATGCACTGGAAAAGGCACATCATTCCTCAGAGCATATTATTCAATTCAATTAATTTGAACTCGGAATGCAGGGATATTCGAATAAGTGTACACTTATTCACTTAAGTGATTCCCTCATCTGCAATTCAATATCTCGCTTCTGTCAGTTTAGTTGTTGCCGCGTTTCCACTTCGTAGGCAATGACAAATTGGATGAATAAGAATGGAAGCCAATAAGAATTTCAGATCTCACCGGTGCATTATATCTTCTTTTATCAACGTAACCCCAAGCGCAAAGCCAAATAAGCAACGATGTAATTTGTCAAACAAAGGAAACCGTCTTGTCTAGTTTCCAGGCTAATATAATTTGCTATTTTTCCGCATTTTTTACAAATGCTATGAAAATTTTCGAGAATCTAGTTTAATGGTGAGATTCACTAGAAGCTCAATCGTTGGGAACTTGTCAAAAAACGCAGCCTTTCATGAGTTTCCAGGAAAAAACGATTTAACAATGGTATTAGTCTGTGAAAACGTATATTTGACCACCAATAACAAAGCATTTTGCGGTTATCGTAAACAGGAAAGTTTCGCTTCCACCCAACAAGAGTGGAAGATTTCTAAAAAGTACTTAAAGCTCAAACATATTTTTGGCTGGATTGCAAATCTAGGCCTGTAACTTGAACAAACGCAAAGACTTTCTATTTTAGATAATGTTTTAAATCAATTACTGATGTTTATTGATACAACACAATTTGATAGATTGATGTTCATATTTTTCAAAACCTTTCTGTTGGGTGTTTTCAAGCGGCAGAAATTCCTCACGTTTTCTTTTGAGATCTGGTAGCAAGTTATATTTTCCTTTATAAAGAACTAATTATTTATAAAAAATAATAAATAAACTGTCAAATAATTCGTTAAAATGTGATTTCTTTGTTCCGCATGTTGCAACCATATTTCAGCTGTTTAATTTTTTTATTTACTTTGTAACACAGAGAGAAATATAGATTTATATCCAACAATATTCAGAGATAATATTATTTTTAAATTGTACACTATATAAATAATTCATCACTGGAAGCTTCTGGTTTTGTTTGAAAGTATAAACCTTTATAGAAACATCGATATTTTAAATCGCGTTTCGAAATCCAATCTCATTCCACAGTTTTCGGAGTAACATTTTAATATTTGCCAAAGTGTTAATAATGTAATGGAGTTCAGTTAACGCGAGAAAGAACAGCAAATTGTTGAGTTTCCAACTAAATAACATGCTTTAATAAAATGTTTAAATGGAGGTTTGCAGGCATCAAAATTGATGTTTTCGATTTGATGTTGTTTTTTGCGACCAGTAGATGAATGAATAGTTCGATGATGTATATGTAAATGTAAATATATTGCTAATAAAACGCCGCTTCAGCTTTAGATTCAATCGAGATCTACTTTTGGATTCAATGCATATTCTTTCCTACTGGTGATGAAATGATCCTATTTGATATCAGTTTGAAATCAATCCTTAATTTGCATTTTTTCAAATAGCAGTTGCAACAAATCGGATTTTTTTTACAGTAGAACATTCACCTTCTACCAGTTGAGGGATACAGTTTTATAGTGAAGCAAATACTAAAATATAACGAACCAGTTGGGAATTCATCTATTGTTACCTATTAACCTGAAACTTTGATAATATTAATGGCAATTGAACCGGAAACTGGAACGCACGATTTGGAACTTTCCTCCTTATCGAGATCCAAGAATTCGTAGTTTTGCCCATTGTAGCTATACAGAAAATGCGCATATAGCTCTCATTCTTTTTAAGCTCGGATTATCATTTTAATCTCTTCATATTTAACGAATGGCTGGATTGGTGAAAATTATTATTTAGAGAGGTTTGGTTCTGTTACGCTGGTACTTTTTTGTTTTTTTTTTATCGTCCATATTGCTGTTTACCTAGAACAATGAATATTAGATTATGTTAATTTAAAATTACACAATCTTTTGGATGTAAAAATTATCTTTAAATAATCATAAGCAGAGGGTTAATTGATTTGAGGGTTAGTTGATTGTTTGTTAACTTTTTAGTATTTTTAATTCTTTGACATATCAGAACACCAAGTGGCATAAAAATATTGAATTATTAACATGCTCATTTTCGTTTATTTGCCAGTAATTCAAATTAGTTGCAACGGAAACACAAATTCGTCATTTGGAAACCCTAAGCTTTGTTGATTAATAATGTCCCAAATAAGCGCCCAATTTTTTTTGTTATGTTTACGTAAATTGAGTTATTAAATTATGATTTTGACTGAGTGAACGAGAATGTAGGGAAAGGTAAAGCAATAATTTTTGTGATGACTATGGAATTGAAAGTGTAAAGGATGAAGCATTTGACCAACTGAAAAAATATACTGATGATGATTATAATGATAAGAAACCCAGATAAAAAACGTACATGTATGTTACTAAATTTATGAAGTTGCAAGATATTTGAGAAACTCTGTAAATAATGGCAACTAGTTTTCAAGTCTAGAGTAATTCGACTATCTAATTATTGTGGAAGCCTTCTGAAAGTATCGTCATTGTTCAAAAACTCATTACGTCCGTTCTGGTTTTGTGCTTACAGCTAATTACATGTTTTCCTGTTTAAAAATGTACTAATGATTTCAGGTATCACCACACACAAAAATCGAATAGATATAAATCAGGTGACTTTGCTGTGGCAACCATAAATTTCTTCCAATGCGAACAAAAAGTTTTGGTCAAAAATCCAAAACTGCACTGCAAGATCTTATCAACTTGTGTAAATATTCTGCGGGAAATGTAAATAGTCTTCCCCATTTACCACATTTAGGGGCTTATTTGGTTTCTCAAGTCCTCGTAGATTATTTGGAAGAACTCCCATACAAACATTTATATGAAATCTAGCTTCATGTTTCGTTATTCATCACTCTTACGGTATGAGGGGTATCATCAACATTCAAGTACTAGTGGAAAAATATTAAGCATTAATAGAGCATTAAATTTCTTAATTTTGCATTAGGTTCGACTTAAGTAAATCAAAGTTTGAACTATTTTAAAAGGGAAATAATAGACAGGGTGGTCCGTAATCAATGTATCATACTGAAAATGCGGATTCTAGATGTTAAAATATTAGGACTTAAGCAACCATGATTTAGCAACCATATTAAGATACGTACAAATTAGTTTCATAATTCATGCAAATATGATTGAAATTTCGCAAAAAGTCGGAATGGTGAGTTTTTGGTAGTGGAAAATGCGAATTCAAACTTAGTTTTACGGTGTCTGCTAGAGATTTCTTTGCACATTTGTTTGGCTATTCTTAATCAACCTTTTAAAGGAAAGATATAGCGACTTTGAATAACGCATTTTGAACATGTTCTATATGTTTGTTAGTGATAAAGAATTTGACTCAATTTATTTCGCGAATTTTCAGCGATTTTAGAATTTGATGAAATAAATTGCCAGCTCGTATAAATGGTCAAAAGTACTCACGATTTTTGTAATCAAGTTTCCCAGACTTATACATAAATATCAAAATTTGGCATTGAGTATTTTTTTAATGTTTTCATAAAATTCTGTATATTTATGGTTCAATACTACGAAAGTAGTGTTGAAATCGCCGCCATGCATCTCAATGTCGCGAGTTCAAAAGTCGAGACGCCCCCTGGTGGCTCAACTTTTAAGGTTTAATAACTACAAGTTAAGGAATAATTTTACACGTGTTTACGTCTGATTGTGATTTGTTTTGATCTAATCAACTTTTGCAAGCTTTTAAAAAAATTGGAACAGATCGAAAAGTGTGTAAGTTTGTTTTATGTCATAAATGTCATCAACTCCAATAAATAAACAAGTCTGACAAGTGTCCACTGTCACAAGACAACGAGTATTTTGACGTTTCCCAGAGCCACCATCGGAACTCGCGAATTCTTATAAAATAAGACGTAGTATCGTTTCTGCTATGATCAGCATGATTTAAGTCTAAAAGAAGCCACAGCAGAAAAGAGCATTTAGTCATTAGATGTTTGGTCAGAGTCATAAGTCGTAGTTAAGGTCAGGTTGCAATAAGTTTCAGTTGCAAGTAAAATCTGCATTGTTTGTATTAATTTGGAAACAAATTGTTTTTCAAAAGCAAACTTTCAAATTACTCAATAACATTATACTCAGCAGATATTCGAAGCAATCATTACATTATTAGCAGATATGTCTTATTCTTACGATGATCAATTCGATAAACTGCGTTTATTCTACCAACACAAAAAAATGCATTGGCCACGAGAAAAGAATATATAATATATAAGAGAACATCTGTTATTGAAGATGAAGAACTTCTTATCCCACAAAAATCGCCCCCAAGCACTTTTTCTCAATGAAAATTTTGATGTCGAAAATGTCTGAGCTGGCCCCTTAAACGCTCCCACTTGAGGACTTTTGAGTCTTTTCTCTGGGACAATTTAAAGAATATTGTATATAAAAGTTACAAATGTTGATGATTTACGCCTTAGAATTCGTAGTGGACGCAGATTATAATTCCATTAATATAAATCATAACCAATTTCAATAAAACTATTAACAATTATAGAATAAATTTGGAATTGAAGCAGGAACTTCAAGGGTCCTCTATATCGTAACCAAGCAATATTTTGACAAAGGGTTGCTTGGCTAAATCCCCTTATTTTGACATCTAGAATATTCAGTTACACCTGGTACATTGTCTCGTGCCAAATATATTCCGAGGCTTTTCAATTATTTCCATCCATTCTATTCAGTCAATATATTCCATTAATTGCGCGATTTTTCGTAATTGTTGATTAAGTCCCTTAGAAATGTATGTTTTTGGTCGAGCAATGTAAATGCATTTATGCATATGATTTATCGAATGAAAGTTTGAATACACCTACGGACTTAAGACAGAGGAGGTCAGATTATTAAGCTCTCACTCTACAGTTGGCGAGCTTTGAAGCGATTGAAAATAAAGCCAAACAAAGAGCAACAGTCGTTTTTTGTTGACTGCAGCGTATCCTTGACGGCGTCCTTTATTGAATGGATGAGCAGGAGCGCGCGTAAGATTTCCATCGTTCCCAAGCCCGATAGAGGCTCTATCTCTTTGACGACGGCTCCCGATCGATGTGACAGCGTGGAGGAGTGCGTGAGGCGGTCGCGCGCGATTGGTCCTGCGTTCGGCTGCGTACGGTAAATACGCTCGTTTCCCTTCAAAGGGCAGACGGCGTTGCGTAAACCCTCGCACTTCGATACAGGCAATCCTGTCGCGCGTCCAGACGCCTGTCCGAGCTCGTCTGCCTGTTTTACGATCCCGAACCGACGTCGACGTCGTTGCAAACACGCCAAGTTTTTTCACATTTATTGCGCGTTTGCACACCGACTATAATACTCGGAAACTTTTCAAACTTCATTGTTGACGACTTGTTGATCGTTTTGTTTGTTGTTTTTTTCCCACCCGTTTGTTGATTCGAAACCGGGACATTACTTTTTCCATATGGTGCAAGTTTTGGAAATGGTGCGCTCCAACTCTATTGAGTATTCTAACCAAGTAAGTTCACTCTAACCTTGTCAAGCCTGTGATTGTATATTATTTTCTTTTTTCCTCATTCGTCACATCATCTGTAATTTTGCTTTCCTAGGGGAATGGATCAGGGATTAATATCACTTAGTGGCTATTTCGCGCAAAATATTTTTTTTTTGATTCAATGTACGATAATCCAAGACTACGTATACGAGACCAAGACCAGGACCAAGTTTTGGCCTTAGTCTTACTTGACTCATCCCCGTTTTTTTTTTAATATACTCTTAGTCTCCTTATAAATCTCTCCACTTGAGAAGCTGGTGCTTTGACAAACGTATCTATATCTCTAAAACGTGAATTAAAAGCAGCATTTTAATTATTAGATTACCTATATGAAGACATGGATTTCAAAGAAACTCGGGGAATAAACTCTGTACATGGAAAACAGTTACGTGTATTTTTTTGTTTTTGAAAAACGATTTCACTCAAATATTACATTATATTCACTTTTACTGATATTTTCACTCGTGCAAAGCAATAAATCGCAAAAAAATCATATAATTCAAATTGAATCAATGGAAAATACGTTCATACTGACCCTGCATGTGCGGGTTAAAAAACTGGATAAATGGTGTGAGTTGTGGGAAATTTAATTGCCAATTCCCTGCTGTCTTGTCGATTTGATGGTTTTTACCAAAAAATAGCAATAGTTTTTTTGTTTCATTCATTTCGGTTCTGTGTGAACTGATTTGATAATGTGGAACTAAATGTTAATAGGAATGAAAAGTTTTTCCGAAATTATTTACAACAGTTTCCAAATTTAGCATTGTGTTGATTTTAATAAAATATTGCAAAAATTATTATAACCACAATATTGGATCGACGACAAGTTAAATTATCAATTCAAATACTTTGAAAAATATCTTGCAAAGCCACTTTGAAGTACAGAGACATCTCAGTATCACTGCTGCTGTACAACAAAAAAGGTGGACATTTTATTTTTTGTTTACTTTAGAGAATTACAAAAAAGTGGTTTCGTTTTTGAATTAGAAAGTTTCCTTTTTGTCGTTTTATTCATTTCTTTATTTGAGCTTAGTTTTCACTTTGACGCTAATGATTTTGGGCCTGAGGAAGAATATTTTCCAATGTTTTCAAATGCGTTTGATAAAGCTGCAATATGTATTTAAAAATGCAAAATTTACTAGACATTTGTTGCTGTAAATTTCCGCTGCAAAATTAGCCAACTTATAATAAGGCTACTTCCAAGCGTTTGCTGAAGAACCTTTTATAGAATCTTTGTCATTGTCTTTAGTATTTTACTACTGATTCTTTGCATAGCTTTGTTAGTTTACTTAATAGCAGTTTCGGACACTATTAAGCTAATTTACTCGTAAATATTGGGCTATTTAATTGAGCACTGTCCCTTAAGTTAGATAGCCTGTCATCCTAGTCACTGGTCGGTTTTCTCAGTTTAGGATAGTTTTTTAAATATTTTGCGGAAAACGTCGCCGTCAGTTTAATACCATTTCTAAACTTTCAAAATGTTTTAATTACTGCCTGCCAAAACGAAAAAACGTGAACCTATTTCACAAAAAGCGTGTTTTAAAAGTGCAAAAGTGAAAAGTTTAAATGTTAAAAGATATTCCTCATACTTTTTGATTAGTTAATAATTCGAATTTGATTGCTTAGAAGCACATCGAGTTGTCCAATCAACCAACGATTATTTCAGTCATATGACTTAAACCTTAAAGCAGGTTAATTTTGTTGCACGCATTTTGCATTATTCCTTAAATCGTCGCCCTGAAACGTTAATTCACAGGATCTTGGCGGCAAATTAACAGGTCGGGCATGTATTATGCGATTTAATGGACTAATTTCGGAAATGTTCATTGTGCTTGCACAACTTCATTAATCATTCTGTGGTGAGAAAATATTCAAGACATTCTAAAATTGTCCTAGCACGTAATTTCTTGTATCTTTTTTTTAACGCAATTGGATATTTATAAAAGTTTAACTGGGAGCAGTAACTGATAATTTTTCTTAGGGACGCAAACATATAGTTTTTTCTCATTTCCAAGTTCGGTTACAATAAGCATCGCTTTAGGCTTTAGTTAACGTTAACTCTCATCACAAATTGTGATTTTCTAATTCAAATCAGGCAATTCTTTATCCATAAATCGTTGCAAAAAGGTTATATTTTGAAATGGTTTGCGCTCATTGCTCGAAAGTCGCATTTCAAGAATCAATGAAGCTGTCCCTATACAAAAGTGTCTCAACTTTTTCGTTATTTATGTGCTAGATTCTTCTCAAATGAAAAATATGGTTTGAATACACCAACTTTGAGAGAACGATGTACACTGTCAACGTATTTAAGAATTCACTAGTATTTAAGCAACTAATTGAGAAAACAATTGAACAAAACAAAGACTACAAAGTTGACAGCTGAAAAAAATATCCAAATTCCTGTTTCAGTATTAGTACTATTTAGTAACCAAACACCTTAGTTCTAGGATATATTTGAAAACTTACTATGAAATAATTGCATTTTCGGGGACATCGCCAAGTTAGTTAATCGTTTAGCCCTCTATTGTCAGAACGAATTTCAATAAATACAAAAATCTATAGAAAGCAAACCTTTCATTAGTAAATTTTAGATATATGACAAAAAATATTCATTGAATCGGTTTAAAAATTCGTGGATTTTTGCATAGATTTATTCATGGATTTATTTGCATACGAAAACGTTTAACATTTACAGGCTTTTGCGCGAACGTCAACTCGTGATAACATTCAAATTTACTCTTTTTTAGTTAATATATGTGTAGCACATGAAAATTTTGCTTCAATTAGTTTCAATTGCTGTTAGTTTTTTTATCAGTTCCCTATTATTTTTTTACGAACGAACCAATATGTATTTGTGATTTTTAATATAATCGGGCTTCATTGATATTTCCATTGTCTTAGGAAATAAATATCAAAAAATGATGAATTTATGGATATGTAATCTACTATGTATTTGCTGTTGCCGATGGCGTGTTTAATGAGTAAATTAACAGCAATTAATAAATGATGTAGATCGACTTTGTATGTGGGTTTAAACCCAGAAATGTCCATAATTAAGTCTGGAAATGTAGCATAAATTGCTCAAAGAAACGTTTAGTGTCTCGATGATAATATCGAGTTTCGAACCAAGTTTGTCATTCCCGCTCATTATAGTGAATGCGCAATGATGAGACTTACGCTCGCATAATGCTTCACTGCCAACTTTCATGAATAAAGAAAACTATCGACGATGAATTTCAAACGACTCACTAGTCAATGTTTTATTTTCCTTCTATAATACTTTGTGTTCCATTTCCATAAGGAGATGCTCCTAAAAAACTAAAAAGTTGTAACACTTTTTCACATGTCATATTTTAGTGAAACTCCCCCTTTTCCATTGTCTTCTTATTTTTTGAAAAGTATTGCTATGTTTAAATGTCATCCGAAATTACATTGCAGAAGAGTGAGGCCCTCGTGCTTGGGACCCCTCTTAAAAAATGTTATCCTCCTTGATAGAAACACGGGAAATAGCATCCAGCAAATTAAAATTTATCTTATAAATGGCTTTGTCTGTGTATCCAATGGAATGGTGCCCGGCTCTAATCTGATATTTCGACTATTTTAAGGGGGTTTGAGGAATTTTCAGTGATTTTCAACCACCAACAACAACGGATTTACTTTTGAGGTCTATTAATGATCTTCTTTATTAGGGGTTTTCTGAAAATGTTTGAAATTCAAGTTAACCGATTTTTTTCCCAATGTCTATCTAGAAATGAGAAATAGAAAGAATGAAAGACAGAGGCTTTAAATGTTTCATTTAACTTTTTTTTTACAACATTTTCTAGTTGGAAGCTTCTAAGTTCATCGGTTGTGAACTTATTATTTTGGCTGCTACTTCCAATAATGGTTTCAACGAAACGTTGATCCGGAGGTATTAAAAATGAAGATCAAATACTGGAATCCATAATATGATGCGATTTATGGGGATAAAGACAGCTTTTCTCGTAAAAAATCTCAAATTTCAAATCACAACGATCTTATCTTTTGTCGTTTTCAAATTTCGAAACCTGAATTTCAGCTCTTGAGCTCTTACCGTTTTCACACTTCTGTTTTGTTATTGAATCCTTAAGAAATGAGTAACTTTAAATTAGGTTTGTTTAAATCTAGACTGTTAATTCTGCGTTTACAAAATTCGCGGTTAATTAAACAGTAATTTTCCGTTTGGAATTCGAATAAATATAGGCAAACTGTATTATCCAGAGCGGCTAATTTCCAAGCCACTGTGCCACAAGCCGCTTTGCTAACCGTTGTGGTGTGCACCAATTCTCCCCAGTCAACACTTATGACATTGTGAATTGGCATGTAAGTTCTGTTGCAACAACGCGAACTCAGTTAATAGTTCAACCAACCGATAGTCAGTTGTAATGATCAAACAACTACACACTCAGTGTTTCTCATCCGTTAACAGGTTATTCCGGATAAACATCAAACACCCTTGCTGCATACTGGTTACAGATAAATAGCAAACCTTAGGTTGAGGCACATTCGCATTTATTTCACATATCAGTTGAATTTCTCATGGAATTAATTGGTTGAATTAACGGGAATTCGACTAGTTGTGGCTGATGGCAACTAAAAATAACTCCGCCAAGAGAATTTGTTAAAAACCACTCGTAAACCGTTCAAGCCGGTATTAAAAATAACTCACGTGGATCAAACACATGTTTATTTCCCACTTGAGCTGTGTTTACATCCGCGTGCAATGTGTGTTGTCGTTTTGTTTATGCCTGTACGGATAGTGATATTGTAGAAATACATGATTGGAGCACAAACACGTTCCTACTTTTTACATCTGTTGCCTTATTAGATCCGATGCCATTAACCCGATCGTTATAAACATCAGAGCAGCACTACATGAGCTAGAGATATTATTGTTGATTGCTCTATTATGTTGAAAGGGTATTGTACAGGGTGAAGTAATTTGTATGCCTCTTTGCAGATTTGCAGCGTTAGCGAGCTTTTGAAATGGACGTTTTTGATTCTTTTATGTAAAAGATCATTCCCAAAGTTAAATAAGAAAACAGTTAGTTTCAGTTTTTGGCATTTTGGCAAAGTATATGCCATCAGTAATGGCATACTCAATTTTCTTTTTAACGTACATTTCTTAGCGGCAGCTTTTATACTCGTAGTTAACAAAATTCCCTATAGACGCATCGATATTAGACATCATGTGCGCTGTTTTCTGAAAACAGCACTTAAACAGATTCGTGGAAATTGAAAACGCCAGAAAAACGTTATTAGGCCTCCGTTCTCCTTAGCTGACTGAATAAATGCAATTAAGCCGAGAAACTTTAAAGGGAGTTTTGCTAAGAGAAAGAGAGCTTAATGCCAGAGCGATAAGTTGTATTTGCTGTTAATTTTTCGGGCTCTTGGTTGTCGCATTAGAAAATTGTTGCGTGCTGACAAAAGTATTTGAAGTGAACTTCGGCCTGATTAAGACCTGAAGGCATATATTCAGGTTCAAGTATTATTTATAACTGCACTTGCGGTTACGAGAGTGTCGTAAATGTACCTTTTTTACCTATTTTCCATAGTTTTCAGTCAGAATTAAGACCGCCAGCTTTGTTATTTTTACTAATAATGTCTTTCTTTGGAGATTTATAAGAAAATGTGTGCGGAGGAATTTCTCAGGGACTATTTCTTTGAGTAAGCACATTTTCAGTATATTCACCCTTTGTAAAGAGGATTCTTTAATTGTTCTGTTCACAATTTATTTATCTTGGTCGCAATTTGTATGATTGCTAATTTGACATAATTTTACTTGTACTTATAGGTTTTACATAAATTTATATCTTAGTATTTCTGTTGTTTTTGCTATTATTCGCTCTAAGAGCGTTTTCAATTGTCATGTTCTAACAAATGTTCAGACATCATCTTCCGATTTTATCTCGGTGCAGAAATTTAAGGCTTCAAATTCGGGTTAGTAAGCTGGCTCATTATCAATATCATTTCTGGCTTATACGGTGAGCAGCACATGATATTTCATACATGTAGCTTTATGCAAATTAAGTTATTCACCCCCTTAGTAAATCCTTTGTTATATTAAGGAAGGCAGGTGCAGTACATCTAAAGTGAAAGCGTGTAGCTGGTTTTGAAAGGGGCAGAAGCTTAGTGATTGCAGCCGAACCATTTTCACTGCCAATTTTCCTCTGCAGTTTTCAACATTAAAAACTGCCCCCTTTGCATTCATCATGTTTTCGCTTTTGTTTTGAAATATTCAATCAAGTCTATTGTCGACAGAATATTTTATGTATGTCCAATATATTGCTTTTATTCGGATTTTTAATGGATATTTATTGATTTTACAACCGCTTTCCGTTGAAATGTTTTGATGCGGTTTTTCGGTCACACAATAGGTGCGAGCAGAACAATCGAGATATTTTGAGGTAAATTATGAAATTTTAATTTAGTTCTAGTCCCCATGTGCGTGAAACAAGTACATATATACAAATATCCACAAAGTTAATATGGAAGAAGTAAGAACATATAATTCGAGAGCACACTTTTCGAATTGAAAGTTCCTCTCTAAATTAACCTTCTGGCTCAATGGTTTTATTTGATAGAGGGTGTTCGGAAAAACGCGTTAGTAAATTTTTAAGGGTGATTCTACATGCTGAAATAATGGTAGAAAGTCCCGTAACAAAAATTCAGAATCTTAATATTTTCCTAGTTACAGCTCATCAAACTACGCGGATCAAATTGAAAATCGGTACAAAGTTTTATCATAATGCTCTGTAACTTTCCGATTAAAAATTATTTTTCCGCTTTGCCACTAGCTGGCACTTTATTCGTAATCCAAATTTAATTAATCGTTTTTGAAACACCAAATGTTGCAAAACAGAATCTGCCATTTTAAACATTATGAAATACTAGACAAAAATGTGTTCTTCACACGACTTACACGAGCAATATACACATTGTTGATTTGCTTCTTGAACGAAAAACATCTTCGTTCAAGAAGCAAATCAACAATGTGTATATTACTTCATTCCAGTGGTCTTGTGTTTAATTGGAATCGCAACAAATCAATCCATCTGGTTTTAAAATGCACCAAATTTGACAATTTATAGTAATTATTGTAAATATTACCTGTCCAATTTAGATTAAAATGTTGTGTTCTTAAACCGCTGAATTAAAACGGATCGAGAATATTCAAATGTTGCGTTGACACTGGATTGAGAGAAATAAAAACTTTGATGTCGATTTGCTCCTAAACGAAGAGGTTTTTCGAGTTGTGCTAAGAGCATAGGGTTTGTCCCGTACTTGCTAATGTTTACAATGGCGGATTCCTTTTTGCGATATTTTGCGTGACAAAAAGATATGCGGAAAATAAAATTTGGATTGCAAGTAAATGCCATCTAGTGGCAAAATCGAGAAACATTTCTATCAGAAAGTTTGAGAATACTAAACGAAAACTTTGTTCCAATTTTCATTTTCATCCACTAATAAATGTGCATAATAGATCAAATAAAAAGAAAAAACTTAAGTTTGATCAGCTGAACTCGAATTTTTCTTACATGACTTACTATACTGCTGTTATTTTAGCATATGCAATCACCCTTAAAATTTTCTTAGCGCATTTTGCGAACACCCTGTATACTGAATTGGAAATAAGTTATTAAAAAAATCACACAAGAAATATTTTGCTGGGGATAAGAAGCTTGTGCAAATGATGTGTGCTTTAAATAAAGTTAATTAGGGTTAATTTGAAAAATTGAAAAATCATCTGAGGATTTAAGATTTTACTTTTTGAACTGCTCCCGCTCTTGTTTATGTTTATCATTAAGTCCTAAGTGAAGTTGAAACCGTCTTTAAAAAAAACTTATTACCGTTTTCTGGAGAAACATTAAATTGATTATTAAGGGGGGGTTGCTTATCTTGCTCTCAACGAAAAAATCGAAATATTTTCAAAAAGCTTAGTAAAATATTCCTGACTATTAAGATGGAGTGATGTCTCTATACGTGGCCTCCCGGATAAAGAGCTTTGAAACCAATCCACTACAGTGTTGATTTAGAAGCTCCAATAAAAATACGTAAGTTTGATTTACCATTGAGAAAAATTGTTTTTTTTTGAGCGACGACGAGAGTTTCAACACAAAAAATACGTTAGAAAAGTGTGCGATTTTTCGTCGAACAGCTAAGATATAGCAGCCGACAGGCAATGTTACATCAACCATTTTATCTAATCTCTTAATTATTATTCATTTATCTATGTGTACATGCACAATACATTGATAACTAGATTGGATATGGTATTGATTAGTCAAAGCTCATTATTAGCCTTGATGCCTACGTCTCGATAACATCCATTGTTATCATTAATAGGTGTGTTGTAACTACTTGGTACAGGATGTTGCAAACCCCCATACATCCAGTAAAATTAATTAGTAGTTATTCTGTTGTAAATTGACTCAGCTTTGGGCTCAAATTATATTTTAACCGGCCTCACTTAGTAGAACACTCTGTATTGATTTAATCACTAAAAGCTAATATTTCCTATGATAATAGAATCCGTCGTCTTTTCTCTGGCACATGCTTAAGCAAAGGAAATTTAAATGTGATCGTATCCATGCAGTTTACTTCAAAACTTTACTCTAAGGGGTTCCATGATGTTCAACAAAATGTAAAGGAAATTAAATTATGTTCGAGCATACACAATATTTCCTTTGAACGTTATGTAGATGCAGATATGTTTCGTAGATAGCTTTGGCATCGACATAGTTATCAATAGTATTGCAGGTTTTGGATGAAATGAAATTGAGCATTCTACAAAGCAAATTTTTGCGAAAGGACTGCAATTTTAATTCAGCCAGAACTTGAAGAAAATATTTTAATGTTGAATGCTAGTTGGTATATTCCATATCAGCGTTAAATGGTGGATCCCACTACTGAATATTTTCAAAACCCTTATTCAGTTTCTGCTTTTTCATTTCTGCATTCTTATAGCATAACTTCTAATCTTATCTCTTGCTTCACTTCATTGGACATAAAATCCTGAAATGTGATTGTCATAATGCTGTAAATAACGGTTGTGATTTTTTTCATGCTGAAAGTGTGGTTTTGTTGGGCGCTAAATACTAAAAAGTGTACCACGAATAATCGGAGCATGTCGATGATAAGTCTGAATATAAAATATATTGTAACTGAAAACATATCAATTTTTTCGTCGAATGCGACACAGCTAAATCAACGAAATGAAAAATGGGATATCGTTGGGCGAGTCAGTCATGCGACCGGGGAATTTTTTATAAAATTAGTCCCCTTCTACATTTTATATACGAGAATAAACCCTTATCAAGATGCGCCCGACAACCGCTCTCTTTTAATAAAAGTGAAGTGTTGCCTGAAAGCATCTTTTCGAATGACCACGCTGTATTGTGGCCCTTCGGTTACCGAAATTACTTTTATTCATCGATTTAGAAAGATAATTTTGGAGTCATTTTTATTCCAATTTTTATTTTTCTGGCTCTGTTGAGTTCTTTTTCGAGTGGAGCGAATTGGATGGATAAAGGAGCACTACGTTAAGCATCGTTTTAGGGTAAACTGCAGTCAACAGGCAATTTATTTCTATTGAGAACAAAATTCAAATTAACCAATTTATCGGTGGTTTTACCGATATTAATTTTTCGCCTGAGATTTCTTAATTCTGCTAAAAATTGGATCTCCTGGAAAATAAACAAGTAAACTTGCTCGACTGCTTTCATTAAGAAATAGATTTTTCTTTATGAATTCACTTTTATATAAGCGGAAAATTATGCGATTTTTCAACTTCCGGGCAGCGACTGAAATTAAGGTTTTGGTTCCTTATGGTAGCAAGTAATTTAAATGTCAGGTTTGAATAAATCTAAAATTGTTCTGGAAATATTGTCAAGCTTCCTTTTTTGCATTTCAAAACTCGGCAAATATTGTTGCTGGAAAAACCGAACATAAAACATTCCCTAATAAGGAAACTGACAGAAAAATCATAAAAAACGATTTCTGAACTATTCCCATATTATACTTGAAGCTATAAATAACGGTTCTGAAAACTAATTTGCATTAAACATTCAAAAATACTCAAGTTCAACTGAAGATTCCAGTTAAGTAAATGAAGGCTCCAATTGTTCTTGAACCAAGTGTGTTTCGCTTTTAATTACGTTGCATTTCCTTGATACAGACCTGAATAGATCGGTCATTATCCTTTTAATGTGAAGGGGGACGAATAAGGGCCAATTCTGCGATGACTCACAGGCTGTTGCGTAATATTATTAGGAATCGAATGGATCTAAAGCCGTCACTGGGGCTCTAGGGAGCTGACGTCATTGTGCACTTGTTTTTCTCACACGCTTTAATATGCAATTTGTGACTGTTGAAAGGAGAAAGAATGGAAATTGCTTAGAGAAAAACTCTTTACAATATTCATAATTGTCCAACAAAAGTAAACGTACATTGATTGTTATAAATTTTGAACCCACACATTCTGAAGTTTGAGTTTTTATTGATGTAGCAGATATCAGATCAGCAATAAAAACATCAGAACATTAAATTGCTAATAAATCTCGTTGTCCTTCAATCTATGCAGCACTCAAAACATTTTTTGCTAAACAATAATGTTCAATTTGCCTCTTGTATTAAATTCTACCTTATATTCCATATGATTAAGAAGGCCTAAAAATACGAAGTCCGAACAGCGTTATTAGAACTGGAACTTATAAACTATTATTCTTTGATTAACTCTGAATAAATTGGAAACACAAAAAATCAACAAAAGTGTATTTAACGATTAAATTTGAACATACGAGTCCTTCGTCGACCAACTAATTTATGAATACAAACCGTGTTCTTTTCGCAATATAAGTCATCTATTAAATGAATTCCATTTGTTTTTCTTCCATTAGGTCAGAGAAATTTGTCAATATCCAGGATATGTTTATTTCCATTAAAATATGAATATGGCATAAATTAGGGCATAGGCTTAATCATTACTACAATTTTTTGCATTAGTAAAGTATTTTGTATGAACAAAGTCACCAGGAAGCCGTAAATAAATCTAGAAGATAGTGGCGTTCAGTTGGGCTAAGCATATTTTCCAAAACGCTTGTGTTGAAACGCTAGATTTCGTTTTCCAGGCTTCACTGGGGAAATTATTGCCAACTGTGATAAAGTAAAATTTTGAGTTCCTCTTTGGTTTGTCTGCTGATAATTTCTCTCCAAGTAAAAAGAAGTCAATGACCAAACTTAAATTCTTTTTTTTGTACCTATAATTCGTTATATGCACCTTCAATGATAAGTTTACATATTTTCAGTACCTATTTGGTAAACGGAAAGCAAGAAATCATTTTTGTTTTTGAAACTCAACATTAATCTTGTGTTTTCTATCATGTAATTGATTCAAGTTAATTCATTTTTAAGATTATAAGAAACAAAGTTCCACCATAAACCAACCATCAAGACAATCCGCCCTGATATCAAAGAGTTTCTGTTTCAAGTTCGGTAAATGTATTTCAAAATTCAATATCGAAATATTTTGGGCGTTAGGGGCAAGCGGCAAACTTTAACTTTGTAATTAACAAGTTTTTGGTATAATTTTAAAGCTTAGGAAGTTTGATGCAGTGCATTGTAAATCTGGCTAAATGTTGAAGAGGAACTGTGCCTTTCTGACGAACTTGCTATTTGCCTTAATTAAATTTCGTAAGTTGGCGGGATGGTTTGCCTAGTTGTAAATTATGCCTCTAAAATGTTAAATCAAATAATTAGTGGCAGCAATGATATAGTGTTGTTTGATTATAAACAATTCTATATTTATCATTGATTTATTCGTACTGTATCCGTTCCTAATATCAATATAGAAACTGTGTACATTATTTGTTCTTGTTTATAAGCATACGAATGTTGCTGTAGATTATTGATAAGTTTCATTTGGTTTTTCCTGCTTCACGACGTTCCGAAAATACTTAAATTTTAAGTTTCAGCCCTTTTGTTCTCAATTTTGAATGTTTTATTTGCGTTTGTTTATTTGCTTAATGTGATTTCAAATTATCACTTGAAATAATTTTATTTTCAATCTTCATTACATAGTAATATTTTATTACCAACTGGACCAGAATAGCCTAAGTAAATATGGTTTTATAAATGAAGCTCTTCAAATAAACTGAAAAATAAAAAGACCGAATGCCGAAGTCCCCAATTAGATTTCTAGAATTTGACCTAAAACCCCTTGATTCCATTCTATGAGCTCGGCGATAACAGAAAGTTATCCTGAACCATAAAGAGGTTAAAGCTCCGGTTTAGGGCAGATTCTTTTCGCTGCAGAAATTTTCAGAACTTCGAACTTATATAAGACGAGGGGAAGTTCTCCTTTCAACTGGTTCCTAATCTTGCTAACAGCGCGAGTAATTTGTGAAAAAATGTTTTCGAAAACTTTCGCATTTCTAGACTTTCTATTAAAGTAATTTGATCGTTTGTTACCATCAGTTAACCTGGAACTCAATTAACAGCAGGTGTATCTGGAGGAGTTCAAGGGAATTTATATGTTTTATGTCAAACTTTCATAATTAGTAAGTTTGAGAGCAATTTATTTTCTGGTGTGAATTATTTAACAACATCAAATGTTCAGGGTGTGGATGATAAATAATGTTTGGTTGGTAGTAATGTTGCTTTTTTTGAGCAATAAGCGCACACTAAATGATTCAAACGTATTCAAAATACAGCTGAACACCGTTTCTAAAATGAGCGCTATGTAGGAAAGAGCAAGATGATGTTTCTCTATAACAAATAGAAATTTCTCATATCAAATAAGTTTCCATGTCTCAAATGTATACTCAATAAACGAACAGAAATTGTCTGCTATAGCAGTCTAAATTCAAATATTTTTGAACTAGAAATGGCATTGAAAACGCCGCATTTCTGCTTTATTTGGAATTCCAAATAAGACAAATTGTCTATCGCTCTTTGTGCAGAAATGCGACTGTACAAGTAACCATCGCTATTGATGTGTTATGCAGTTCTGATCTTCTGACATGTTTCCAGGTTCGTGTCAGAAACTAGAAAATAGTCCAGTTTCTGCGAATAAGAATACACGTGATATTTTTCTCTTGTTTTTACAATGTTAATGGTAAGCAATAGTGTTTTTAATTATCTAAATATCAGGAAATAGCGGCTATAAAATGGTTGATAAATGACTGGTTGTCGTGCCCAAACCACATCAAAATGAAATAGTTACTGTGAATATCTAATATTATGAGAGCGAAGCTTGCACTCACCAACGAATACTTACTTATAAAGCTTTCAAGGGTGTCTCTTATCAAAGAGCTAATCAGAACAAGCCAGTTACATCATCATTCATCCAGCTCGTAAATGCGTGCGTGATTTTTGGATGATTTCGAGGCTAAAACTGATTGTTGTTAATTATTTTCAAATGTTTTCCAAGCTGAATAACTTCGCTGGATATATTCGCATGCAAGTAAATTAAACAAGCTAATCTGAAACTTATAATAAAATCATCTGAAAGAGGAGCTTTGAGTATAATGTGTATTTACAATTCGGAGTCGACCACGCATATATTTAATTAGTTATTCATTCAATGGAGATGGAAAGTTTATATGTGTAGTTTAACAATTCGCTTATTTCGAACTTGTTCGTTGATAATTTTTGTTTTGCTTTTTCAAAAATGATAATAATAATTATTTTATATCTATAATACTATTTCAAAATTACTATGCAAAATATAAAATAAGCCATTGTCAGTTTATAGTAAAAAAAATGAGCATAATGAAATTTTCAGTGTTCCACAGTTATATTCAATATACCCTTCTAGAGTGTAGGGTTTAAAATCTGTCAGCAATTTAATGCGGACATTTTTCAATCAATTTAAGTCTTCAATTTCTAAAGTGTGTTGTTTAATACTTTTTCGATTATTTCCAAATCTCTTTCAGTGCTAAGCATTATTTTGCGATTGTTTCCTTGGGTCTCAACTGGACTTTTTAAGTATTATAATTTTAATAAGAAATCACGAGGTAGTTAGGGTGTATAAGCCGCAAAGGGTAAAGTGTTTCAATTCTTCCAAATATTCATAATCATTAAGTTTCGATAGAAAGCCAAGCATTTGTAGATCCCTGTGTTTAAAAAAACAAAAAAATTCTGCATAACAAATATCCAGGCAAAATGTGGAAACAAAGCAAATTACAACTAATTTATACGTTTAGCAAACACGAGTGGTTCAATTTCAATGTGAAAACTTTGGAGTGAAACACCTCTAAAGATGCAAGTAACCCGTGCTAGCGAAACGTCAGGATTTTTTCTACGACGAATACAAACTCTTTAGTTGAAAGCGTAACTCACTTAATTCGTTTGTCGTTTGATAGTTTAAATAGTAACTAATGTAATAATTTCTATTTCAGATGAACCGCCCTATTCAAGTAAAACCAGCGGATACCGAAAACCGTGGTGGTGAGTTAAATTTTTGTGCTAAATATTGTGGCTCAATGTTAAACTTAACAATATATTAGAGAATAAAGTTATTTTATTTTTTGTCAAAGTCGGATGACTGAATCTTTCATTGCATTACTTTTTAGATTTATTTCACTGACTTTGACACTAAACTTTCAACTAACATACTTCGCAAAGCCATTTATATATGTCTAAAAGTTTGCACAGAACCTCAGCTGAAATATATACTGATAAATTATATAATATTCAAGCAGGACTTCTTGATCGTAAGTTATCAACACCGAAAATTTATTTTACAGATTTTGAGAAAGAAAAAAGCGCAAAATCAGGCTCGTTTAACCGATTTTATAATAACGGGGATGGTACCGGTAAGCATCGACGTAGTTAGAAATTTTTCACACCAGTTTTACGATATTTCATTATAAGTATTCATTATTTGACTTTGGAAATTTTATACAATTTGGTAGATATTTGATTTGTTTTATTATTTTGCTAGTCAGTAATTATTTCAATATCAGAACACATAATGCTTCTATCATCATCCATCTTCTCGTAAACTTCTGCGTTCATTTTCCTGTTGGCGGGTTAAATCAGATCAGATCAATGTATTAAAATGGAGCAACTGAATAGTTTTGCCAAAATGTGTACACACGAGAAGATGGAAGATTTGTTACCGGTTCGTTTCGGTAAATTGCTTTTACAAATTTGGATCTATGGTTCGTTTATTGACGTCATAAAATTTTATCGCACAATGACGAAGCAATCGGAATATTACTAGAAAAAGTATGAAAACTAAGCAAATGCATTAATTTATGACGCCATGAACAACCTTTAAAAATTCCTTTTGTAGATTTTTCCATTTGTGGCACTATCTTTTAACTTTGCTATTGTATTTTCGCAATTCTCTATCTAGACTTTCCTTCTTATATTTGCTTGTATTAAAATCCAGTCAATCATTTTTCAAACTCTGCATGATATATTTAAGGTATAAAAAGTGATTATCCCATTAAAACCGATCGATAATTGCTACTTTATAGTGATTTAAGCAATTCGAATGAAGCATTAATCAACTGCAAGAAACGTATTCGGGAAAATTAATAAATATTAAATTTAAGCCCTTGTTGTAAAGTTCGGTATAAATTAATAACTTACCCGAGTTAGTTTTCATTTTCAATTAAAATGTTAATATATTCACAAGCGCAAACTTGAATTTTTGCTTTAAACAGGCGCCGAAGGGTTGAGAGGAGCCATAAGCATGTTCTCATTTTAAATCTGAAGTAATCAATTCAATGGGTAGGAGGATTAGATTAGGAATAGTTCGAAGTTTACTCCTATATTCCTTTGTGTTTATGCAGAACCAACCAGAGCATAATGAACATAATTCCAACACTGAGGTAGAAAATACACTTATCTTCATAAAGTACTTGCTTGTTCCAAGGATAACTACTGCTCGAAATGAGTAATAATTTTAGAATATTTTTATTTCAACAATAATGTTGGGTTTACGTGCATATACACACATTGCAATTCTACTTGTAGGAGAAATGCCTACAAGTAGAATCCGAAATTAGTGAGCGACTTTTGAAAGCATATACGCAATGCAAATAAACTAATTAATGTGACTTGGACTAGGTATAGTAAGGCTCGGTATCTTCTTTCCCGGCAATTTTATCTGGTAGACTGGATAACGACTGTTGTAGGTTTTTTTTGCAATAGAACAACTATATTTTTTGCAACTTGTGCCATAAAAACAAATAACTTCGTGCTGGTTCGCTGGACTTCTTCGCATTTTCAATGTGTAGGTAGTTTAATCTGCATGTTTGTCAAAATTGCCTAAGCTGGAAACTTGGAATTCGAGCATATACAGGGTGTCCAAGATAAGGATGCATGGGATCTCCGAAACCGTAAGATATACGAAGTCGATTGAGTTACGAGAAAGTTGCATCAGGGGGTCATATACATGGCGATTTCACCAAACAAGTTTTTCTTTCAATTTTTGAGATATTTCAGAAAAAGTGATTTTACAGATTTTCGTTTTAATTCATTGTTAAAATTATTTTAAATCATATCAAAAAATACTTTCTCAGTGCACCTTTTCGAGCTCTACAGTTTCGTTTCTTTCAAACCACCATCAACTTCTGTTTTTTTATAAGGTCCGAAGAAAAATACGTAACGTATTAGTAATTCAACGATGTATTATAGTATGATTTGTTGCGGTTCTCAAAGTTAGACGTCTGAAATTTGACCTATTAAGCTGCTTTATTTCAGGATTTTAATTTAGTTGTAACAATGTGTATTTATTCAAAAAATGTATTGAGCTGTTTTTCGTAATTTAACCAACTTCGTATGTCTAACGGTTTCGAGATCCTCATACATGGATCGTTCTCTTCGTCGCCCTTTATACGAAATGATGGCATTAAAAACCGTAAAATATTTTTTATATAAATACTGGCTGTTAATCAGCTAAGATAAGATTATTTTAATGAAAACTAATAGAAAGATGATCAGTTCAGTTGATTGATGAAGAAGCGGTGGAAATTAGCACTTGAAAAAAATCCGCGGTCTTGTAAAAACGATTTTCACCGACCGATCTGAGTTGCTTAAAAGTGAAGATAATAATTCTTGGTTGAATCAGATAAAATTAAAAGAAAGTTTCTCTAAGTGCAATAGGAATCGTTGGCCCTCACATAGGTTATCAAGCCAGAGTAGAAGAAAACTGTATAAAACATAGAACTGAAACACAAAGAGAAACATCAGTCAGTAACAGTAGTCGCTGAAATACCTAAGTTTAAGTAAATGTCGGCAATTTACTACAAGAAATGAACCTCATCCGAGATATTCAATTCTCTTAGGGCGAGCGATTCACGGGAACTCCCGTTTAGGAAGTTGATTGTTTTATTTTAAATAAAGAGTTCGCCTATCTTAAAGGCTTTGTTCATAGGGATTCGTTCCCCTTTTTCCCCACGTTTTTCGACGGAACGGGTTTTAATCAATATGAGAAACATTGGCTGATAAATATTTAATTCCGGTATGACTGAGGACATGCCATTCGCCTAATTATAGATGGTAATGAAAAACAAAACCAACACTTAGGACATTGGTCAGTTAGTCACGCAATAGAGTTCATCAAAAATAACATTTTATTTATTTACTAGCAGTTGTAAGCAAAAAAATCTTATCAAGATGGGTCACTTGAAGAGATATGAATATGCCTCTTTATTTTCGCAGCTTTCAAGCTGGAGATTTCAAGGTAGCCGAATATTGGCACACATCATTATTTAGATTGTATCTGCTCTCAAAGTAACTGTCAGAAAAGTCACTCACATTTCCAATCTTCTTGCGCATACATTTATTCTTTGAAAGTTCATTTTTACGTTCTAGTGAGCACCCTCGATTCTATATGACAAAAACTACCCCAACTTTCTGATAAGCCGTTGTCAATCACTACCCTGGGGAATATTCCCATCTAACGGAGAGCATGGTAATTTAAATCGGGGCGTTTATCGCCAACTTTTAGAAAACGTTAACTCAACTTTTTCACCTTCGGTAACCAATTATGCCAAAATTAGTCATTCTTTTTACAAGATACAGCCCGTTGTGTCAACATTTCCTTTGCCAGGTCAACGTTTGTTTTCTGATAATATGTGAGAACCAGCATGTAAAGTAGCTCTTAATACACGAGGGTGATTATACGTTTCTTTAGTGCATGTATGGTATGATTTCCATCGACTACTACCTTATTATTATGCCGAGTGTTAAATAGTTTGAAAATTTGCACAAGAGTTTGCTGAGCCCGAAGAATAGTAAGTATGATAATGAATAATAAAGAATGATAAACAAGTTATTTACAACTGTATCTTTGACATGTTATACCCTAAAATAATGTATTTCAAAATTATTAAATTTCCGGAAAAAAATTATCAAATAAACTCCATTGGTGGCGGATCAAAGATACCGTTACTATATTACTACAAATTTTGCCAAAATGTTTGCTTATTTCGAATGCATTTAAGTTACCGTTTGTCGCAATGAATTTTTAAGATTTCAGACAGTAACCTTGTCTAAAACAAAAATTACTTCTTAAACCAAAATATAGTGAAATTAGGTCTGAAGAGCATGACGGCCAATTTAAAAAAAATATATGTAACTCATCCGTTAATCACAAAGTTGAATGAGAGTAGTATCGAATCTAAGCAAAAACATTTTAAAAATTAAAATTAAATTGTGAAATATTCCAAAAAACTTTTTAATAATGTAAAAGCTCCAATAAGTCTGTAGCAATAAATGCGTGCTAAACCAAAACAAAAATGGTATATGCGCTTTGTATATTTCACGATAAAGGTGAAAATAATTACAGACAACAGATAGGAAATAATTCGATGTGCTTGCCAATCTTGCAAAAGTCGCTTGATTTATGTTCTGGCAGCAAAATTCAAAATGTTGATTAAAAGTCTAGTAAGAAATATTTTTTACAAAATCTCACCAGATAATTTCAGAAATATGCACAAAAATCCGGCTAAAAATTATACTTGTTGACTTTCAAAGACTATAGATCGGGATTAATGTTTGCCGATTCGAAAAGATTTGCCTTTAAACATGCACACACCTTTTCACCAAAAATTAGTTAACGTTGGTTTCTTTTTTATCAATGTTTGCCGACTTCCAGTTTGAAAGCACGCTTTAAACACTAAAATTAATTCAAGCTTAGTTGCCTCATTTAATTTAAAAGCATTTAGAAAACATAATGTTTCTTTTTCCCTAAGGTTAAAACATTGTCATAACACATTAAGCAAACATTAATGTATAGCAAATACTGGGAAGAGCTTAATTAAGTGAAGTTGGGCCATTTAAGGGCCTTAAAGTAACACTTGACCTGATTTTTTAAACTAATTAAATCGTGCGATGGGCTTTCTTTTAGATCCCCAAGGAAGTAATGAAGGATAAAAGCACTGTAATTGTAAGCCATTTTCAAATGCAAATAACGAAAATGGTAAAACCCAAAACATGCACTTACTTAACTTTAAATGGAGATGTTGATCTTTTGCAAAATTTCTACACTTTACAGGTCAAATAAAGCTGCATTCTAAACTGTTGAAATTAAAGGAAGTCTAATTGGGTTTTGTATTGAACTTTGAAGCAAGCGAACAAATTGAGGCAGGCAGCAATAGCAATATTAATTATTCTCTAATTGATAGACATCAAACAAACAAAAATTTATGCTGGAATGATGAATAGTATATAATTTTAACGACTAAGAAATAATTTGTCATTGTAATTCGCCAAAGAAGTTTGGTGAAAGTAATATGTCAAACTGGGCATTTATATTTTTATATTCAACTGCAGTGTAACTTTTCAAATTAAAAGTTTTATAAGGAATCCGCTTAAATTCCAACTAGACCGGGCGTTTTTAATTTTGGGATAGAAGGAATGTACTCTTAAGAAAATTAATTAAAAACAACACCCACACCCCAATCCGGTGCTTAAAGCTGGTGTTGCTGTTCGACATTTTTGTTTACTTGGAAAACATACTTTATTTATGGCAAAGAGGAAATAACGCAGTATATCCTCCTCCCTTATTAAATTACAAAAGAAAATCCATATTCTAGGATTATTTTCCTTTGGAGTTTCTACTGTGCCCCAGGGACCCGATGTAATTTGGATTAAAACCGTAACAGGAGCCGGGGCTCCTTAAACAAACACCAGAATTATCCCCTCGACACGAAATATGCAAAATGAAACACTCCTAAGAAATAAGAGGCGCAAAGGAACCTTCAGGTGTTGTTGCTCGGTCATTTGGCTAAATAATAAATAAGGCCGGATTCCCACGTTTCCTCTTCAGCACGTGCTTATTTCCTCAATTATTTATATGTCTTCAGATAGATAAAATTTAGTAAAAGGAAATCTAAATTACGTAAATTGGTTTAAAAGGCTTCTTGAATAATTCCCGAAATGCATTTATTATTTAAACGCTTACGCCAGTGTTCCTCTTTGCAAACGTTCGGATAAAGGGAAATACGTGGTGAAATACTGAATGAGGTCCTAATGTTTACTGTGAGCTATTGATTAATTTAATTCCGTCGTCTTTCTAATGGGAATGAAATGCGCATTAGGGTTTTATACTAATTAAATATTGCATTCCATGATAAACACACATTTTCCCAGTTTCTCTGGGAAAATGGGAAAATCTCAACCTCTTCGTTTGGTTTCATAGAACGTTGGTAAAAAGTATAAAATTTCGGTCATTACAATTAATGCTCATACTTTTAACAGTAAACATGAGTATGAGAAAGACAGATAAATCATTTATAGCTAGCTTGAAGAAGGTTGAACTGAGAGAGGTACGTGGTTTCACACGGACAAAAGAATCGTTTTCCAGGAAACCACAATTTAATTAGTTGCAATCACATTTTTCCCAACATTTTCAACAGTATTGAAATCAACTACAATTTTCAGGTGACCTCAAAGGTGAAAATTAAGAGATCATATTCTTTTATTCTTTTATGCAATAGATTCCAAATGAGTATCAGTTTCGTTTTTATCAGACCAAAAAACAATTGCATCTTTTTCTGCAACCATTAAATTATGAAGCCGTCTACGTTCTACAGTATATTATATCGCTCTAATCCCCATATTTATGCTCAACCAGTATTCCCGCAAAAAACTCGAAGACGATAAAGACATTTATCACATTTAGCAAAGTCACTTTCTCGAAAGCGGTCCCTTTAAAAACCTAATTAGGGCCAAAACCCTCACTTAATAAAGTCAAAAGCAATATGAAGCGCTGTGGCTCATATAAAACAGGCGTGTATGTCACAAGTATGCCGCTGTTTTTCCTGAAAACTCTCGACGAATTCGAGTTGAGCTTTTTCAACGCCAAGAGCTCAACCAAACAGCTGAATGAAAAGAAGTTAAGGGATGGAACTTTTAGATTGTTTTCAACGATACGGCGATTGTTGTAGTAACTGCTGAGAAAACGTTAATATTTTTCTGAGTTTTCACGGTTTGATGCTTAATTAAAAATTGGTCTGTTAAAATTATAACTATATTGACCAACTATCAAAAGATTTGTTTCGCACTACAAGCCAAATTATGTAAAAGCTAGCGATATGTTTAAATTTTCTTCAAGTGTTTTTAAAGGCTTATGGCAGTCAAGTCGCAGCAAGCAAATGTTATATTCTATTAGATTCAGATTTAAAATTCGGATGAATTTGTTATTAAAAGCACACTAGTAAAAATTACACAATTCTAAACAGGCAATTTAAAGATTTCAATAAAAAACATGCTTAGCCTCACATTTCATTTGATGGAATTGAAAATAAATCGAAATTCCAACTGATCCACATTCATTCCATGCCAGGTTTTGGCTTTAAATTTCGTATAATTTCTAAACATTACTCGAAATTCTGTTGTTTTCTAAAGAATAATCAAGGGGAAATAAACCACTAATAGGTATTAAGAAAATGTGTAGGTTGAAATTTGAAAATTTCCTTAAAATCCATGAATAAAAGGGGATAAGACAATGGTAGAAGAGTGCAAACAAAACAAGAATTTCCCCTAATTAATAATACTAAGCCTAGTTGTTGGCATTTAATTAAAGACAAGGAATGTAAACGACAATCACTGAATGCAGGTATTTGCACAAATCATGGCAGCAATGAGTCGTCAGACTTAAGTGTTCTCTACGTGTGTTTAGCCTGCCTCTCTATCCTGCGAATCACGTAGTCCTGCAGTTTACAGGATTTCAGCGGAATAATGAGAGAGTTTCACGTATTGGGATCCCTTTATTGGAATTTGAATGAATGTAGTTTTGAATAGAAGTTTCTTGCATAATTATGCAAATTAAAATCTTCACCGTTCAAAATATTGTGCTAAACATCGACTAGGAAAGAGGTTCAATAAGGGAGTGTCAACAGGAAATAAAATTTGCCTCATCACTTTTAATTGATAGGAAAAATACGCAAGGAAATATTTTGAGACTGAACCCAAAGAACAATGTAACTAGAAAAGAGGATGAGAGGGAAAGGCAAACAGTATAAGAGAAAGGTTTATTAATGAAACCAAGAAAAACTACATTTGAATAGATAAATTTCAATAAGGCGTTGCTAAAAAATTCTTCCCAGCGGATGGCTGGAATTTAATTGAAGGCCAATTATATATAACGAGGCTCTGAAAAAAATATACTAGTTGTTCAGTTCACTGAGCAAAATCACACTAAATCGAAGACATTAATTGCGTATTTGCAATGCTACTTGAAATAGGTAGAAGAAGCACATAATGAAACAGCACAGTTGAAAGGGGCATAGTTGCTTTGTAATGTGACACAACTTTAAACCAATTCCTGCAAAAGCTCTAATTAAAAACATTGCAAATACCATGAAAACTGATTGGACGTTGCAATGGCTATTAAATTCTTGAATAATGACTGTTAAAGAATTCTTCATTAGTCTGCATTGTAATTAGAGTGCATCCGTGAAACCAAAGGATCTCATATTTTAGATTTAAAAAAATCAAAACCAAATTTATCTGCATCGGTAAAATCTTGCACTATTAATGTTCTTCGATAGGATGAAAGGCTAAAAAAAATGTAAACAATGATAGCTTCCAAACTGGATAAGCTGCTCATATAGCATAAAAATCCGGCAAGGATTCGAAGTTATTGGCAATTACTTTTAATAATCTTTCTGTTCTGGCAATCCAGAGCTATCCATATCCGCCTTTAACAGTGCCGTTTCCTTTTGTGCAAAAAAAATGCTAATTGAATTCGATGATTCTAGTTGCCTTATCTCCATTAGAGAAACCGATCCGGGGTTCTTACGCGAGCACCGAATAAGCGAATCGGCAAAAAGCTTTCTTCATCGTTTTAAATTTATAAAGTGAATGGGGAGTTTTTTACTTAGACGCTATAAAAGTTTCATAGATCACGCGAGGAAACAATCTCGGGCGAAAAGTTTTTATAACTTCTTCTTAAGGCACACGTATATAATATGTGTGGTGTGTCGTTCTTTGTCAGGGCAACTTTTGTAAAAGTTTGAGGCGTGCGAGACAAACGGCAAACAAATAATCAATAGTCGCAAGATCACTCCGAGCTGGAAATATATAGATGGGGAAGGTTGGTCCGGATTGGATTTTAAAACGTAATGACATTATACAAGAGGTCAAAAACTTTGCGGAAGTTAAATCGCTTTTCCAGGTATCCGGCCACTACCCATAGAATTTCAGAGTGGTTCAACAATTGATTGACAATGGTCATGCTTCCATAAGGGAAACACTCGAAGCTGACTACAAAAACTTAATTATCACGTTCATTACAAATCAGTTCAGAAATTTTTGTGACTGTGTGCTTAAGAGATATATGTTTAGTCCCCCCTACACATTCAAACGAATAACACAGTGCTAATGGAAACAGAGTTGGAATGCTGGGGGTTTAGAATAGTGGAATGATGCCAGACTAAAGGATAAAATGTAATAAATACATATGTAGGTATAATGGTGAAGGTTACTACTGCTCAAGATCATACGAAAGGAAAAGGTGATGAGTATGCAAACTCGCGAAACTGACTAGTAATGAGTTGACCAGAATAAGGTTTTTTTAATTTGATAGTGTATATTTCTTCTGAAATACTGAATAACTCAGAAGATAAAGATTGTATTGTGCCAAAAACAAAAGTACTAGAGATTTCACTTTCTGGATTCGAATCTGGATTGATCGCACAAGTTGAAGTGAAAATTGTCCCGAAACACTAAGTCGAAAATAAAAATGAAAAACTAAGTCGTCGGAAATTGAAGAATTGCACATAACAAGTGGATTTTTAAGAAGGATTATAGAAAAAAAAAGAAAGGAAGAACTGAAACAAGCAAATCAGTCATAAAAATCCTAAGAAGTGAACCAGGAAACGGCATTGGGTAAAAAAATTTAACCAGTCTAGTAGAAGAAATTAACACTGAACTAATTTACGGGACAAAACTATCGTGAGACAATGTTTCAAATGTCCACAACCAGAATCTCAGAAAATATTGACAAAAAAGCTGCTTTGGTTGACAACAACAAAGGCTAACTAGCTAATAAAATACCAATTTGATGTTGAGGAATGTTAAAAGTTTGATTTAAAAAAGTCGATAGAAACCCACAAAATCAACTTGCAAACGAAGGCCCAAAGTTTTTCCGAAAAACACGCAGTTTGAGAAGTAATCAACTGATTTATCTCTCTAGTACTAAACACGACAAAAATTTTGATTAAATCGTCAATAAAAGCAATCAGCTTAACGCAAAATGCTTTTGAAACAGTAACGCAAATTGTGTTGTGTAAGTTAAGATAATTCGCCCAATAACTGTATTAAATTATTTACTTTGAATCCAAAATTATGGTTTGGAAAAGTGTTTGTGAAAAAATCGCAATTTTAAAGATCTAAGCAGGTCAAAGGTTGGCTCGAAGTAATTAAGTTACTGAATATAAGTCTGAAAAAGCCGATACAACTATTGCGTTAACTTCCACTTTGATTCCACGTAAATTTTATATTTAATGAAGAAACCTATAGATCTGCAATAAAAATAGTATTGGGTTTCAACAGGATAATAAACTATGGAAAGATGTATTGAAAACTTTCTAATGAGCAGATGATAAATATTTTAAATTGGCGTCAACAACAATTCATTCCGCTGACGGGTGTGTAACCATAATTATTAGCAATATTCTACTGTTTATTTTTATGTTCTACTCTTGTCAACTTCTACTTTTTGATGTTCCAGATTCAATACTATTGAATCATCAACAGATTGAATTAAAATTTTTGTTATAAAATTACAACAAATTCAATCAAAGTTTTTTTAATCAATCGATTTAAAATTGAAATATTTTGTATAGTGACTTCCGATATGTCCGATATATATTCCGATAAGACGAATAATACGAATGTTTTGTGTTAATAATACTTTGAGAGTTACATTACCAAAATATTGGAAGCACAAATTCAAAAAACGTATGTAGTTTGTTATTGTTGGTTAACGATTGGCAATGATCAATGAATGAAAGAAAACTGGATAATCGAGAAAAAAGTGTATAACACGACGCAAATGGACATTTAAATATGTGTGGTTCATGTCCGATTAAGAGCTTTTGTCAGTGGCAGATCCACTTTGGCATGGGCAAACAAAAACAGACCGACAAAAGCTTTACGCCAAATAAATACGTTGGATTTACGGTAGGTGGAAACTGATGTTGTTACTCGCGCAACGGAAATTGAGGGATAATACACACACGAAGCAAATAATCTGAAAAAAGGAATATGCTGAGCTGGTAAAAGCTCTGCAGTATTAGGAAAATAGTTACTATTTAGCGGTGCTTTTCCTTTGTTCGTCGAACGCAGTTGTTCTTAAAAGCTGCCTGCAAGTGAAAAAACAACCATTCATAAATAATCCGGAATCCGGGCAATAAATTTTGCAAACGAATCGATGTAATGAATATCTGGATTATAGCTTTTACAAGGGTTCAGTAACTGGCAAGCAACGAAATGGGAATATCAGTTTCTCATGTTCTTATTATTCATAGAATTAAAGGTAAAATGTTGCAAATGTGCGTTATATTGACAACGAATGCGAGTTGTTACTTAAAATAATAAAGGAGATGTTTCTCCTCTGCTTATTTCAAATTGTTAAATTATTCCGTATTAAGTCCACCATTGATTAGTCAATAAAAAAGTATGACTGATAAAAATAATACCTACTAATGCGCTGTAAATACAATCCACATTTTGGATCAAACCCAATTACCAAACCAACTGGCTATTGTTAGGTTCAAATTTGCTTATAAACCATTATTTGTTTTTGTCTTTAAAAACCTTTTGTTATATGGACACTTAATATAATATCGTTGTTTGATAGACAGAACGATTGGAAATATTTCATTGACCGTACAAACGTATTAAAGCACGCTATTATCGTATGTGTAACAATAAATCATCAATAATGGCTATCATTATGTATAATGGTAACACTAAAAGAAAAAATAGCCAAAGTGCTATCAAAGGCAGGACTGAATAGATTAAAATGAGGGGTAATGTGCTTTTCATGCATTCTTTGTTTGTACAATTTCTATTAAAATTTTCGTTATTGATAATATCAGTAAACGGCAATAACCCGAGGTTAATATTCTTTTAGTAATGAAATATCCCGATCTTTCGCCTAATTAGCGAAAGGAAAAAGTTCAACAAAAAGCACTAATTAGCACAATTCCAGAAAAACACGCTGGAAGAACAAGGAATAATGCATAAATCCTCAGTTCAATTTAGCATCAAACCCCTTCAGCCACCATTCCCTTATCAAGAATCTAAGACAGCAATTTCTCTGCATAATTAAATTAGGTGTCTTGAAAGGCTCGAGATAATCTTGTTTTGATGTTGTGGATAATGATGAATTTTAAATTTGGGCAGGGCTCTTCGTTTGAAGCGTTCAAGCGGGAAACTTAAATTGTCAATTTTAATTTACATTTAAACCGTTATTGAATTTTCTTGGACTAGACTTTTTACAGCGACTGCTAGTTCAGTTCGAAAGAATAGACAAAGTATTTCAGTGCCAAGAATAAACGAAGAAAAAGAAGGACTCTGACTAACATTGTAAATGCAAACATTATCGGTGATTTTTTTTATATTGCTGTTACACAACAGATTATTTAAATGGGCAATATTCAAACTCAATACTTCGAACAGGACTTGTCACAGCCAGGTTTACCTCACTAACATGTCAACAAAAAATCTGACTCTCCCCTTTTACCGGTTATTTACATTAACCTGCGTGATTATTGATTTTCTCCCCAAAGCAAATTTAGTTGAAGTAATTTCGCCTGTTTGCACATAAATAATAGACACTGACATTCCGGATACCCTCACGGACAAAACCGTCCATTGAATGTAGTTAAATTGCCACAATTTTATTATATTCAACCGAAGAAATATTATTTCAATTTTCATGGAGCTTATTGAAATTGGTCAAACAATGAGTTCTATCAAATATTAAGTTTATATTCATGTTTTTTTCTTTTGGAAAGTTGCAGTCGCTCCATTGACAAATTACGGAGTGTTGAATTTTTATCTTTTGTTTAACCGTTATTAATTTATTTGTCTGTTGCCTTTCAGCAAGTTTCAACAAAATAATTCTAAGGAATACCTGATAATGTATTAAAACTGGGGTTGTCATACAAGGTGCCCAGCGAAGTATTGGGGAGACTTTCGGTCTTTAATACGTGTAAATGTTAAATTTTATGAATGCATAAGAATGTTTCGTCAAACCCCAACAACATTTGGTTGAAAAGTTTGAAGATTTCATGCTGATTGTATTTGATGATAGTAAGAGATTTGATGATAGTAAAGATTTGATTAAAGTAGAAAAGAAAAAACTTATTGGTTTGTTCGTAAGTGTTGAGTGGTTCGGATGACTGAAAAATATCTTTAAAACACTTTAAACTATTATAAAGTGTTGTCGAAAACCAGGTATCCAGGTTTGGCCAACGTTTTATTTAATATTTATAACTTCTGTAAGTTTCCAAGGAGAGAAAATAATCGGAAGACGAATCGAATTATCAAAATTGTGCTTTCCAAATCAAGATATGATGTGAAAATGTAAAATAGAGTCACAAATAAATTTTAATATAAAGAGACAGATATAATCTAGAATAAACTAGTCACATTATTAACTGCATTTTTCTATTATTAGCTCTATCAATTGATAAATGTAGTATGAAACTTCGCAAAACAAATACCTTATACTTGTTCAATGAAAAAATAGTTAAGCTGAATTGAAAAATTAGCATGCAAATTAAAAAAATTAACCATTTGAATTCTGACCATAAATTCCGAATCACTTACAATAATTAAAAATTAATTAATTACACTGTAAATAGCAGAAATAGTTTTCAGCTAGATCACCCATTAAAATTATTATGCCCTGGTCAATTAATTAGCGCTAACTAATTAATGTTTAAATAGAGTTTCGCATTGTGAATAATAATGATTTAAAGCATTAGAAAGTTATTGATGTATGTTTTCAGTGAATTATTAATTTTAATCCGGGATCGTGTAATGTCTAATGAAATTCCCACGAACCGTCAAAACCCGATTTATACACTGTAAAACAAGCATATAGGTGAAATGTACAACTTCCACTTAAAGAAATCATTCACTTACGTTATATTTTTTATGTAGAATCCCTTTGGATCTTGAGTATTAAAAAATGATGATAATTTTGTTACACTTGTAAATTGGGGAATGTCACAAGCTAACAAATAGGTCACGTAAAAACAAACGGAATAAATGAATATTAAATGGAAATAATGCTACTAAGTAGCATATGTATTTACGTTCAATATTCAGCAATATGTTTGTATTGTTATATTATAACGTATGATTAAAAAAGTGATAGTCATTTATTCAATAATTCCAAGGTACGTGAGGAAACGTGGAAAAATGTTAATAATTTTAAGGAGATTCCCGATAGAACTTAGTAACCATCAGATATTTGGAACGTTTAACCAGACAATCTGAAGTTATCTTTTACATATTTTGCGTTAATATTTACTCAATATCTCATCAAAAGTTGTATTCAATACAAAAGTTTACTGCATTTACAGGTGCAAAAAGTATTCATTTTTTCAACTTGTAATACTTTTGTCTGTTTATTATTTCGTTACTATTTCCAGCTTTATTTGTTGTATTTAGTCCCTCCTGACATATACAGGGTAAAGCTTATAATTTAATGGAAAGCTTTTTTAATCCATATGCGCTTTAATATCTAAATTATGTTTCTGTAAGAATAGCATTTATTATACATATTTGTATGAACTTTGGGTTCTGAAATTACCTCAATAACAAAGCGCGTTTTATACCTTATTTATAAGGTTTTGTTAAAAGTTAGTAAAATGACACAAGTTGGTTACTTAGCCCAAAATGATAATGTTCATATAGTTTATAAGTACAGAATTTGTTAATAACTTGCAAAAGTTAAATTCCAATATTTCAAGCAATACTTCAACCGACGCTAAACGCAATTGAGACATTTACTTTTCGCAAATTGGTTCGATATTAAATTTGGAGCGTCTCATTGACCTCCTTGTTGCTGCTTATGTTGGGCTAAACATCCCTTTTGTATGACTGCTAAGCTACTTCGAGAAAATGTCCGAAAGGAAAAATAATAATTTATAACTGCGTCTCGACGGGTACAAGGGAAAAAAGGCAGCGGAATAAAAGCGAGTATAAAGCATAATAGAATAATACATAATCAATACTGTCTTAAATATTTAAACAGAATTCTTATATTTTATAAAGTTTCGGTAAAAGAAATGGTAGCTGTTTTTAAAAGAAAGATTCGGTTGTATTCTATTGGATTACTGAAATTTTCTATTGAATTTAGAAGGAAGCCACTATCGATTAATATGTTTTTAGCTTCATTTTTGCGGAGATGTTTAGCAATGGATTGCTCATAAAATTGTAATCGATCTTTCTTACACAAAACTCTTTAGCAGTCGTTCAAGCAGAATAATTATTTCTAAAGCTGTGAAAAATCGTATGCGCTCCATGTTACCTTCGGGTCTTAAAGGTTAAAAAATTAAAATATATTGAAATATTCATAAAACTTACCATCCATCTCGTTTCTGGCTATTTTATATTAAGTTTTTATTTAGTTCTCGCTGTTTTATGCATATTTAATTATCCAATATTGCACGTTACATTGCATGGTTTTACGAGATATTGTGTTTTAACAGTTTTAAGCTAATTACTGCATGCTAATTGGATCGTAATAATGTTATGCATATTTAACATTTTAACCATATTTTCACGTTGGAGCTTTTTGAAACCAGTCGGGTCCTGTTATTCTTTCACCTCTTCAGTTTTAGTTTAATACATATTTAATCTAGTAGTCGATTATGTCGAACGAACTCCCGGTAAAGAAAGTAGATGTTTAAAAAAGGATTGACTACTAAACAGTTTTACTACTCAACACTGAATTACATTCAGTTTTATTGAAAGAGAAGGGTTTGAAAAAACTCCCGAAATGAAAAATTCGGCTTGAATACTCGATTCTATCGTGCAGTTTCATGAATTTTCTTCGATTAGAAATCACTGAGACATTGCCATTTGATCGAATACTTGTTCGTAGACGAAGGAATAAATACGCTTAACCAAGCCGAATTTTTAGAAGCTACTCGAGTATCAGCTTGTTTGTTGAACTTATCAAATTTCTTCGATAAACGAGAGATGCTCTAAAAAGACCAAAGGAACTAGCCAACTTAAAAGACATCGGAGATTCGCCTGGTATAATGGCAGTTAATAAACGTTTCTCGGGTATTTACTACCAAAGTTTGAAGTTCCCCAAAGTTCCAGGGAGTTGAGAATCCCTTCAAACTTCAGGCTAAAGGGCAATCAATCTATAGGGATACGAAATAGCAATTACTTAATTAGAGAAGCTTATCAGTTACTAGGTTACTCGAATAAAATTTCCTAGCAACTACCAACTGGGTAGTCGGCGTGTTTGTCGAGTCAGCTTCAGTATTGGCCAGCTATTGGAAGTTGAATAAGTATCAGGTTTGAAGATGAAAAATTATTTTTCAAACAGTCGCTTAAGAAGATAGGCTCACAATAATATACGCAAGTAATAAATTTTACACCCAGTGGAAAAACTCGAAAACTTTCTGTCAACGCAGATTTATCAGTATCTTATAAAGCCTGGTAACCCTAATCACTACAAGCAGCCCTTCCAAAACTCGCAACTTCCGTTAACTTCTAATTCAACTTTATTCCGTTTAAACAACTTCACATATCTGTGGCCCTACAATATCGGAAATGATCCCTTTCCTTAAAACTTCAAGGAAGTTGGAGTGCTGACTGGCAGATGTCTGTGGGGAAGCTCATAAGGCGGTGTTCTTTTTGGGTTGGAGTTTTAAAATTTAAGCAAAGTTTTTGGTACTTAAATATGCTTAAAGTGTTGATTTATGTATATGGTCTGGATGGAGCCAGTTTAATAATGGCCTAGAATAAAAAGGCACACACTATACAAAAGAATAATGATGGATGATGGATAATTAAATAAATAGCTAACAATAAAAATTATACGAGCTGCTATATTCTGCAATTAGTTGTGAATTTGAAAGATTGTCGGAACCAGAAACAGTGTTTACCAAATTTGTGTCACAATTAGTAAACCTTTGTTAAACTTTACGGGCTTGAGGTATTTTTTAAATTCGTGTTGAGAAGCTAAGTTGGTTTTGGTGTGTTTTATGCAAATTTACTTTAGGGTAATTGTTTAGATTATTATCTATTACGTCTTTGTTTCATTTATTAAAAATTGTCGAAATATAATTACAGGAGCAAGTAATGTGGTGAAATTTAGAAAGACAAAATTGCAACAAGGAAATAATGAAAATAGGCTAACAGACATTAGTAAGACACATAAAAATCCACTGAAAGCAAAAGTGGTTTTAATCCGACTTGTGCTTAGTTWGCMTTAAATTGTTGCRTTAGTGTGTTTAATGTACTGCACTAAATAGCATTGGCATTAATTCTACTAAAAAATAAAATTTAAAACATCATTATTTCATGAACCTGTGGTGTTCAGTGCCAACTGTTTAGAATAGTTGTCCGGTTGTAAACCAGATGTTTAAAATGTTTTACTCTAATAGTGATAAAACGGCTGCCCTAAAGATGAAAAGTTGACCGCCTGAAAAAATATATTTTTCGACAAATTAAAGTGTTACTCTTAAGATGGTATGTTTCGTTCCTTGTATGTTTCGTTCCTACTCTTTATTAACAATGTTAAGGAACAGCTTTTTCATTGACCGCCTCCTTCAAACGACGGCTTTCTGGAACATTTTCTATCGTTTCTCGTACAAAGACTCTTTTAGATGTTGGAGAAATATCTTGAACAAAGGTTTGGCACTTCGAAGTAAGTTTATCCCTAATGCTGCTTACAATATGCTTCTTATCTTTTGCTATTTCTGTTTACCAGTGCAGAAGAAATAATTCAATATTAATTAGGAAATCGGCTTCAAATGAGTTTAATGCTGGCTTACAGGCAGGCTTGAAACAATTCAACCAATACAACAGTCAACTTTCCACTCATAACTTTTCCATTCGTTGAGCAGATTTTAAAAGGTGAAAATATACGCTTTAATGCTCACTGATACTTTCTGGTGCCCATAATGCATATTAATTATAAAGTTATAGACATTACTGTGCAAACTTTTAGAATATTGTAAATATTTTGTTTGTTTTCGTTCTAGGCGAGTTTAATGTAGTTTTATAAATCTATGAAAGTTTACAGGTGAAACTTTTCCTTCGGATATTAATTTATTAAAATTTTACCGGTTTCATGGAACTGGTAAAAATCGTTAATGCTGATGGAAAAGTTTTTGAAGACGCCGCTGCCATTGGGTCCATCTTCGCAAAAAATCTTATAATACATTTAAGTACGTGATATGGTTAATTATTTTCAGTTGATGCATATGCATCTTGAAAAGATTTCGATCTAAATTGGGTGAAAAATAACCTCAACTTGATTATTTTTAAAGATTTTCAGGATAGTTTTTGGAGAAGAGAGCAAGTAAAGGTTTTAGCTTTAACATATAATGTTCTGGTAAATTTGATGGCATTGCACCTATTTGTAAACATAGTAGATTCCAGTGGAAATATGGCAGTGGCATATTCTGATTCCAGAGCGCACCATGACGCTACCAAGAGGAAACGGAAGCGTCTGGTAGAAGTAAAGGGTAAAGGGGTAACAAGGCACCGAAAAGCTAGCTCCCCCTCCTCAAGAACATCCGAACTTAAAGCCTGGAACCCGGTCAAGTAAGACCAAGTCCAGTCCTTTGTTGTGACCTTGTGACAGTGTTATCGTGCGTTTAGAGACTAGTTGACCTTCAGTATTGTCTTATTCGCACGAAATCTTTGGTGGTACCGACCAAATCTAAGTAACTACCTCCAATGGACACAGAATTCGTACGAAAGCATATGAGGAAGAGTATTTAGATTTGGTGCTTATAATACATGGTGTTTTAAGAGATTTATGTTTGTAGTTCTTTGAGAGAAGTGGTTGATACGTATTAGTTGTACAAAATATTGGCATAAAGGTTTTCCCAGTTTGGTCAGATTTCATCATCGTCTAAAGAACACTTTGAAAGATTTAAAAAGTGATTTGTTTTGTGTTCTCAATCTAAGGCTTTTGGGAGGAAAATGATCGACACAACTTTTCTTTGCAAAATCGAATATAATCTGGCAGCTCCATTTTGGTACACATCAATACACGGTCCATACAAAACCGTTATTTCTAAAAATGTTTTCGCTAATGGTCTGATTTAATACCAGATTTTATGCTTTTATAGCGTGCTGTATTGTTTTGCTCTGCGAGACATGAGGGAAATGCTACTTTCGAAACAACCTTTCTCCGAAGAAATATCTTCTTGATTATGTTTTACATATGAAAAAACAAATAATGTGTTTCCAATGCCGATTCGGTTTCAAGTTTCGTTTTAAGCTTTTCCATATTTATCCATTAAAATGCACTCAAAACCCTGCACTTCCATACATCAACACACTTTATAACTAAATGTTGCACTACTCACTGCTTCGCGTTGTTCCTCACAACTCCTCAATTTAATTCGCACTCACTGTTGTGTTGTTTTTTCCATTGCACTGTTTGGTGTTTGATTGTTCTTCTAAATATCAGTCTCAAGTTGAGACAAATTTTCGCTGTTATTCTTCTGGAAAGTCAAAACTCGTTTGATGCTTGACTTTATCATCTTTTTCGTCTTTGTTGTGATAATCAGTCTCAGCTAACCATTTACTGCGTATTAGAAAGAAAAAGAAAATGTGCATTGCAAAATTGATAAAATGCAATAGGATAACAAGTTTAATGAATCTGAAAACAAGACAAAACGGTCATGTAAAGATGTGCTCGAAAACGATTTGTCTATGGGGTACAAGGTGGTTGTTTGCATTTTTAATTCTGGGAAATAGTTCCGGCAGTCTACAGGGTGTAGGTTTTCAAGGCTTATGGCCTCTTAAGTATTCAATATCTTTTGTGGAACACCATTGGTATTGCACTTCTACAAATTTGAATTTTCTGTTCAACGTTTTCTTTTTGCTTTGTTATCGTGTCTGCCATCATTTTCAAGTTAGGTTGTTAGTTAATGATAATTTAAACTTTTGTGCAAAGAACACTACAAAGAAAACTTACAATGGGACAATTAACAACATTACAACAAAAATTTGCAACGCAAAATCTAAACTCAGTTGAACTGAGCTTTTGAAATAAAGACAAAAATGTTCAGTTAGTTAACTAGTTTTTTGATGTCTCTTGGAACACCATGTACATAGCTTGTTGGTTTTGGGGACCCATGTTGTCGGTTAATTCATGGAGAACCAGAAAAGCACCAAAATTTCTGTGTTGTAGTGCGTTGTTCATGTGCAGCTATGGTCAGCTCGTTTAAATGTAATGTCTAGACGTTGTACTGTATGTTAGGACGGCACTCCGTCGATTTTTTTTTAGTTATTATTTTCATTTTGCTACACCACAATCTAAGCACTGGTAAAAGTCTAGACAGAAATTCATTATCTAATTGAATGGACTTTACGTATCAAACTCGGGAAGTATGTTCAGTAATATCCTCAACCCTTTGTCAAAACTTCCATTCGGTTGAATGCTGCGAACAAAGATCGCTCGTGGCACACAAACATCCCCTACAAATGAAAAAATTGCAGGACAAAGTCTTTGAATTAAACCTAGATTTAGTAGACAAGAGAGTGGCTTTGGCCTGGATTTTGTGGGTAATCAGAAACGTCGATAACCGCTTTTAATACTGGATGAAAGCTTTTTGTTAGTCCTTTGTTTGAGCTGGGCAGATCGAAGGAAAAAACTTGTTTTAGGGATCCGGCTCGAGACAAGGAGAGAGTTACTGTCACTAATGCAAATTTGATCACTAAATTGATTTTGCCCATATTTAAATTTAGAGCCGGGCCTACCGAACGAAAGCAAATTTTAATTTCGCAGCTCTAATAGGATTAGTTTGCCAACCCCAACTACCTCATCAATAAGAGTAAAGTAACGGTGCTGACATTGAAAGCTCAATTGGGTTTTGTTTCCAAATAATCTCGATTATCCTATATACGTGTTTCTGTTCAATAAAGCTTTCTAGAAAATGCAAATGTGCAGTTCCCGTTTTGTTTTTTTTTCTTGGTGTGAATTAAATTGAACAACAGATGTTAAAATTAATATTTTATTTTTTTACATATATTTTCATACACAGTATGCTCCACAAAAATATCGACAAACTTTTATCTACTAAGCGACTAAGTTTTGTCAACTAAGTGATAGCATCAAAAGAAGCATTTTATTTAAGTAACATGTGCGAAAACAAAGTTTTCATGGGGTTGAAGGTTTAAAGTTTAGATAAAAGTTTTAAAATGCTTTCAGTTGTTTTTTTTTGTTTTTGAAGCACAAGGTTATAAACTTATTAAAAAATGCTTATTCAATCATGTAACATTTCGTCATCAATATCAATTTTTGGCATCATTCAGAGGAAGCTGACCCAAAGTCTGCATACGTTCAGACACTCAAAAGTTCTTTTATATGTTGCTGTGGTTAATTAATGATATATTTTATATCCTAGGAGTTTTTGATGTTTTATTAAAGAAAAATATGTTGTCTAAACGCTTGTCGCCATATTAGTGGGATGGTCAGTGAAAACTTACATTTCTCCATTGAAAACCATTCAGATTTTCCACCGGATAAGTAAAATATCTTTTAACTGAACTGCATAGGACTCAGTTTCTATTAATCAATGGTTGAAAAGAGCTGAATCGTTAACTTCGCTCAAGCACATATTAAGAAAAATATCAGTATTACTATTGAAAAATGCATCTGCGGTTAAGTTTGATAAATTAGAGTGCCCGGTACCCACATATATTTAAAATTACATATTTTTATAATTGATTGTGCTACAAAGGCAATAAAATAGAATTGCATCCAGTACTTAGTCTCGTTTGTCTAAACTGCTGTGCAATATTTATATTTCGATACAACTCTTTTTATTTGTATTTTTTGCTTTTATACTTTTTCGAAAATCGATTTTTCACTAAACATATACATATATATTTAATATCCAATATAAATTAGACGATGAATAAAGACGAAAAGAATATTTCTTAAGAGGAAGCCAAATTGTTGACGATAAGTTACTATTCTTAATAATAAAATTAGTTAGTCACAGTCATTGCAGAATTAAGCATCTGAAGCTCGTCGAATAAACCTTCCCTTGAAATTCTTCCCATTCATAGCGTAGTGAAAGAGTTTCACATGTGTGAAGAAAGTTCAGTATATAAGGCACGCTTAGTGGCGACAAAACGTTCGAACATTTAATATTTCTTATCTTGCATATTTTAAAACTACTAATTCGACAAGTGTCTACTATAAGGGCAAAAGTCAATTTATTTATCATTATTTCATCTTTTCGTGAAAATGGAGGCGTTTTCGAAGGCGTCTAAAGTGATATCGGCAGAATTCATGTCTAATAATTAATAAAAAAGTCAACAATTTCGTGTTCCATTCAACTTGTGTCCGACAAGAATTGCTTAATAATAAATGAAAACTACCGTTCTACCAAAAGCAGGAGAATCCCAGAATATAAATATTTCTATAATAAAAAAGAGACGTTCGGTGTGTTTATTATGCATATGACGAAGTTATTATTATTATCAAGCCTCGAGAGAAATGGACCCAAAATTATTTGCAAAAAGTGCAGTTAGGCTAAGAAAAAAAACGGATTTTCCAATACCTTGAGGCATTATTTTTATAAGCCCTTGAACTAAGCCTGGTGTTTAAAAACTCTAAATTTACATCAAAAAGCAAAAACGTTGGTAAAAGCCGCATAGTTTATACGCTTCCGCCCAAGTAGCAGAAAAGTCATAAAATTGGCTAAACTACACACCCGTACATTACTTGATTGGTTTTAATTATTTAAAAATTGTATATTAAAAACAATAATATATAATATTTATTTATTAAAATAATCGCAAAACCCTAGTAATTTTAACTTAGATTGATATGAATCTAGAAGTTGACACTTTAATTCTGGTAAAACCGGACATGTTTAATAAATGTAAATTTTAACACCTATGGAAACATATAGCGATGAAAAAGAAGATAGGAGTCATTAATTGTACAGAGACGAGAGCAGCGAATTTATAGTCGGCCATTAAGTTCATGGAAGGTCCATTTGGGCATCACTTAATAGCTTAGGTTGAAATGTTTTTAAGCAAACAACAGTTAATTCTACTATTTCATTTAAAATTAAGCTTTAAGTTTAAATGGAGCAGTTTAAACTTTGGCTCGCAATGTAAAATTTAATCACAACAATTTGTCTATGGAAGAAATGTCCTGTTGACTTTCAAAAATCGTGTCGCTCAGCCATTTATGTTACAACTTGGAAATTTGCCAATTTCGAAGGAAAAATATGAATGTCAAAAGCTGCCCTCCAAATAGCAGTTCTTAATCTTTACAACCGACTGAATTTTCTGCAAACTGTCGGTGCTATTAATTTAATAATATTTACACAAAAATACTGGGGAACACAGGAATCGAATCGTCAGTCAGAAGTATACGTATAAAAAGAAAAAATGAAATTTGCAAACTCAGCATGATTGTGCCCTTCTTTTATATCCCTGATTGGCTTTGATTGAATAATTGAGTCGATTTCACAAATTCTCTTTCAGAACTGTGCGCTGTATTATGGATCATTTTGCTCACTTAATATTATTTAATTTGGTTGCTCTCCATGATAAAACAGACAGTCGCTGAATTTAATTATAAAAAGCATTGTATTGTGTTACCTATAGACAGATAAATTGGCGATAACACTGAAATCTCATCTGAAACACTTTACTTATATTGGCACTAAACAACGCGAAGATTTGGAAAATCAAGTAAACACATTATTGAAGCGGGAATAGTCGAACAAACTGACTAAATATAGACGTAAGATGCAGATCTTCTCTTCATAAAGAACAAAATTTAGACCTCATATTAAATTCTAGGGTTTATCCTGGCCTCCACAGGACCTACATGTTATTCAGTTTAAGTCTGATTTTGATCCAATTATTCTACGCTCCCCTTGTGCATTAGGCCGGTCCCCATATCCCTCGAACGTTCCCCGCATTAAGATCTATCCCTTATGAAAACATATATTACTAGCTGCCTACTTTAAAGTGGATCTATTTTAGAAGATATTGGAGCCAGATGATGAAGGTGTTTGGGTGTTAACATTTGGTATAACACTTTTTCTAATGTTTTCCTTAGAGCAGCTAAATTAACTTTTATAACACCTTTACACAATGATTGACACCCAAACATACAGTATTGCTGTCGTTATTTGTTCTATGGTGCTGCACATAATTATTTAGATAGGTGTTGGATTACTGTTCACATATCCGCAGTAAATGACGTTTTGAATAATCGGGGCTTTTCTTCTATGCAGATCGAAAACTCTTTGTGGGAATGCTAAGCAAGCAACAAACTGAAGAGGATGTTAGACAATTGTTTGCCCCATTTGGAACAATAGAGGAATGCACAATTCTAAAAGGACCTGACGGAGCCAGTAAAGGTAAGTGGACTTTACCCTTCCTTTAATGTCGCGTCCAGTTGAATAAAGGTTACTTCATCCATAAATACGGAAATATCTAAGTTGATTTGGGTGAAATCGCGGTGCATTTCGGTGAGATGGGATCAAGTCGACTTTTACAACATGTAGAACAAGGCAAAAGGAAAATTAAGAAAACTATCGTGAACTCTCTTGGCGAGTTGATTTGTCCATCCAGCCCAGGAGACGACAAGTTTGTACGTTTAAAAGTTCGCACAACAAGAGACCCTTGTCCCTCAGGTACAGCCGTTATCATTGAAAGCCACTTTAATCTCGACACTAGAAAAATATATTAGCCATCTCTCGGCCTCTCTATTCTTCTTTTTTGACCTGTTTCTGTGATTTGCGCGTAAAATATTACTGGCCTTTTGCCGGGGAGTTTCAAGTTTCAGGAAGTTTCAAGTTGTCGATGAGTAGAAGTTTGCGTATATCCAGATAAAGCGAGTATCTTGCAAAACCCCATCAGTCTAAAGTATTCAAATAATATTGAGTTCACTGTATCTTACTTGTCTTGTTATATTGTTTTTGAGATTATTACTTTTTTAGACCGTCATATAAACAATATGTTTAGAGTTTCTCATATTCTCAAGTGAAGCCTAAATGCCTGAAAAACGCGTCATCTTAAATTCCATAACCTTTGCATATCCGACCTTATCAGTTTCTTCATTTTTATTAATTCCTTACTTACCTTGATCCTGTGCCCAGGCTCTATTTTTGAAACTATGCCTTAAATATTTTCACAATTTGTATCTGTATTATTAGCATTGTACATTTTCAAAATATGAGTGAACTATTTTTGTTGTCTACTCTACAACACTGTTCCTGCTTCTAATGGGAGTATAATTTCTTGTTTAGCTAATTTTTAGCTTTCCTGAAACGCTCTGTGAGATATATATATTTATTTTTCAATCCAAAATTTGTTAATGTCATATTATTATTCTGTTATTCAAGTCACTTATCAATGACTACTATCTTATGCTTGCTGAATATTTCTGCGGTTTTATTATGTTTTCTTGTAAAAATCCTATTGAAACTTCACTTTTTGCAATCTGAGACAACTTACATTCTGAACGAGTGTAACGTTTTTCTGTCGTTTCCTTTTGCAATATTCCTGAACAGAAGACTTTTATTTGCCACTCTCCTCAATCACGATTTGCCCTACTTAATCCGATATGAAGTTCCACAATTTGATATGAAAAATATCATTCAAAACATAGGCAAAACACTTCAGACAACAATTTGCTTTATAGACTCGACCATTTTGCATAGCATCGCATTTAATATAGTGTGAACTATGAATTGTTGGATTCTCCGCCAATGGTTGAAACCCCTTTCTTAGCACCCTTATTTGAGAGAGAAGCGACTGACTACCCCGCCCGAAGCCACGATGTTGTTAGCGCATTCCAAAATGCAAATTAGGCGTTTTGGAGGGTTGGTTATATTAAATTTTTGGTCTGTGCTAGGCTCTCTGGCAAAACCCAAAATTATTTATTTAAATGTCCTCCGCCAAATATATTAGGTTCCGCTATATTCGTTAAAAAACATGGAGATTTAACGCATGTTTTATTAAGGTTTTGTTTGAGACTCTGCTGGGAATTAGGCTTTTCATGCAAATAAATGATAATGGGAGTGATGGCATGTGAACATAGGGAATTAGGATAATGAGTTGATTAATAGAACTTAAAATATGGATAAAATTTAAAAGGTTGATTAGGGACAGAAAAACCTGGAATAGGAATAATTATTAAAGCAACAGCGACACAGGCAACTGAAAACATTTTCATTTAAATAACATTATTTGAATTTGTCTAATTTTAAAGTATATATTTGTTCATTCATATTTGTCGAATTTTCTTTTTTTCATAGTGAAATGGGGAAACAAAACATTTTTATATTTAATTTGGACCGGCTAAATTATCCCGCTTGGAAACAAGCACATATATTTTGTTTCGCTGGCTTCTTTCCGTCTGTGAGCGTCGCTCGAGTATATGTGGAATATTTTGGGAAATATTAATTAAAGCACATCCCTGTTGGTGATTCGCTAAGGCTTTATCTTTTACGGACTACAATCTACAAAGGTAGATTATACAAAGAAAACACATTTCAACGCAGCCAATTACATTTTTCCTTAGGCTCCTATTTTGTTTTCGTCCGCAAGTATACACACGCCAGACTATTCAAAGAATATCCAGTTGGATGTTTCGAACGAAAGGAAAGTTAAATGTTTTGGCGAGGTGGCCCCGAAATTAATTATCTGTTGTAATTAGCTTTTAGCTTTTTTTGTTCGAATTCGTATAAACGATTTGATTCAAGGCTTTGCTGCTTATTGTTAGTGTTTTCCAAATGTAAATACTCAGTACGTTTTTATAGAATTCATTCAATGGATTCACAAACTAAACCGCTCTCGTGCAGTTTAGTCTTATTTTTTCATTTTGAATCTCCATTTGTTAAAAGTTTTGTGTCTCAATGGGTGTGGAAAATCTACAAAGAAGGAATATAAACACAACTTTAAAATCTAGTGTAAGACACGATGTACAAATGTACAAGTGTTGAAACAGGTTAATTTTAAACATGTAATGTAACGATTTTACAAATTAAGGAATAGTCAAGCCTTAAATCTTTTAATTGAACCATTTTCCCTCTAAATGGTGCAAGTTCATTGAATATCATATTGCACATCGAAAACAATAAAACGGCATGTCTTGTGTGTACCATACTAGGGCTTTTGACAGTGTCTGGCACAATTGCCTATTACACAAAATACACCTACTTAACACCCGAAAAGGTCTACTTTGCATATTTAAAAACGTATCAAAAAACGCATAAACAATGCCTTTTCTATTCTACCGCGTGCAAGAATATTCGCTACCACCTCCTTCCTGACGATAGTGCACTGATCGTGCATGACACAACAAAAGCTGCTAAGAAACCACTCACAAAACTAAATATTCAAGTCGATACAAAAATGTTACACCTAAAAATATCAGTTTATTACATTAAACATTTATTTCGTATATCAAGTAAAGATTAAAAATAAAGAAAGTTGAGTAGGACCTCAATAGGACATTGACCTAAAAGTGTATTCCCCAGAAGAACCAAACATGGCCAGAAAATAGAAGCACATTTTCGACCAGTCAGATACAGTTTTTTTCCTCGGGGCTTTATTTTCCTTTCGTCGGTAAACACACAAATGTTATACGAGCAAAAGTATACATTGCCGACTGTTTGCTTTGCAAGGGGATCCATCGTTTGCAGAACAATAGTTGATTCATATTTTAGACCTAATTTTAATGAGTATTATTAACCGTTATTAGATCTCCTTTGTATTGCAATCATTTAGAACTAAACAGGCGGTTTGGCTTTTGAAAACGATTTTTCTGGCTTGCAAAGTAACAGAAATTATTCAAATGTTTAGATCAAATACTCTGTTCCTATTGCCTTCGTTTCGATATTATTTGAGTCATAACTGTTGAATTTGCATATATTTCCAGTCATTTTCAATTGCACATTGCCTTGCACGCAAAGAGATTGCTATAATTGTTTAGACAGTTAATATTTTCATTTCACTACGCAAAGTCGGAAAAATAGTCTCCCCAGCAAATCTGTAATTATTGTAACATTTTAAAGCAATTTAGCGGTTCCCCGGAAAGCAATTTAAAGGTTTGCAAGGCCTTTAATTTCTGCGTCTTCTCTCTACCAGATCAAGTAAATTTAATCACGCGAAACATTGGAAAAAAGGTACTGGTTCAAGTTTGACAGAGTCTGCAATCAATCAGAGATTTTAATATTTAAATTACTTGCTTCAGGTTTTCTGCCTGATTCATCTGTACTCATCTGAAGGTATGAAAAAGTAGCCGTTTTTACCAAAAATAAAAAACCGAGATTAACAAAAAAGCAAATATTGATCGATCACATTACCAATTAAAATATTAATAATCAGTTTATAACTTGAGAAAAGTATAATTTCATAATTAATTATCACCCCGAAAAATGTATGTTATCTATTGCAGGATCAAATTTGCTTTACTAAGGCAACATTCCAATAAAGGTAACTTCCTGTTGCATCATAATTGACGTTAAGGCCGCCGAACAGGCTGTAACCGTGCCTTATTTTCGATATTAGGTTGGCCAAAAATCTAATATAAGCCATAACTTTGGTTTAATCGGATTACTGAAGACGCACTAAAGATTAAATGAAATCCGCTTTTCTTTTTAATATTGGAACCTAAAAATATCGGACCTGGTCGCATTTGTCCTTCGCATAATTGGTGATACTCCATCAAATCAATTGCATTTGATCAGCAATATCGAGATTACGGGAGATTATCGTATTCAAAATTGATTCTAAAATACATCGAGTTCACAATGTTGAAAACAGTGAAATGATGTTCTTTTCTTCACACTTTAGTAATTACAAGGCGATCAAAGAACCCCGTCACGCTATTTAGGTTTCATATCGCGTTTTCTGGTTTCATATCTCTTTACAATTTTCCGCTACGCCCCGCTCGAACTTAATAGCATATATTTCGAAATTGTTTTTTTCTCGATGTTTTTTAAGGATTGGAAACGCGAGATGAATACTCTCAATTTTCTTTGACTTGTGCTCCGGTAAAAAATGAGGGCGTCGATCGATTAACACACAAGTTATTTCTTTCTCTCGTCCAATTACCGAAAATATGAGAAACCGGCGCCCATCCGGAAAAAAATTCATGTTTGACGTGCTCAAAACGCTCGGGCGATTGATGAAGATAAAATTTTCTTGTTGCGATTAAAAAAAAAATTACGTTGAAGTTTAATTGCAATGTAGAAAACGATTTTATTATAATTAAGGAACATCGAACTGGAACTCAGCGATTATTTTCTAGTTCTGTTAGTGGATCAAAGGATATTTAATCTTTAGCTACCACCATATGTTCCGAAACATTTATTTCAAGAACTGTTGAGGATGTCCCAAATATATTCTTGTTGCATTATTAAATGCTTCGCAGATTTAGAATAAGAGCATAAGCACACATTTTATAATGAGAAAATTTCACAAACAACGTAAGATATGTAATTTTGAGAGATTTCAATAACACAGTTGTTCCTGGTATTCGGAACTACATAGCAAAGCTATTATGAACTCAGAATTGAAAGGCCATAATGCCAGCAAAGTTATTTTTATTAAGAACATTTACCAAACCCAGATTGGTTTTAATTAAGAGCCGTTCTCTAAACAGATCGTCTCATTTCTGCATTTTTATATCATTCATTCCATCTTCTATAAATGAAAAATGTCTTGGATTCTTCCAGTCATAACTTTTATTGATGAAAATTCTTCGAACACATTCCATAAGCAGCAATAAAACCGACGGATTTCAGTTACTTTAATTAGGAGAATTCATAAAAGATAGCAGATAATACATTTTAAGCTTGGGGAAAGACTATTCGGTTCTCTAATTAAATGAGAGATTCTGGACCGTATACGTCTTCAATTAAAATAAATTGAATTACAAAGGTTGCTTAGAGCAAAATAGATTTGGGGACATGTTCAAATAATTAAGGAAAAACTTGTGGCTTCTTTCTAAGTTGTTTCTCTGTCCCAGCTAAAAGTCATTTTACGATCTATACCTTGTGGTTTTCTTTTTGTGCCAAAAGTGCAGTTGATGACAAGAAACATTACATAGTACTAAATTAACACAGTATCTATAAAAAAATATCTATATGAGTCTTTAGCTGAAGAGCAAGCAAAATTGCCATTGATTATTAATTTTCTTTTATCAGACATTCCGCGCATTCATCTTGCCTATTGGGGGAAAAATGACGAAGCCACATACCATCGAATTAAAACGCAACTTGAAAGTTATCAGACACGAAATCATTTCCTACAGAGGCAAACGTGCTTAAAAAAAAGTAATAAAAGGAAAATCGTATCAAAGACGATATTAAATTGACAAATGAGTTAATAAAAATGAGGGTCCCAAGTAGAGCGTAAAGGTATATTCAGACACTTATTAAGATTACACGAAGGGACTTTCTCGATGTAAAGCTTCAACTTCTTCTCAATATCATAAAATTGACAATAACTCCCATAAAGTTTTAATTAGAATGGCTCGTCATGTTTTTAATTAACGTTCGATTCTCTGAAGAGACTTTTGAAATAATTCTTAACAGATTGTGCACGTTATTTTTAGATAGCTTAAATAACAGTAAGCATAGTCAAAGTAAATAATCTTTTACGGAAAAAGTACTGAGAAAAATGTGAATTAAAAACGAATTATTCAACAGGTAAGAGATGGGATGGGGTGGCTCCTTTTCATTAGACATTCTTAGTATTTGCTTTCTGCTCGTCGAGAAAGCAATAAATAGTTATTTATGTTTGTCACAAAACTGAGTTCTCAAACTGGTAGCGGCATGCAATTATGTTCGTGCTTTATCTCGCCGACCCGAAAAATTGCTGTAGATCTGAATTAATCTTGACAGTAATAGAGTAGCTTTGCATTCGAATTTTCTCCCAGGAATTGCGCCGAGAATATGCTCATTTCTGCAGTAATGGAAAACAAATTTTGAACGACAGACGGAGTGGATTTTCACATTTCTTTTATACGGAACTTTATGAATTCACTTAATTTCGGATGCTTGAAATCTGTCTGCTAGTAGTTATATATCGGAATAAAAATTATGTCGATTTCCATTGAGAGCACCAGTTTTAGATGACTTGAATGGAATTGAATGCTGCATAGCTTTCATCGGTGTGCAGCTTGCAGTAATAGGAAAGAAAAAATGAGAATTAATTTCAAGAACGCTAGCTTTTCGATGGTGAGGAAACCATTAATTTTGGGTTGCTCGTTTGTATGATGAAAAACAATATAAAAACGCATAATAAAATGTGTAACGCATACATCAAAAAATATTTATTCTAAATTAAAATGAACATTATTATATAATTTGAAAGTTGGGAACCGAAAGAGGATTGAATCTCACCCCGCCCAACATTGGATATTTTATCCCTTAACCGATGGGTAAAGTGAAAAGTTCATAAATTTGGATTTTCATGGCAGACATTTAAATAAGTTAACTGTTTATTTGGAGGAGCTATAAAAGGCTCTTTAAATTTCGTCGAGGCGGGTCCAAGTTAAAAATTTAATTAGCTTTTCATTAATTGCCTTAGCGAATTTCGCGAAAGGTCTGAAGCTCTGTAATTGGCTATGGATTTTCATTAAAACTCGCTACTAATTTCAGCATTCACCTGATATTTTTAGATGCAGCATTTTCGCGTGATGAGATCTCATTATGTCCTCTCTAGGAAACTGAAATCAATATAAAAATTAGAGACCGTAACGAAAATCATGAAAATTGTCATAAATTCCAAGCCAAGTCTCGGCTGCCTGTTCATTTCAGAAAATGTTAGTTTATAAATGCAAAGCAACATCTTGAACTCCACTAGCCATCCACTCGCTGGTACTTAAGAATCACGGGAGAAAAATAAATATAAATGAAGGTTTAATATTACCCTGAGAGCCTTATTTTCCGGCATTAAGTATGCACTTTTACTTTTGCATGGAAAAAACCCTCGCATTTTATCTCAAAGAAAACGCTCTTTTCGCGAAGTTAATAGCCAGTGAAGTTATTTTTCCGGTAAATAACGTCACAAAGGGAAACTTCACGCCTGCCGGGAGAGGTAGTGTTTTTGCTTTTTCGCTGAAATGAACTACCACAACTCGTCAGTCACAGATTTGCCTTAGTCCTTTTTCCGCGAAAACATTTTTTCATATTTTCCATTTAACAGGCCGCCGTTTTTCAAGCCCTGGAAATAAGAAATTAGCCTGGAAGTGAATGAAGGTGTGGAAGGATTCGTCACCATGGCGAGAGAGCTTTACATTTGCATGACTTCCCTTTTAAATTTCTTTGGCTGCCTTTGAGCTTAATTAATGTGAAAGAGTTCCTGATACTCGACTAATCTGTATGCGATTTTTTAATTAAAAGATACAAACGTCAACTAGATTAAAAAATGTGTCCGATTTCTATTCATTCACAGAGTTTTGTTGCTTCAGTTTCAGTAAAAATATTTCAAGTATCAAGTAGGTACTTTAATGTTCTTAGTAGAATACAGTTTTTTAAGTGAATATTTTCAACGCAATCCAGCCATAAATGTTTTGTCAAGAAAACAATTCTATGTAGTTTACGAAGCTATTATGTGCTTGATATTATTTTATAAGTTTTATAAGTTGTAATAAAAATGACAATGTTTTACATAGAACACTTTTGATATTATAAAGGAGTATTACATTTTTTATGGTGGAACTTTGCCTTTTCATACCAGATGTGTCTCCCCTTGAAACGGTTTTATTAAAACTCGTAAAGAAATTTATTTAATGTACGTTGCGCTTCAATATAGTTCCAAATTGGCTATTACCCTTGTCTCACCAGGTATCAATTTCACGTCATTGTTGTATCCTCTCTTTATCCCCTCGGAAAACTAGGTTAATCTTAATCTATGGCAAAACTACATTATTGCCTTTCAACAACGATTTGGGACAAAAATATTATTTAACTTTGTTATTATTTCATTTAAAAATGTTCAAACTGATAAAAATATTGAAATCGTAATTTTTTATAAAACATCAGCTCTTTTACTGATAATTTTTTAATTGATTTGTTTCATCGCTTGATAGATGTTCTTTGGTTTCATAATTTTACCTCTTCTGTATTCCAGTTAATCTGTTCCAAACTTGACATTGTTGTTTTTGTTAATAGTTCCATATAATTTAATTGAATTTTCATTGGTTTTCAGGTTGTGCTTTTGTGAAATACAGTACACATCAAGAAGCACAAGCAGCTATTAACAGCTTGCATGGTAGTCAGACTATGCCGGTAAGTGCTTGACTTTTGTTTAATACATTATTTATTTTATTAACCAAAATGCATTTAAAGTTTCATGTTTGATTCTATTGATTATTAAAGCTTCTCACTCGTTAATCAGCGCAATAATCAGCCACAATTCACAATGATTATGAATTATTTCTAACAATCGCGAAATGATTTATGCAGCAACAAGCAACAAATTATTGTCCTTTTAATAAATGTGTTACAAAATGTTCAATAAGTTAATATAATCAACGGCGGTATAAGTTCGGAGTATTGAAACCTTAAGTTTGTAATATTTTTAACATCAATATTAATCTACAAAATTTGGAAGTTTGTCGGGAAAGTTCAATAAAAACATAATCTTCGACATCAAAATTATACATAATCAAGATCACATAGTACTTTTTTAAAAGAGGCTTCCGAACAACAATTGATGAGTTTTTCCTCATTTAAATACATGCAGACAATTATCCATACTGAACAATTCACCACCGGAAGTTGAAGAAGCTTGCGAACGAAATTCGGGAACTTCACGAAGACAATTTCAACGGAATATAATCCGTCACGTAACTTGGAAATACCGAAATAAAATAAACTATTTGATGCCACCATGGGAACGAGAACATCCTTCTTAAACTTTCGGGGACTTAAATCAGGAATAAGTAGTATTTCGTTGGTACACGCTCGCATAACTCTAAACAAGGTGACAAAGACTCATCAACCTGAAAATTAATTACGTTCCCTTTTACGCTATAAGAAACTCCTTTGGAATGAAAGTTGGGGGGTTGTTATTGCCGCGGGATTTTCGAAACGAAAATTATGGCAGCCAAAATGAGAAATTAAATATATTTCGTTTGCAAATCCGAAATCCGGAATTAGGAGAGTAGATTGATTAGAAGTAAGGTAACCGATTTAAGACCCAGTGAACAATAAAATAACGTTAAATGAAAAAAACGGCCAGATGAAGCAGCTCAAAACAACAAATCCGTGTTTCTCATAAACATGTCAAGCTGGCGGAAATGCTTTTGTTGGAGGCCAAGTATATTTCTTCATTTCGAAAACACCCTTGCGAAATACGTCAGGATAATCAAATTTTTGCGCAACCCTTCTATGAGCATCCCCTGAGTTTCTCTACTGGGAATCTGGTCATATGGTTTCAGCCCGGAACATGAAGTATTATGCAAATCGTGCATATATTCTACCATTATGACCGCTGGGGCATTTTGTGTACTTTTCCTGATTCGGATTCCACAACCTTAGACTTTGCCACGGTTGCCGTAGATCTATCAACATTTAATCTTAAGCGAATTAAAATGTTTAGTGTTTTAGAGCCATATTTCAACCTTAACATAACTATTTCTTTGTGTTTAGGTTGAAATATAATTTTTATTTAATTGATGATTGTTCATCTCAGTGATTCTCTTCGCGCAAATCTACTGATTTTTGTTGAATGTATTGAAGATTCAAATTCAAATCAATTATGTAAGATTGAATACGACTCGCTGTTAAAAACACTGGAACAATGTTGCAACGTATTCCTTTGCATCATGCCGCAAAAAAAAACTGATTCAAGCAGAAATTATAAATTAGCTGCCTGATACGGGGAATTAAGGCAAACAATTAGCTTGAAGATGCAATCGCCTTAAAGCAGCTAAGGTGACAAGACATTTACAAAATGCAAAAAACATTTAAAAAAATTTCTAAGATTATTGAAAAATATCGCATTAGAAGTTCACTTCATTAAATTTACTTTAAAGCAGAACTTGCTCTTTGCGAGTGCATTAAAAATGCTGATATCTTGAAGGGTTATTGACAACATCTGAAGAGATTCAATTGAATGTTATCTTGTTAGCTAAAAATATAATAAAAGTAAAGTCAAATTAACTGTAATCACTTGTAATCGATAAGATACACTATATTGGTTCAAAAGCGCAAATAATTATAAAACAGTACAGCTAATTTTTCGTAAATTTTCCAATTAAAATCAGCATTTTGCTCACCACTCTTAAATATTCGCACAGTACAAATCTGTATTATATATTTTTTTTTATTTATATACAAATATTCGTTACATATAAGTGCACTTGGCAACACCGTGTTGTTCTTTAGAGGTGATTCGGATTTTCATTGTTTTCCCAACAGCAAAAAAGGCGTAAATTGAGGGATAATGTAGGCGGAACAGCCTGGCCTTTAAATGCGATTTTTACAGAAGGGCACAAACGTTTTTAAGCTTTCGGTGTGGGGTTCTGAAAAACTTTGTTGTTTCGGTTTTGTTTTGCCTAATATATGTATTTTGTCACTTTATTTAACGGGTGTTAATGCTTCAAAATTCACAACGTGCATAAAAAAGTGCAATTTGTTGCTTTATACAGAAGATATAGCTACTGATTACATAATCAAATTAGTGTTGATTTTTGCTGTTTGCTCCTCATACCATTAAGCAAACACGAGTATGTTGTATGTATATGATGACATTAATACAGAAGGTTCTTTGAACTTCAATGTATTCAAAATTTATAGAGATAACTAATTCAGAAAATGTGAAGAAAAGGTGAACTATTTGTAATAAAATATCCTTCGAATGTTTTCTTTGCCGATGAATGAGATTCCATATTTTCAACAGCACAATTCCTTGTCTTTCATTTAAAGGCAGATCATTTTATAGATAGATTTATGCATATAACTTTCCTTAACTCCCACTTTGTTGAAAAGTAGATGATCTTTTAAAAATTCATGTGATCATCCAATGGAAATTATTTAATTATTATTTAGTTCGTTTGCCTGCGAGTATCTATTCTATTCATTCAGCTCTCCATGAAATATTTACTTTTGTTCCAAGAAAACCTACTTATATTTCTAGTACTTTTTGCTCAAAAATGATAAGTTAGCGTTTATAGGATTATCTCATCATCTAACTTTTGCAATAAATCATCAGCAATTAGTCATTTGCTACTTATGGAAACTTGTTCTGCATCTTTTGGAAGGTTTTAATCCTTCTTTATATTTAACTCTGGTCTGTAATTTTCTGGATATGACCAACCTTCGCTCACGAAATTATTTGAAAATTAAAGTGCTTTATGTAATTCGTAGGTATCCATTTCAAGTTTACTCTGAAAAATGTTTCCGGATATTTTGCGTGCCTTCTCTTAAGAAGAATTTTTAGTTCTTTTAAATTTGACCTAACATCTTTACTAAGAAAAGTTTAGCAAAGAACAAATAGTCATGTCTAAAAGAAAAAAATATACAAGATAAGTCTCGCAGGTATTAGATTTCGAAAATGTTTTTCCCTGCTCTTTAAACATTCTGCACGTTTTTTTCTGCTACTTTGAAACATTTTACAACTGGTATATCGAAAACAATAGTTCCAATAATCGACAAAGGACTGTCAGTAACAAATTCGACTGTAACCAAAGCCATTGGCAATACGAAGTTCGCTCACAATTTCAATCGGCTATTTCGAAAGCTAATACCACGGTCTTCAATCAATCGGCGTTCGGATGCGTTCAAATCCAATTGTAAAATTATTTTGTAATTTCGATTGGAAACTTTTGGACCGTGATTACAGGCTAAACATTGTTTTTGAATTAGGTTATGTATGAATACAATGGGCGGAAAAATTGTCGGTATAACCACAACGGTTCATAAATTGCTTGCGGTTCGCAGTAATTGTCGGAATTCAGTTGAGCGGACCAATTGGAAAAATCTGGATATGCCATTAGCATTAAATGTTTTTTTAAATATCTAAAGTCGAGGTTTTAGATCATTTTACATTAAGGGTAACGTAAGTTTTAAATAACGATGTGAAGTATGTGCAAATGTAATTTTGATGACTATAAATTGCTTAATGAGCAGATTGATAAATTGTATTATAAATTTGATGTTTTCCATGTGACTTGAGCAGGAACATCCAGTCAAACTTTTTCTGTCTTTCAGATTTATTTTTAAATTTTTCTCGTGCCCTACGGCACACAGTGTCACATTTTGGTTTTTCTTGTGTTAAAATGAAATAACTTTTGAACTAATTGATAAATCATCGTGAATTTTTTTTAATGAAGCTCAGGTAATCTGGAATCTTATATTAGGTCAGGCCATTGAAAGATATATAGATCAGGGAAAATTTGAAAATTCGGCATTTTTGTACAGTTCTCCTCATTCAGGAAAACTAAAGCTTTGAACTAAAGCAAGTCAACTATGATCTAATACATCGTAGATGCGGTTTGGAAATTATAAAAACACAATGATCATTAAGATCAAGTAAGTCTTGTTAGATATTGACAAAACTTATCACTTTCGCCAATTTTTCGTTATTGATATGTCTTTATATGGCCTTATTGAATATTTTTCCAATATTCCTGATTCCTAAGCTTCACTTAAAAAACTGTCAAGACGATTCATTGATTAGATCAAAAGTGATTTAATTTTAAAACAGGAAAAACCAAAATGTAACCCTGCGACGAATCGGAATAGGGTGAATATATTTTTGTCGACCATCTTATGATCATTTTTTCGAAAATAAAACTAAATAATTCGGTCCTACATGTGGGCTAATATTTCATTGGTTTCATTCAAATCCAAGCCAAAAGTTTTTTTTTTCAATTTTGCATATTACAATATCTCAAATAATTTTCTGTATTTTAAATTTATGGCAAAAGGTTGGGAATATCTATTCAATGCAAGCAAGGAAATATTTCGCATGGTCGGATTTCCGTAATTAAAATTTTATTGCCAATTAATAATCTCTTATTTTTTTATCAATTCAACTATTTTAATTTATGAAAAGGCTACCACAAGGGATTTTCAAGGATTCTGATTCCGCTGGCAATTTTGCAATGCACGTTTGGCGTTAGTTGGTTTGATTAACAATTGAATAGAGCTCAATATTTTCATGTGTTTGTAATTTAGAAAACAATAAAATGTAGTATCGAGATTTAAGCACATTACATTTTATTTAGAGCCTAGAATTGCTGCTTTGTGAAATATTTATACAAATTTCGAGTATATTATTTCTCCAATTTAAGTTTAAGATTTTAAGTTTTATATTTCCTCTTTACCTACTAAATGTTAAAATTATTATCTTCTAGCCAAACCATAATAAACCTTTTTCGAAAATCTGTAAGGTGCAAAGTGTATTCCCGCAGTGTATTCCGTTTGATATGTTAATTAAACGCCCACTATAATAACTCAAAGGATTGTAAAATGTGGGGGAGTGTTCCATGGGTGATAAAACCAGCCTGAAATTTTCAAAAAAACCGCCTCTGAAATAAAACTCTATTCCTAGTTGAGGTATTATATATACTTGCAAAATCCTCACCTCACCTTACTAACTACCTTTTAATATACTTTCCCGCTAGTTCCTTCCGTAAGACCGTAAGCAACCGCGATTGAAATTAATTTACGATCCAGACATGGTGACGCGTTAACAGAGAGAATGTGACAAAAAGATATCAACCCGGAAATTAATTAAATTCGCGGTAACACCATAAGAAGATCCTTTTCAAGACGAATAGCATTGTAAATATGGGCCTAACATAGGCCCCGCGTAATCCACATAATACGGTACAGTTCACTAATGTCATCTGATAATCGTTTATACATGCATAATATGACATAATTTCGGCCTGAGTTAATCAGGAGCTTTATATACGAAAAGCCGGTAGAGTGTTAAATTTTGGCCCACTAATATGGTTGGAGGCTGTTCATTATGTCCTGAATGCGTAAGGTATAATTACATCTCGCAATTTCGAAATACTGAGCTCAAATCAACTAGAAATTTATAGGGAGTGAATTCGTGTATTTTAACCATTGGTAACTAGTAGTCATGATTTTCGCAATCGCTATACAGATCAGACATAGAGTGGACAATAATTATTCTAGTGAGCAATTTGATTGGAATTGCAAGCGAAAATATACTACCGTTCATGTTTGCTCTTGATGAAAACAGGCACGATCTTAAACACGATTGCTTCCAAAACAAATCCATATGAAAAAAATCAAGGTTCTAAATACAAGTTTTTGTATAATCCACTATCTCTATTATCTCTAATACAGGTTCTGTTTGACCACATTTCCAGAGAATTCCCATTACAAGTTGGTCTCGTTTTACCCGCATACGTCCTTCCAAAATTGCCACCGAGCCATGTTGTTTCATCCGGAAATGTTAAAACTCCTAAATTATTATCATTGTCAAATTAAACGGTTTTCAAGGTAAGGGAGAATATATTTTATGAGACCTGGCACAGAGCCGCAGCTTTCAGGTGAGCTCGTATTGTGAAAATTACAAATCCCCAGGCAACTTTATAATTTACCTAAAATATAACTGCAAACAACGCAACGTGTATACATATAATGGTGAAAAGTCGGCCCAAACGAAGTTAAACTTGTGTTGCAATTTACTGTTTCGTGTATTTTGCACCGTTGCTTCCATCTAATAGAAAACCTTGGCGAAGTCTTAGTTATTCCGAAGATTGTTGTATAAGAGGTGGTAATTGTGATAATGGTTTCATTAAAAATAGAATTTTGCAACCGCGCTGGAAGCAAAATATTTACTCAGTTTAAACGAGTTGGTTTGTAAACACAAAATGAAACGTTTTGCAACTAAACGCGCTTTTAATTAATTTCGTGCCCTTCTTTCCTCTAGATTAATTTTTAACGAAAGAAATGTTAAACAAATCACAAATTTGTAAATACAATTAAATCCAGATGTGGAAACATTTCCCGAATATTCTAAAAAAGTAGGCTGAAACTTAAACATAGTTTAAACAATGTGTATTACAAAAAACCTATGCAAATGTAAAATTTTTCAAGTGCCGACTGTAACATTAGTCCTACGTAGCCAATTAAATTAATTAATATTGATAATATTGCATAAATGAATTCCGATCTTGCTCTGGAGTGCCATATAATTCTTTTCTGTTTTTTCACCACAAGCTGCGAAAAGAATGAGGACAGACTATTTGTCTATTAATGTACTTTCACAAATTTTCCTTTTTTATTTAATAATTCCTCACAACTTCACACAATAACATTCATAATTGCAACATGCATACAGTTTAGGAATAATTTTGCGCCCCCTGACTCAGCAACTATAAACGGCCTTCAATAAAAATTATACAAATTACAAACGAATTTAGATGTGAAGCGAACGGTCGCCAATCATAATTAAAGTGGTTTTTGCAATGGATTTGTATTCACTGACCAAAACCGATAGACCGAAAACATGAAATTAGTATTCGAAAGGGTCGTTGAAAATATGACCGAACTTTTGTGGTTGCAATAAAATATGTGCGTGTTTCAACCCTCAACATTCGTGTCGTCGAATGCCATTTGAACGTTGTTACATTGCATAAGTACTAATACCGATAAATTTGATGGCATCGCATGTATCTTTATTTGTATATATTTTTTGCAACATAGGATTAAAACGAAACGCAAGTTTGTTATCTGAGAGTGTTTCTAGGGCAAAACGGAGTTTTTAAAAGTACCAAAGTTTTGAAACACAATTCATTCTTTGGCGTCCCTGCTGCATAACGAAACTGAATTATTTGACAAAAAGGTCCAATTTTGGAGGTAAATGAAATATTTAACAACGGTTTGTCAGTTTAATTTCTTCCTATATTATTTCGGGTTTTCAGCCGTAAAACGTAAGTCGACATCTAGAGCTTTATCACGTTTGTGTTTATTTCCAATCCATCAATAAATAGGAAAGTTTCTATAAAATTCACAAAAAACATATTTTTTTAACTAGTCAAAGGTTGTTTCTATTCTGTTCTAGTGGATCAATAGTGAAGTTCTTAGATTAAATTTGATTTTCTTGATTATCTCCCTGGTTAGGCAAATGAATATGTAAAGGAGAAATGCTTTTTAATCAGATAAAAATTCTATGTTTTGTTTTTCAATTTATACCTACGACTTTAACTGATGCTAGCTCTTAAATTAACCGAAACGCAATAACATTTTATGACTGAAAAATACAGCTATTAGTTAGCAAACCGCTAGCGTTAATACTGAGTATACATTTTAGCGGTGATGCTAATGACTATTAGACATGAAAAATTCAAAAAACAGAAAACTGCACTCCTATTAGTAGAAAAAAGTAATTTTGTATTTAAATTTGTGATAATCAAGGATTTATTCCCGTTGTCCAATGCCCATGCATATACTAAAATTACCATTAGCATGCCAAAGCGTCATTGCAAACGTTCCCGACACTGTATATCGGGGAATTTTATGGTCGATATAAATTTTATTCCGGGATTCGGATATGCCTATTGGTTCGAAATTGTTATGTTTCATTGAAGTTAAAAATTCCCATAAAAAATTGTTTTTGCCGAACCGAACAATCCGTCGTTTAATTCGGATTTTGCACTAAATTACAACTGCATAAAATTTATTTTTGCGCTGAAACAGTTATTAATTGAGCCGTTTGCTTCATTTTTTTCAATTTGTTTTTTTTTATACATCACGATAATTGTTACACTGACGCATACATCGTTTAATGTGGTAAAATAGTAAATATGCAATTGAAAAATTAAGCAGAAATTGAAAGTAGAACTTTAAAAGTCCCAATTATACCCCAATTTTTGGAAGCCCCAATTATACATTCATAATGTATGCAGCTTTTTTCAAGAGAAAGATCTTTGGAAAACATTGACCAAAACAGATAATATTGACCAGAATTTCGAAAAAAGAACTCGTATTTAATATGTTTTCAAGTCAACGTCAAACGTTTCATTTAAGTTTGTAGTAAAATTTCTTATCAATGAGAATTATGTTTTAAAAGTTTTACCACGAAAGCTAATTTTTTGCGATAAACCTGAATTATTATAGAAGTTGGAAATGCTCTTTATTTATCTGGTGGAGACATTTGAAAACGTTAAACCCAGTTATGGACATTGTAAAAAAACCAATGTTTACATTGGAGAGGGTTTTTAAGCTTATATGGAAACAACTCCACCATTGATGGAATGTCTAGATAGTCACTAATGTATTCCACTAAAACGTCTCATAGACATGTTTATGAAATTGCCTTGTTGCACTAATAGAACTTCACCAAACTTACACAGAACACCTACCGCTCTACCTAGTTACTGCAATGAACGTAAATATGGCGCTGAGTAATATACTATCATAATAGAGTTGCAAAACAATATTAATTTGAGCCGAGTATAAACTGCAAGAAGCCGGCATTAAAGTTAGTTGTGTAACTAGACACATTTGGTAAACTAATCCCTTTGGCTAGAATCGAACTAATGACTATGTTCGCTTTACTGGGCAAAACAGAGTCTTTCTAGATGCATTGTCACGTCTTTGGTTGATTACCGCAATAAAATGCCCGAACAATGGAATGGAAGCCACATGAAACGGCAAAACTTTAAACAAACCAGGCCTGAGGGTTTCAGCAAACATTCGAAAATATGTTATTCTATTGGGGTTTAGACGGGTTCCTATAATTAATTACATATCTAATCTTAATTAGTAAACATTGTTTGATTGTTGCAAAATGGAAATTATTTTATAGCTTGAATGTGTTGAACGTCAAATCGTAGAATTATCGATTATCTATACATCGAACCACATAAAATCGTTGTTCAAGAACGTTTTCAGAACCAAGAAGAGTGACAAACAAAACAAATAAGAAATATTTTGCCAGAAAGTTTGTCGTTATCCAGAGAAATATTTATGATTTTACGAAAATAATATTTTGTGGTTCGATTGCTAAATGATCAACCTCATTTGTGCAACACCAACACTGACAAATAAAGAGTGGACGATATTCCATTGATAACGCCAATCTGCCCGTCCGTGGACCTAAATTTTTAGTGACACAAAGGGTAGCTGGACAGTTTAATTCGAATATATGGTCAATCTAGGAGTAAATTCTGATTTCAGTAAATACAAGTTCAACTTACACTGTACGAATCGTGATGATGATGCGACGATATTAACAAGGAATTTAACAGAATCAGTGTTCTTCAAAATGTCTTCTGTTTATCGTGGATGTTCTATAAATTTGATCTAGAATATTCCAAATATTGAAACAGAAATAGAATAGACCAGGGCTTTCCTATACTTCGAAGCAAAGTAATGTTGTCGTTTGATGAACTACTAACGCACCCCCGGGACTGGTTTCGAGCCTGAAACCTGATCAGCCGGGTTTAGCCTGAAAATAACACTTCCGAAACCTATACTTTATTACGCTCATGTACTTTACATCGGCGCGGAGGGAAAATGCAGAAACTTTTCACGGCTTTTTAAAGAAAGTTTAAAGCAACATTTGGATCATCAAATAGTTTTTATGAGATGTTGACTAGTTTATTTCGTCAGTCCGGTAATAATAATTAAACTAAAAAGTCGTAAATAAAAAGAGCTGAAGTCAATGCACTCCTGACTTAGGCTCCAATATTGAAGTTTTTTGGGTCTATTTCGGTGCATTAATTATATTGTTGGATAAAGCTTTGTAAGGAATGACTGCACTTGAATGGAATAAAATATATTTTTCGGACAAATATAAAGTCAACACGCATATATTCATCTAAAGTTACAGCTCTGAACTCAGTTGCCATCCATTAGTGAAAACACTGATAAAAGTGAAACCTCTATAAGAGATTTCAATAACGAAAGAAGATAGTTATTACTGTATTCTTCCAATATTTTCATTTAGTAGTAATTAGAACTTTTATATTATTTTATATGTAAGTTTAAAAACTTTTTTATGGCAGTTTTATTTTGGTTCTGGATGTTTGTCGGAGGTTTTTTATCTCCGAAATCATATTTTGCAGCTTGATTTTTTCTTTGAAAACTGGTGTTTTTCACTTAACGAAACCAAATTCAATTTTTATGATCATCTATTTTGGATTTTTTTTAAATATGTAGGTTGTCGTTATTTTATGCTTTCAAAGGGGGTGAAATTTTTTCAATTGATGTTTGCATATGTCCTAAATATATTTTAGTATATCTTCTATTACAAATTTCAGCATTATTTTAATCGAAATCTCATAGGATTCATCAATAATACTGGATTATTTGTCTAGGATCTAGAAATATGTAAATTTTTTACATAATTGTGTTAAATCGGCTTGAAATGATGACCTTTTGACTTAAGTCTTTTTCTGCAAAAATGGTGGAAATTCTCTTTTTTTGATAAGATGAAGCGATGGATAACATATGTCATATTAATTAAAAAAGAGTGCAGAAATTCAGAAAAGGTGAATTGTATCTGTGCTAAACTTCAGTGTTTGCAGAAATTGCAGGAATTGTTTTATTTCGTTTTGCCGGTTTTACCTGTTTATGGAAAACCGAAGCATTTTTATACTTGTTGATTTTTCCAACCTTTTCTCTTTAAAAATTGCCTAGTGACTTCATCGTCTGTTTGTTGGTTCCGCTATGTGGATGACACTTTTGTTGTTTGGGGCCATGGTCTCATTGAACTGGAAGACTTCCTGAGGCACGTCAACTCAATAAACCCTAAAATTCAATTCACTATGGAAGTGGAGAAGGATGGGCGACTGCCTTTTTTGGATGTCTTGGTGACCAGAAAAGCCAACGGAAAGCTGGTCCACACGGTGTACAGGAAACCGACACATACCGACCGGTACCTGCACAGTGGTTCAAACCATCACCCCAGTCAAAAGAGAGGAGTCATCAAAACTCTCACCGAAAGAGCCAGAAGAATCTGCGAACCAGACGAGTTAGAGGGAGAATTAAAACACCTGGAAAGGGCTTTTGGTTGGAATGGATACAGTAAGAAAGATTTCAATAGAGCAATTCGACCAAAAAACAGTGAAGATCGCTCGGAGACAACAGAGACGCATGATGAGCATAAGAGTTGGGCTTGCCTCCCGTACATACATGCAGTCACGGACAGGATCGGCAAGATACTGGAGAAACACCAAGTAAAAACCATTTTCAAACCAACTCGAACCATCCAACAGATTTTGAGATCGGCCAAGGACA
>NW_026017110.1:15388846-15410400 GCF_020466585.1 Dendroctonus ponderosae | reverse complement strand
CAAGTTTACATTTTCAATCGAAGATGTTTCCATTAAGTAGATGCGATGTCGGCTTTTAATGAGACACATCTACTCATGGAGAAACTACGTAATTTCACTTAGTTAATCATTAAGTTGTCACTTATTCAACCCTGCAACCGCGGCATAACGTGTACACACTCTAGCTTTAAGCTCTCTAGTCGAGATCAACGACAACCGTTCCACAATTGACGTGGAGCGATGCCATCAAAGATTTCCATTAAACGCTTCGTTGCCGGATTATTAATGGACGCGTTGTATGATGAAATTGACTTACCATAAAACCAGGATAAACTTTAAATTAGAATCCCTTTTACTACAAACCGTATTAATGAAGAATGGATAATCTCTATTTGAGAAGTTTAGAACTTTTAGGGAGGCTTAACGTTTGAGCAACATTTTTTCAGCCTCGAGAATGAATATTTGCTCAGAAGAGTGAAATTCAGTTACAAAGCTGAAACTTAATTAAAAATCGTGTCTTACGATGGGTTCGGTGAGGGCGTTTCAGGGATACGCTCTATTATATTACTTAAATCGACTCTCTTTGTCATTTTACGCAGATTTAATCTGAAACAAGGGTTGAAAGGGTCAAAATAATCAGCTTAGAAACTGCTCTAACTTTCATCTAGCCAGTCCTTTAGTTTCAACTGAATTGGGTGTTTGCATTCTTCGAAAATTCGGAATTTAATTGTAAACTACCCCTAAACTCTCGGCAGTTTGTCTGTACTCATAAGGCAATTATGGGTTGATTTAATTATTTGACATTTGATTTTCTGCAATAGGTTTACCTGTTCACCTTCTGTCGTCAATAAAAGAGAAACACAGTCAACAAATTCTTAAAAAGTATTTAATTTTTATCCAAGTAAAGCTATAGTAGCAAACATGCAGAAACACATAATTTCCAAACAACTTTTGCTTTATTTAACAGTTCAGGTCCCAAATACGAGTATGAGTTAGAGAACGATTTCCCACCACAAAAACCAATTTTCCCTTGCCGCAAGGCTTGAGAGATGCGTAGGACTTTAAATGATGAAAATTCGTTCCATTCTATTTAACATCGTAACGTTAAACTGAAGTCAATGTGTACTCGGCAAACATTAGACCCATTGCCTTTGTCTGTCTAACTAACTGCTGGTGCCCAAAGCCAAATTTGAAAATATAACATTTTTATCAGTTTAATTTAAATAGAGCGGAATAAAGTTAATAAAAGCCGTGCGGGACCAATTGGGAATCAATTTTTGTTAAGGCTAAAATAAATTCGTATCAAGGAGCGGGTAAAATTTAATCAGAATCCTCTCAGACTTATTCCCAAATGAAAATTTATCATTTGAAACAAAGAAAAGGAGGCAGTCGCAGTGATAAAGAACTAAATAACACCTGCCATTGTGTTTTATTTACCTCTGGTTTTGTCAAAAGAGACGATTCTTAAGATTTATTGGGTCAGGTGTTTAACGTAATGAACGTTCTTAAACACTAGCGCGGTAGACGTCTCTTTATAGACCTGCTGCTGGCAGTGGTAATCAGACAGACTTTTTGACTAATTGCTCTATACCCATCATAGAAATTGCTGCGATTATCTGCTTACAGCTACGGGGATTAATTTAACAATGTTTCGATAGATTACCCCTTGCGTTATCTACGACCGTAGCTTGGCTCTGCTCTATACTATAATACTTGGAGGTAATTGTTTACAAGGCTCGCCTAGTAAATTATTCTTCTCAGACATGGAAAGGTTCATTCAACTGCTGAACAATCTCCCTGTTGAATTAATTTGCTGACAAATAATATGCTGGGAATGGAACTAATCAAAACACTTAACTGCCGTTCGCATTTAAAGAGTAAAAGATCATTTTCAATTAAGTTTGCTTTGCAAAGTTCACGCTTCTTAATAATCTTGGAGTTTTAAACGGGACGATAAAGTCATTCATAACGAAGACAATATATACGAAACAATTTTTCATCATACAATTTTACAAAGGGCCCTACGTGCCATAAAACACCCGCTATAATATTCAATATATTTACAAGGGATTTCTGATAATGAAGGCAAAAATAACAAGTAAAACCATAGGAAAGCAATAGACTGAAGTAACAAGTAATATAATTTAAAGTGAAGAAATGAGCGGTTCGAACTCAGCCGGATGAAGAAGAGCGATTTGCACAAACAACTTTCCCAGAAACTAAATAAAAATAAAAATAGTGGCAAAAGCGCCGCAGTGGAATAAGGTACTCCTTGTTTCTAATATCTGAAGTTAATGTATCCCTCAATCTAATTGCAAACTTTTTCAAATTTTTCCGTCTTGCCACAGTTAATCTGCCATGTAGAATTTAAGAAGATGAATGCTCTCACCTCCACGCTATATTCTATCCAAATATCCAATATAAAATGTGTGGGACGATAGGAACCAACATTTTATGAAATTGCAAGAAACTGCAATTTAGCAAATTTATTGTCGTCTAAATGAATTTAGCACATACCACCACCGGTACGGCGTGTTTGCAAGGTGTAATTTATCGACGGTGAAAAATGGGTTAAACTAAGCCCGGACTCACTTTATAGCATCATTTGTTCTAATTTGAAAAAATTGCTACTATACAGGCCGTTCCGAAATCAATTTGTAACCCGGCAAATAACAAAGAGAAAATGTATCATTCAGGTTTATCTCACTGACCTCACAAAACGTTTTTGTATCATTCAATTTGTATGAGTAAATATAAACTACGATTACTTGAGTTAGTGCTTCTGTTTTCAATTAGACGTACCCAAAGCCAATAAGGAGGTTGCTGGATACAAGTAGAAAGTGTATTCAAAATTATTCTACAAATTTAATAGTGCTGTTCTACTTTTTCAATTTCTTATTTGCTGATGATGAATATGCGTTTCGTCCACAGAATGCCGCTCAAATAAATAAAAGTGGATAATTTTGCGATCAGTTTCTCTTACCAGCTTCAAAAGAAAACTTTTCTGACGTCATTGGCCAAGCTTGTACTCACTGTTATTTATCTTATTAAAAATTCGAAAGCTTGATGAATAACACTGAAGTGTTATTTGCATTGCGTTGTTTTTGTCGGTTATTAATACTAAACGAAGATGTATCTATCGCTATATTTGATAGACTTGTAAGAAGGAATGAAACAAAAATTTTTGTATGAATAGTTTACACTCAACTGCGCTTTATCCTGTAAAAATTCGGATATTTCAAACTAAAGCAACTAGGGATTTGAAATTGTAACCATCTTTATAGCACACTTGAAGCTAATCGCGCTGAAAGTTTCATAAAAATCCCGCAGAATCGTGATTTTTATCAGATTGAATAATGGAGATCGGGGATAAAAATTCGAATCTTCTAAATTAAAGCTAGCAACAATTCTAAGTTTGCACTCTTAGCAAACGCTTGACTCTAAAGATGCTTAAAATATCTCGGAATGTTTCGTTTTTCCAGCTTGGTTAATGGGAACCTCAAAAATAGTCAATATTCTACTCATAAGAATAAGTCACTCAACTACGATTTCTCCTCTAAACATAAAAATTTTTGAAACTACACCAAAAAAATTGACGTTTCTACCGTCTTTACAAGATAAATGATGCAAAGATGCTCCGGGTTTCATAAAATTCTTTCCGAATTCAGATTTTTGCCCACTTAATAAATTTCAATCTCAAAATGAATGTTTTTACTAAATTGCGTAGGCTCCTTTAAAAATTTTCATTTTTCAAATTGAAACAAGAACAAATTTACAATTTTCGCCATGTTTGTCGAACAGGTAAAGCTTCAGACGCAGATTTTTTTTTAATCGCCCGCAATCATGATTTTTGTCAGCAATTGATGTTTACTAGACAATGCTCTCTCTTTTAGAAATTTTCGTCTGCAAAACTTTAGTTTAGATCAATACTTGTTTTAGCAAGTATCGATTTAAATTTATTGATTTAAAATTTCATCATTTTCCTAATTTCATAATCCTAAGTAAACACTTTAATCTTAAGATATTGCCTGTTTCATATCGGAGTTTTTACCCAAATACACCTTCGTATTGAAAAACTTCGCATTCGAACTTTCAAAAAAAAATGAAGCAGACATTTTTAGAGACGTTGAAAGTTTCATAATAAACAAGCAAAATGCTAAGTTTTTCCAGCTTAGTAATTATCGAGCTCATAATGAAGGCTTTCACCGAAATGCTTTATCTACTTTAATCATTTATATGTCCCAAACTAAACCTGGTATCACTTAGAGATTTTCCCATCTTTAGAAGATACTTAAATCTAAGGATGTTGAAAGTTTCATGATAATCCCGCAGAACCCTGAGTTTTACCAGCTTAGTAAGTGTCGGTCTCAAAATTTATGTTTATTCTGAAATGCGCCATCTTCTTTAAAAATTCGCATCTTTCAAACTAAACTAAATAGTAACTTGAAACTTGCATCATTCTTGGGACACGCTTGGGTCTAAAGATGCTGAAAGTATCTTAAAAATCTCCCTGAATCCGGAGTTTCGTCAGCTTAGTAAATACCAATCTCATAGTGAAGGTTTTTACAGAAATGGTTTCCCTTCTATAAAAATTTTAATAAAAGTATTTCAATCGAAACTATGTAGCAATTTGAAACTTTTCCATCCAACCATCTGGAACCATATAAATTCTAAAGAACCTGAAAGTCTAAAGCTCCTGCACGTTTCATAAAACTATCCGAGAAGGTCACGCTTTGTCAGCTTAGTAAATAGCGAGCTGCTAATGATGGTTTTGGCTGAAATTGTTTATCTCTTTTAAAACGTAAATCTTGCAAACTAAACTATTAGTAGCTATTTGAAACTTTCATCATTTTTAGAAGACATTTAAGTCTGAAGATCCTGGAAGTTCCATAAAAATATTTCCAATTTCTGAGTTTTGCAACAAGGACAGTAAATATCTGAAAGCTGAAATGCATCATCTTTAAAAGTTCGCATCTTCCAAACTAAACTAAGTAGAAATTTTTAATTTTTACCATCTTTAGACGACAGTTGAGTATATGGATGCTGAAGGTTTTATCAAAATTTTCCAGAATCCTGAGTTTTTGCAGATTTATAAATACCGTGGGAAAGGAAAGAAAGTTTCTACTGAAAGGTGCCATTTTCTTTAATTAATCGCATCTTTGAAACTAAATTAAATAAGTGGCAATTTGAGGTTTTCGCCATTTTTAGAAATCACTGGTGTCTATAAACGGTGTCATAAAAATCGCACAGAAGTAATTCTTATCTGCTTAGTAAATGTTGGTCACAAAATATTTTCACTCAACTGGGCTTCTTCTTTTTTTTATTTTTTCCTTATTTTCACTCGGTTGGAAAGTCTGAAAATTTAATTCCGCATGAAACCAACTCTAAACTAAACTCCGCCAGCTTTCAATCTTCGCAAAAGCAACAGTAATTCGCGCATTTCAATCAACATGACCAACTGAAATATCGACGGAAATTTTCAATTATCCAGTTTTGCAACCCGCATCGAACCAAACAATTGCAGTAAGGTGCCGTAAATTGCTTCGTTACATCTAGCAACAGGAACGTCATAGCAATGTGGTTTATTACTTGCATTAGACTGAAGTGTTGAAGTGTCAGGACCAGAAATTCTCGGTTGTCGGTTCACGGCTTGACACGATGTCGTTTTGAGGAACGTATAATGGATGATTGTGTTTATACCACTCTTGCGGTCGATTCGCATTGGAAATGACTGGGAAAAATGCAACGTACGGTGGATCGAAGCGATATATTCATTTTCATTCGGACCCAGAAGAATGAAGTAATTGATTCAAAGGTTTTCTATATTTTATGAGATGCGTGATTAGATACAGTGTCCAGGACGATAAATCGATCGATGTAATTCCGGTCGTACTCAATCCACTCGAAATGTGGGAACCAAAAATCCACATGTAGATAAAATGGAATTGCATGATGCAAAATAACTCAACTCCTCAACGCATAATTTTGAAATTATACATAATACTCAGGTATAATTTCAATTTTCTTGTTATAATTAAAGTGTAATAATCTATAAATGGGTCAGCAATAGGTAAATGTAATATCCTTTTATTCGTTAAATTTAAAATAGTTGCAATTAACTTGTCGGTATTGAGGAGTTCATTATTTAATCCTAGAAAAGTGACAATTGGTTTAGGATAACTATAATAAGAAGCGAATTGTAAAACTCGATTTTATCTTGCTCGATTGTAGCTTGTTCTGGATTTTTTGTTATCTTTAATTGTAACTTTGAATCAATAAATTACGTTAAATTTGCGCTCTATCAGAGCCAACATTAAAATATCCACTTAAAATGACTGGAAATTTCTGGTAGTTTTGTCCAAGTTGTTTTCGTCCGAACTGCTTTTGTCAGAAATCGTGGGAACAAGAGCGAAGGATCCAATTTAATTGCAACGTACTGGAGCTCGTTCACTAGAAATGAAGTCCTTTGTACGATTTCCGACGAACCATTGCGATGTGCGGACTATCTGCAATAAATGAGATTTGTTCGCAGGTTCGCAGTGTTTCTCACTAAATAGAGAATATTTTTGTAACTCACCGAGCTGAAATAAATGTTGAAAAACTAATAAGTCTTTCTGCCCCACATACGCGAAATCTGATGAAATCCTTCTAAAAAACTTTTATTAAATTATCTATTTATTAAATTAACTAAGGTTTCATTTTACTAACAATGGTACGTGCAAACTCGTACGAATGATTTCGGATAGTGGACGAGCTTTTATACATTGCAATGAAATTGGATCATTAGCTCTGATACGCACGATTTCTCAAGAAATAAATTCGGACTAAAACGCATCCAAAGGACAGCAGTCCACGGACTACACACTATTATATGCACACGAGCGGACGACAGTCTACACACTATTATAATAGACGGCCGGACTTATGAAACCAGACTGCGTAGCTACTTGTTTTTATCTATGCCAGACATGCCTTTGCGCATTCTAATCCATTCATAACGTGATATAAGGAGTTATCGTTTCAAAAAAACATTACGCACTTCAATACAAACAACCGATTCATTTATTTCATCCAGTGTGTCCACACCCGTTCTTATTATTTATTTCATTCTCACAAAAATGTATTTTTTTCTTGAAATGCTTATTTTATCTATTTAGGGTATCCATATGGAAGGTAAACTTTATGCTTGTTAGACATCTATATCAATTTTCAGTTTTGAAGAGCCACATTAAAAACTAACCGCAAGTACTGAAAAATATGTTCTGGATGCATGGTTGCAGTTTTGATTCATGATGCTAAATTTATAAAACATTAATTTTTGTAAAATACAATGTTGTAAAATACTAATAGTGTGCCAAGTGACCATTTAACTAACTTAAAATGTTGCCTAATTGAGTTGTTTAAGCATCTTTAAGAACTAAACATATCCAACCACACGTTAAAAAGAATTTTGATATATCACGATCATCATTCTTTCTAACGTATATACTGTACATAATCCAATTATTGCCAAACATTTACACTTTTTTGAACGCTTCTGAACTAAAATAGCCGACAACTTAATCCAATCAACTGATGGCATGTAATTCAACAGTAATGAGCGTTCTAGATATACGCATCGATAGACATTAACTTCCGCGCTATTCAATTTTGCATTAGCACTATTACAGGTACAATGCCCATTCGACAGGGCTTTAAATAACAGTTTTCCGTTTCACTTTTCGCTATAACATTAACATTATTACACACGGACATGATTTCCATTAAGTTAAGTGGATTCTGGAATTAATTTTGTTTAAATTTTAGCAGCTTAAAAGCGCGTAGCGTGTTTGAAATTACAGCGAAATTGAATTATGTTGTTTGGTAGGAAAGAAAACAATAGTTCTAGCATTCTAGCATAAATGGCCAACAAATTTTCAAATCAATCACTAAAATATATTCAGAACTTTACAACATTGTTGTTGTAGCAAAAGAACCGGCCAAGTTAACACATTGTTATAAGAAGAATACATGAGAATAAAATTGCTACAAAACCACACTGTTAGCAGGCGAATCTCCCAGTTTCGTAAAATCCGCCATTACAATAAACATTTAACCTCAATTAACCTTTCTCTTATTCCAGCCATGAGTTTAACGATTCTGGTCGATTCTCTCTGTTCTTCTCCGCAATAAACCTTTCGATACAGTTAAATAAAACCTAAAAGAGCCATAAAACTTTTATCGGTCGCATAACTCCATATCAGAAAAAATGTGATCTCGAACGTCTAAAAAGTAGTTTCAAAGTAAATCCTGCACTGATCCTTAGGACCAAATCAATTGGCGTGGCTCCGAGGAAAGGATGATGGGGGAGAATTCGAAGAAGTTGAGATGAACAATACCCTTCTTTGACAGGCACTGTTTTACAGGTCCGAACTGCAGCTTTTTGTATGATTAATGGACCTTTTATATCAGCATTTGATTTGTCTCTAATATATCGGCTGATTATATTTATATTCTAAAATTTTACCACCGTATTACTAAATTTACTCTTTGGATGTTTCTGAACGTTTGCTCATATGACCATTGAAGGAATTCAGTTGTTAACGTTATTTTAATAAGGAGAAATTAATTTTTTGTTGCTTTACTTGTACTTGTTCAATAAATTACTACGAAGGTAATCGGCAATTTCCACGCAATTTTATTCAAAATCTGTTTTTCTAACTATCGAAAGTACCAGAAAATGTGTTAGTCTCTTTAAAAACACTAAAAGGTACATATTGAGATTCTTATTCTGAAATTATAAGTGATATTATTCGGATTTCTTTACTTTATTATTCAATGGTTTTTATTTTAAAATGGGCAAATAAAATGTTGAAACTAAATACAAAAACTAAAAAAAAGCTTTTTTCTGTAAAATATGGTAAATTATATTTTTTATAGACTATCCCGAATTTGATACAAATGACTCTGAGAATAACAGAAAAAAAAGAATTGCTTGGTTTTAACATTTTCTTATTTTTCCTTAATACGTGAAAATACCGAACGACTGTGCGAAATTCTCCATTGATTTAGAAGTCTGAGAGAAATCCTTATCTCTCTGGAGTGGTTGCATCTTTAGTAGCATGGAATGACTCTTAACAAATAACATTAATTTTTTCAGTTTTTCATACAAACAGAAACAAATAATTTTAACGTAAGGGTTTTAACAACAATGTTAAGAAAATATGTAAACTATATTTTTTTCCGGAACTGACCAATAGACAAAGTTCTGACTAACACTTCTTACGTTGTTCAATGACAATTCACAACTTACGAGAATTAAAACAATATTCAACCAATTCGTTATACAATTAATAAATACCTCTAGCAGATCATTTACGCGCTTTCCTAACTTGTCTTTAACAGTTCCTTTTTTAGTCCATGACTTGTTTATCTGTTAATAATTATATTTGGGATATTTTTAGCATGGTTTAATGAACTTTTTAACAGCTAAAATGGCTACACTGATTTGAATTGCTGGGAGACCAGTAACTAACACAGTAAATTATGCGTGATGTAATCAATCGATATTTTTTAATGAGAAATTTGCAATCCGTTTGTTTAATGAAGTTCTAGCGTTCCTGATATGGGTCAAATAACGTAAAGCTTCATTTTATCATCAAAGTGTAGTTTTGCAACTTGACACACACAAAAACATTTGTTTTACTTCAATTCCTCTACATCCGTTTTTCGTCGATTCAAAATATATGTTATTTTTGGATTTGAAACTTTACAAAACAGAAAAAACGTTTTGATTTTTGATTAGCTGGGTAAATACTTTTAAAATGTTTCTTAAACTACAAATTTCTCAATTTTTGCATTTTTATATTTGTATATAGCAGAATATGTGTTTGTTTTCTTTGAAAAAGCGTTGATTAACTACCATTATTAGTGTCCTATCCGGCAGATATTGGCAAAATTTCTTATTTTATGGTGCAAAGAATGAATATTGAGGCAATTTTTCAAATAGCCGTATAATCCACATCCGATGATACTTTTCCATCAAATTGAGCAACGTAATCACCTGTCACCTTCGGATATAATCCATAAAGCTGGCAACTATTTTAACACGCTCATAACTTCTTTGTATACGACACGCCATTTTTCTGTGTTTAATCCTCAATAATTTCTTGTCATCGGTTAAATTGACTCAAAGGATCCGTCTCTGGGCGAACGAAACCACGCTCCATCGCCCAAGCAAATCTATTAGAAATCGTTAAATCCCATGTTCGGAGGAACGCTATTCAATTCTGTTGGAAGCTGCCGTTCGCAAAGGCTCAGCAGACAACCTGTTATTGAATGCCCAGGGTTACTGATTGTCAAGAATTCGCGCAAAATGTCGCAAAATACCGCACAATAAAATGTATTAAATCCCTCGGCTTGTACAATAAAATTATTTGCCGGAGACGGATTGAAACGTAATTTGAGAATTTCGTTTCAGTTGTCGATTTATTTTATTTGCTTGTTTGCCGATGCACCGGTTGCTGCAAAGTAAATAAGTAGCAGTGTAATGTATCAGGAGGCGAACGTGTAGTAATTTACTGAATAAACAACATCGCGATATGGTTCCACTTTTCTAATGAGTTTCACGCTCTAAGTTTTCTATTTGCTATACACAACAGACAAACTACATGAAAAATATTCTTGTTACTCGTGTAGGGTACCATAACTGTTTTTTTTTCTTCACCCTCGGCAAAGTATAAAATTCTCGAAATAACTTACGTAAAGATTCCAACATTTGGCTGCTGATGTACATAAATGAGTCTGAATTGTCGTTGTACGTTTTGTTACATTTTTAATCGGTGTTATGCAATGCAACAAGTGTTCTGCTCATCTTTATCAGTTATTACATATCGTAAAATGTCAATATTTTTTAAATTTGATGATTAGCAAACGCGATTGGGCCCTCTAGTTTAGCTAGAGTAACTTTATGATATAATCGAAAATCTACTTAATGTTTCGCTAACATTAGTGTCTTGCATCTTCAAGGGTGATTTCTCGAAAGCTTGCTAAGGTGATGAAGTTAAAAAATTGAGTGCTAAACGGACCCGATTAATGTTGTTTATAATTTTTTTAAACAATTTTTTATGTAATAGATTATGATAATTGTTGAAATAGTAGATGATGTAGAAATGTACATGATTTTTCATACCTTAAATGTTGAAGAAGGGCAATGTTTCTACTTTCTAAGTTTGATAGAACATGTTCCTTCAAAAAGTGTTCCTCCTTATCCTCGGTTTCGGTAGCGAAAAGTATTTACGTAATTTTAATAGAGCAAAATTTACAGGTATTAAATAGACCCAGTCTACTTTTATAATTGCAATTTTGGTTTGTTGAAAAATTGAAAACGATTTCTAAGCAAGACGGAATTAAAAAATCCATATTGTTCAGGTTTTGCGAGCTTCTTAGGATGAAGCTGTGCATTGAACTCAAAAAACATACATGGGAAAAGTGAATTTTTAGTCGCTAAAAACGAAAGGTTTGCTACTATTACTTGGAATGAAACTCACTCAAAATGCAATACCATTTTCATCTCAAGTCAACGAGAAATGCAACGAGCTCATTGAAGAACACGTTGGACCCTTCAGGCCTGAAAGAATCGAAAATGTTATCCCAGTTTTCACAATATTCAACCGACTTTATATTTTTTATTGTGGATACATAATAACACTATACATTCGCATATCGAGAATCTTCAGTCTTGAATATTTTGAATTGAACATTTTTCTGCGTCAGTTGGTTTCAAGATTTTTTTTTTGTTCTTGATGATGGATGGAAAGTTTATGATAAGATTTTATAAGCAAGAGCCGATCCAGAAGGGGGGATCACGGGGGTGATGTTGGCTCTGTGAAAGTAGGGTCGCAATTTTTTTAGGAAAAGAGCTTTTTGTATGTCGAAATTTTCTAAAATTCTAAAGCATACGAAATAAATGCGCTATAATTTCGAAAAAGCCGTTATATAAAAGTCGCCTACAAATAGTCGAAAATTCCTTAAAACCTCGATATTTTCTCAAAAATCTCATTTAGTGGCTGTTAGTCTGCTTAAAATCTTGATCTGGACTACTTACAGGCTGAAGGGCGCTGCATGGCAAAGAAGCTGAAATATATCGGAGGAATCTTGGCCGCTAGCACGAATTGCTTGGAAATAATAATTTATTTATCTAGATTTATCTAAATAACTAGTCTAGGATCTTTTCCAGTTTGGTAGGGCGCTATCCGCTAAACCATCGCAAAGAAATAAGCAAGGTCCACCTACTTTTAAATATTTTGGTCTGGCTTCTGCCTTATTTTGAAATTTGAATACGGGTGAAAATAACATAACAAAAAAACAGGAAAACCTTAGTATTGATATTTTCATTTTGAATACTTTTTAAGCAGATTGAATTTTTAAAGTTTAATTTAAAAACAAACTCCTGCGGAAAACCTGTCTGATTAATGTTGATAAACTAAGTGAAAATAATTCAAATTTTGCTGCTACCTCCCTCAGCGGATACTACAGATCGATAATTACACTCCACTTTACAAAATCTGGCAAGTATATTTTTGAAAATTTAATGAAAATAATTTTAGTTTAGGTTTGGTTGGTGTAATTGAAAGAATGAAAAACTTGGAAATGAGGCAAATTACCCACCAATGCAATAAAAAGTATAGCTCACAACAGAAAATTAATAGTTTTACATATCAAAAGAGTATTCTGTTGAGAATCTCATTCGTTAACGTATAATATCTGAGTTTAAATAAATTTTACAGGAAAAAAATTCGAAAAACTTTGAAACTCAATCCAGATTCCAGAACGTCCCTCGTCGTTCCTTGTCGAACATGGCAACCAGGTGTAAAGTAACTTCAAACTTACCGAAAGCTGTATCGTGCCACCTGGAAAGAAAGAAAAACATTCTTTAGTATTACAAAAACTTAGTGAAAAGTTTAGCTATTTGAAATGAACAGAGGAAATAAAGATAAATAAAAAATCAACCAACTTCAGTTGCTTTTCGAAAAACTAAACTCAGTTCAAGCTAAAGGATTTATAGATTAGAAATCATGTTTACCAGCTTTCTGCGAGCTGGCGCCCCATACTCCATGTTCTGCCCGTTAATCCTCAAAAACTTACACTAGACTTGAACAAACAATAAAGATCCAGTTTAGTAGATAACGGATAACCTGGCGCACTTGCCTTATTGCCACCAAAGCATCCTGTAAATGCCGTCGATGAACAAAGGACTGACTACGTATTTTGTTCATTTCCCGAACCAAACTAGATATTTATGCTTTTACATTTTACCACTTTCCGAAAGCAGGAATTATCGAGACGATATAATTTTTTGCTTGGTCATCCCTTTGGATGAGTCATTCGCAGTTCGATTGTCGGTTTTTTGTTGTTGACTGTTTTATAGAAAGTGCCTGTTCTCATGCCAATATTTTGAAACGCATGTTTCTGGTTGAAACTAGTTTGGATCGAAACCGTAGAAAAAATAGGTTTTCCAGCCAAATATGAACATCTCCAATCATGGAGCGGAATAGACTTTTCCATCCATCCTAAATTAAATGCTCTCGAATTTTGTCCGTTTTTTTTACACTGATTATTTTCAACTGGATATGTAGTGTGGAGTCATCGTTAGATCCACATTCAATACCAGCTCTCGATTTGGCACTTTGCTCAATTTCTATGAAACTGAGTCATAGTAAATTTTTATGAAACCGCAGTGCCATGCTATAGTGATCTAAAGAGAAGATCTACATTAAATCTTCGCGCCTCATTAAGAGCGGTGGAATCAGTCGCTTTATTTTTGCAAGACTTCTCGGATCAGTTTTCCGCCGATTTTTTTAGAGCTTTGACAACGGAAGAGCGCTTAACTGGATTGACACTTCTCCACGTTTACAAAACGATCCCGATTGAAGTGATTATTTTATTGTTATTACTTTCTTAATTAAATTAACTATTGTAATTGAATTGAAGCCTGCCCTGACTGAATCTCTACTACATGACGCCCCTGAGCTGGATGCGCCCTTGATTATAGTATGTCTAGCTTTATTTAATGATCAAAAGACTTGCTTTCTTCCAAAAGTGGCATAAGAATGATCCAACATAATCTACGTCAGATCGCCGTCGATGTGAATTGCTAATTTCAAGGATAGTTTTTCGAAATTTTAATTTCAAAGAATTTAGGACCTTTAATTGATATAAAAACCAATACTGCATCGTTCTTAAAAAAGTATCATAATTTTTACAATCGAAAATCTACGTCGCACATTTCCAATCAATCAGTCGTCCATTCATATTAATGACAACATATTCGCATGCTTCATTATTGAGTGAAATAAAATTGAATAAAGACGGTGATTTGCAAAGTTATGAAAAACATAAAAACCGAAACAGGCAAGCTAAAACATTTCCAATATCCATAAAACTGGCATTACCCTCCTTGGCAAAGCGAACTGCACTGGAAAATAAAACAGTCATTAGAAAGAGATAATGCCTAATCTATGTAATTTAGTCGGAGTGCTTCTCTTATATGGAGCTGGATTTGCAGTATATCCCGTTCATGCATGTTTAATAGTTTTGTAAAGGTCACTATAATCCTACGTATGTAATGAAAGCCCTAATTCAATTTTATATCTCCTTTAAAGTAAGCGGCTCTAGTCTCTGTTTTCTATGAGATTTTGCTTGCTTTTAACGACACTGTTAAGTTGGCAAGTCTCAAATTATGTTCATCTGAATTTATTGAGGAAAAAATGTTACGGAGAAAATTAATCAGAGGAAGTAAATAATTTTATTCTACGGGGTAGATCCATGCATAACATGCAATTGGTTACAGAAAAATACAGAGGATAAATGCGTGTCTGACACCAGCAAGATTTTAAATCTATCCAGTTTTTTCTATTTTCTTAATTTATATATTTCCCATTTATTTTATCTGCATTTAAAGAGCAGGTTTACGGGAGTGTTATTTGCAAGCCAAAGTCAACTGGCGAGAACTAATAGAATCGAAACCGGTTGTAAACGTGGTAACTGCTGACAGAGCTAAAAACATGAAATTTTACTGAAATCGTGGCACTAAATCAGTAATTGATAAAACGTAAGTTGCGCTTTGTTGTTCCTCTGCTAAGTATAGTAGCTAAGTAGGCTTAAGAATTTTTTGAAATGGAAACTTTAAATCAGACTCTAAAATCATTTAAATAGGTATTGTAAAAACATGAAATTTTTGAAACATCTCTTAGTGTGCTGCTTTTTTTTGAAAAATTTTCGAAAAAATTTGAAATTTAAAAAAATTATGTTCGAATATCTGGAAAGATCCGTGGAAATTATTTTAAGCGTTAGTTTTTGTCAGAATATATTTATTGGTTTGTTATCTGGGCTTAATTTACAATATTTTTTGTTGGTGTCCAAAACCTTCAACAGGTAGAAGATCTGACTCTCCTCTGAGACGCTTAATTTATTTGCTATATTAAATTTTTATTTAGTGTTGTTTTGGCAAAATAAAAAATATGAAGTTTTCAAACCGCTGTTTTGTAACTCAGATAGATCCAAATAAACGATTCCCATTCTAGACTAGTTCATGTTTTTCCTTTCAATTAATATTCCTTACGATGGGCTTTAACAGCAGCTTGTTGCTCATTATCACGTATTTTTCTCCAAAAGTTGTTTTCGAAACACGATGTGTATTATGGCGCGATAAAATCTAAGCAAAATAACTTCTTTGGAACGGAGCAGCAATATAAAAATCAAAATAAAAAGGCCGTGTAAAAGCAGATGCTTGTCGTAGTTGTAGACATCACTTAGATATCGTTGCGACCAATCTCGGCATATAAAATCGTCTAAATGGTTTTCACCGGCAAAGCGAGCAGACTATTTATTAAAATGGAACGGAAAAAAATATATTAAAATATGCTTTAGATTCCCGTAAGCTTTCCGAAACTCTCGAAACATCAAAAGAAAGAGATCTTCGCTTTGAAGGTTTTGTTGTGCTAAACATTTGTTGAACTGAACGTAATATTCTTTGAGGCAATATCTTTGATGTTCAAGAAATATTTACAACCATTTTGCCTACTTAGAGTTTTCATATTTTTTGTTGTTGTCGGAGTTCATATAAAAGTGTCTCTTTCATCTCCTATATGCGACCTAGAATTTTATTATCGTAACTAGCATGAAGATATGAAATACGTTTTGGAAAAAATGTTCTTTTTAATATCGGATGTCTTTTCTTCCAGGGAGCCTCTTCCAGTTTAGTAGTAAAATTTGCCGATACAGAAAAAGAAAGACAACTTAGACGCATGCAGCAGATGGCTGGAAATATGAGTCTCCTCAACCCATTCGTATTCAACCAGTTCGGAGGATACGGAGCAGCGTATGCACAAGTACGTAACAATGTTTAAATCTTTTTTTTTTGAGGATTTATAGATCATCTATTGAATTTCTGTGCTCGCTAAGTTGGCTGATTTTAACATGTGTGTTCCTCTAATTGAACTAATTTTGTTAACTAACACTAACTAGTCGTATTTACAACATATTGGAACATCAATTTGCGAACTTTTATTCAAGCAAAGTTGAAAGTGTTATTTCAAAAATGTAATTAAAATGTCTGCCATCAATTAGTGTTATTAAGACTTCTAATATGTGTTATACAGGTAGATGTTAAAATTTGGGAAAACGGAAGATGGCAGTCAATGCAAGCATTTGAAGAAAATATTTCGTCCCGACCCACATCCTTTGTAGCCGAATTTGACCACCAATCGGTACGTTCGCTCGGGTTCCAAGTTTTGTGTAATTTTTCTAGAACACAGCATGATTTCTGTTCTGTTGGCGTGATACGTGTATAATCATTCCACATTTTGTGAACGTCTTTTTGTTATTTATTTTTGCCATCTTGGCCTTTCAGTTCTAATTTGATGCATGGCTGCCTTTTTCCTGATCTTCCCAACGCATCATGTATAGACCATCTATACAAATAGAGAAAGTCAACAGAAGCGTTTGATTTTTTATGTTCCAATAACTTTTAAGTTTCCCATTGAACTCCTTTTTAATAAGAATCCCATTGAAACTGGTGAGTTTTTCTTGACGTTTTGCAAACACGAATGTCTTGCGTGTTCAAAATTGGACTATTTGCCGCAGCAAGAAAATATTTTCCACGGGGGCCCGAAAGTCGGAAAAACTCACCAATTGCAATCAAATACTACGAAGGTCTAACTCTTTTTAGAAAAATTCCACACTTTCTTGAGACTAATCAAATGAAACATTCTAAATGCATTTATTGCACACGAAAATCTAATTGTCTCAACTCGTTTGTAACACACATTTAATTCGCCTTTTCATCAAAATTGTCCTAATTGTCTCATGTTCATTAGATGCCGTGTCATGTTAACTATTTCATTATTTTCATTGCATGTTCGTAATTTTATTAATGTTCACTAGCAACTAAGTAGCAAATAAATAGAGATAAATGACTTGGAAAAAATAATCATAACAATTACAGAAATTAGATATGAACATATACCTGTTATTCAATTAAAATATAGCTTTGTTTTATTTGGACATTTTACGCACATTTTATTTTTAAATTAATTATACACATATAAGTTCGTAGAAGAGAGGAATATTTTTGGTTTTATGAAAAATTTTAATACACCACACTATTCGGCCTTATGCAATTCTAGTTGAAGAAAAAAAAGAAAATTTGTAAAAATTATTTTATTTTATATAGATATACCGTTATACAATTAGAAATACAAGCAAAAATATGCAACTATTAATGGAGGCTTGAGTATTCCTCTTAATTTCGGCGAGTGAATTTACAGCACCGTAAACTTATTCAATGCAAAGATATTTACCGAAACAACATTTCTAGCAATCGTAACTATTTAATTACTGAAAATTACTCTATTTAGGTAAATCTAACGGAAATTTTAATTTGCGGAAAGTACTTAAAACTTTGACCACGAACGAAGTAGGCTGAATAAACGTATAAAACTGCAGTTTAAAACTTCCCTAAAAGCTATTTAACTACTACCAACGCTTTTATAATTGAAACGGTTTAATTTTTCGCCTTGTTTTGTGGGAGGAAAATCTCGACTGATCGAACGAATACATAGCTATTTTTGCACATTATTCAAATTTATAGTTTCTGCTGAATTCAAATTAGTCATCTGATTAATATGCGCATATTTAAAGGAAATTTCCCAAGTGCAGTATTTAGACAATCGTATGTTTTTCCCATATGAATTCGATTGATGTTGCAGTATTTTTTCAAAGTTACTTCACTAAAACTGTATCTATAGGAAATTTCTCATTTAGTTTTCCAACATCTACATCCGCTTGTTACGCGAAATTGCCAAATAATGAACGCATCCCTTGGTGATGAATTAACTAATTATGATTAAACCCAAGAGCGCGATATCATTTAATCCGATTCCCAGGGAAGAAGTGAAGTAAACTTTTTCAATTGCACTCAGACTTGCCGAACGACTTTGTACACAAAATACTTGTGATAAAAGCATAAAATATAAACTAAAGCACTATATCCGTTTGCCGTAATTACTGTTTGGAAATGTAATAAAATTAATTACTAAATTACATTCAAACATAAAGTTTACCGTTGGTTAAGTGCTTTGCGTGACGGCCAGAATGTCTAATAAACTTGCCGGGGGCCCTTTGGGAAGGTCCATCTGTTCTTTTATTTCGCGTCATTATTTACCTGCATAGTTTAGTAGATATGTGATAACATTTGCCGACGATTGCCCTAAGTTTCCGATGTTAACATTGAATTTCCTGTCTCATTAGTACATGATAAATTAGCTGTGAAGTTATCCAAGATGATTCGGCTCTGGTCTATCAATTTTGTTTCGTTAAATATGAAAACGTTGGCAAATTGGAAATTTTTTGGAAATATTGTCCAGTACTTACTTGCAGCTTTTAGTTGTTAACTTAGGATTTTTAGAGTTTCTCTAATGAGTTAAATAATAAATTACGACTTTTAAAATTTAGGAGTTGGACCAAAATTGTTTCTGTGTTAATTTCATAAATTCTAACATCAACTAAATCTCATTTAAACTACAGTTTTAGACCATTTTTCTTCTGATTTTTTTATTCATAATTTTCATGCTGAATTATATCCGAATATTTAACACATAAACATCTTATATGGCAAGCGAAATAAAACCGGTTCTTCTAAACTGACTTAGACTTTTTGGTCTGAAAAGTGAATATATTACAAATAATTATTATTGCCCTTAGACAATATAATTCACTACATACACTATTTTGTTTCCAGCAGCAAGCCGCAATTATGGCAGCTGCAACTGCACAAGGAACTTACATAAACCCAATGGCTGCCATTACACAGTTACCAGCCCATACTATTAATGGAATTAATGGTATCAATGGTATTGGAAATGGTGTGGTGCCACCTCCGACGTCAGGTAAGTTGATTTATTTTTATTCCTATTTAACTAGGAAAGAACGAGTTAACAATTAAACACGATTTACGACAGTAAGGCAATCGAATGAAATAAATACATAATTGGAACATTGAAGTAATTAATAAGAATTGTATTTCGAAAGCTGTTGTTTTCAGTTCATTTTTTGTGTTTTTTTACTTACTCACATTGCAGTTTTCATACTTTTCTCGAGTTTTTTCATTAATCCTTCAATGAGTTCATTATCAATTAAGTTGAAACCCCTCTGGCTACTTTAAATATTAACTAAACATGATTTTTTACGTATTTACTAAGTTTCTATAACTTCCAGTTTCCTCAGAAAGGGAGTAAATTATACTTTTTCTGTCAAGTATTCTTTGTAATTATTTTTCTTTTAATATATCAAACGCGCTGAATATGACTCGATAATATATTCAATACTTGTAAATTTACAACAATTTTTTCAGAAATATTTATATAGAATTTCCACCACACCATGATAACACTTTTCTCGTCCCAAATCGAAGTTTCTTAATGAAACTTAAAAAAAATTATTGATAAAAGCTAGTTTACTTGGCTATTTGACTTTACATATTAATCTCTATGATATTGCTTCCTGGTGCAAATTAATGGCAAAACGTGAACGATATTAATAATTTGCTTCTAATGAAAACCGCTTATTGATACAAGCTTTCGTCAAAGAGTATTTTCACTGAAAACTGTTTAGACTTCATACTTAGCGCCTTCGTATTTCTGTTAATTTAATTTTTAAATCAATAGACGTATTATCCGTCACTGGATTAAATTTATAGAACTTGTATTCATTAATGATCGTTTCTCCTTAGAAACTAATTACCATTGGTTCAAGTTGCCCGAAAATACATTTGTTTCTTCTACAGTTTGATACTTAAATGCATATCTTTAATTTACTGCAGGTTGCTTGAATGTAGCTTAAATGCAGCAGAAGAACAGCAAGTTTCCAAATAACCGACAAATTTATTTTAAAATAACCACTTTCTGCAAGTTTTTTTACGCTTACGTGTTTTATTTTTGCGATAATTTGGAACTTAAATTGGATTTTAATGTTGCATACTTAAATAAACATTTCTAGAACGCGACTAGTTTTGAAATTACTTTGTTTGCAAAATTAGGTACGTTTCTAATTCAGAATTTATTTTTAAATTTTCTCTTATCAAATTCTCCATGCAACAAACATATACAATACATTTTCAATTCATTTTAAACATCCGATTTCTCAAAATGTCCTGTTAAAGTCCTGTTGCACAAAACTAAAGGTGAACTAATTGGGATGAAAATATGCTGTCCAAATACATTTGTCCAATTTCATTTGATACACAAAGCGTAAGTTTGCGCGTCTATTATTCGTCCAACTTAAGCGGATGGTCAGCTCCGAAAAGAGCATCAGATCATGCAATATGGTATGAGATTAATTTAATAATGGATGAATTTTATAAAAGTTAAATTAAAACATGTTTAGGAATCAAAAGGTATTATAAATTTCAGTATTTAGAATTTTTCCAATAACGTCCTAAATATATCAAATTCGTTAAAATATTGTTAAAAATTTGGTAAAATAGATCAATGGAAAAGTAAAGAATTACATTATGATTATAATAAAACCCAAACTAATAGTCATTGACCATATAAAAAATGCTATAAATTAATGTAAGAATATTTTTCCCATTTTGACGTGTTGTAGGTACTTGTGTATGTGATCAATATCGACAGTTTACCTCCTAGGTCGGGTTGTAGCCTTACTGGAATTGTCACTAGGTGGGTGGTTGAACACGCTAACACGTCAAACAAATAAATACCTCACGGTAAACACTGAACTCCAGAATGTTTATTCAAAGCAGGGACGCTTAAAATGTCACTCCAAACTTGTTTGCTGGTGCGAAAACACCGGATTGCGAGCAAACAAACCACCGTTTGAGGTTTACATCCATGGAGGATAAATTGAACGGGGCAATTTTTTAAATATACATACAAAGCGACGATAAACTCTGATCGGAGAAACACGCTGATTATTGACGGCCGTCGCTCTGCAATTTGTCTTTTCAGTTCAAATCATTAATCTTAATTCCTTACCACGCACAATTAACAGACGATTTTTCATCCATTTTTCTGCTA
>NW_026017110.1:15359435-15388469 GCF_020466585.1 Dendroctonus ponderosae | reverse complement strand
GAAAGTTTTGTATACGTTGAATTATACATTGAATACCTACATATTTTAGGAATGCTTTACCTATACTTTTCTTAATTTACCCTTTTATTTGTTGAACACTTTTAATGTGAGGAGCGAAATCACGACCCAGCTCACCATTGGGAAATAATTGCAGGAAATTAAAATACACACAATATTTGTTTGGGTGGAATACTTTTTGTAATTAATGAAGATTCGTTGTTAATAATTTTTAAAAAACTAATTGTTGTAGGTCCTGAATACGGTGATGTCCAAGTTGGACCGCCTGTGGACAGAAACGGCCAACCTGTAAATGGAGCCATTCCCAGCCTGCCATCTCCAACAATGCCAACATTTAATATGGCCGCACAAACACCTAATGGACCTCAAGTTAATGGACAAGAATCCGTGTATACTAATGGAATCCCTCCTCAAACGTTTCCACCTCGTAAGTAAAAACTGTTATATGAAAGATCGTTTCAGCATGGAATCTAAAGTTTGTGTTATTCTTGCAGACGCATTGCATTTGTCCATCCCAGCACAAGGTTTACCGAATGGGGAAGCAGCACTACAACATCCGGCTGCTTTTCAAGCGATGCAACCAGCTGGTTATGGAGTTAGTGGTGTTGGTAAGTTCGTAATATTTAACACATCGGTTTTTGTATATAGAACGTTTCTGAAGTGTTTGTGAAGATTGCTATGCAATAGTCACCGCCTATAAGTTCTTAAATGAAGCATTTACCGTGGAATGCAGAAATAAGTTTGCGAATGAATGAATTTCGAGCAAGCATTCAAGTTCAAATTATAATGGTTGTTTCACTTGCATGTGAATGAATTAAACCTAATGCGGTTCCAATAAATTTAATTTTCGGTTTTTATATGCAAACCTTTACATTTTTAATAAATGTGATTCTTAAGATTTGTTCCAAAAAACAGATGAAACCGGCAAAATTTCTTCTTTTATGGCTTCTTTTTATGGACAAAAGCACTTTTTTTACTTTCACTAAAAAGCTGGCGTATTTATAATATTTTATTTTAAATTTGTTATTATTTACTCAAAAACTGATTTTGTTTGCTAATGTTCTAAAAAAATCATTTACGCATAATTATTGCTCAAAATATAAACAAACAATGAACCAGATGCCTATATAATGTTTCATTAGTAAAACTGATTTTTAAGTTAAAATTTTCAACAAACAAATTTCCCTGTAGATAGGAATTTCAAAAAGGATTTTGTGCATTAATGCGGAACGAAACATGAAAATACTCAGCTAGGTTATATATTGGAAATGCAATAAATCAGGCAATTTATATTATTAAATAGATGCACTAATATTTAGGCCATTTTAGCGATATATGTTCAATATTTTTTACCGTGTAATCGACCAACGTTACAGCATAGAAATTTGTTTTTAATTCCCGTATTTAAGCGAATTGCTTTTTATTGGAACAGGCATTTTGCATGCTAAATTTAAACTCGTTGCCCAAAAATGTGACATAAATATTACCGTCAAATATATTCAGCAAAAATCTTCATGTTTACTTAATATCACGAAAACAAAGTTATATCTTGAACTATCCATCTACTTTATATATAGACCTACTAATACTTTTATGTCTGGCAATAAATAGCTCTAATGCTCGTAGCCTAAGGAAGTTGGCAGTTTTTTAGGGCTGTTAAGCGATAATAATACCTTAAGGAGTAATTAAGTCATTAGATCTTCTAGATTAGTGTAGTAGCTTGATACAATCTGGTCCATTTACAAAACGAAAATAGAGAAGGACTTCACTTTTTCGAATTATTTTCATTGAATTCTTTTTTAATTGGTTAATTGGTTTACTGTACAAATTTCATTTTCTTTACTGTTATTATTTTAGGCATTGCCATTAAAAAGTACTGCACATGCACATGAAAATCTATAGTTTAATGTAAATGCACCTTTCAATGAAAACGAATGCAATTAAATGTAGTATGTTGGAAATGTAAATAATTTTTTCAGGAGCGCGTGATTTAATTTATTTGTATTTGTTGTGCATGGCACGAGAGCATTTAATGTAGATTGTAGACCACACTCCACGTATTTATTTATCCGTTTCGGTTACCAGGTTGGGTGGATTCGGATAATTTTGCATGATTTTCTATTTTTCTGTAGTGTATCTTTTAAGGGAACACGCAAAAGTGTTTCATTAAATTCTAGATGTGTTAGGTTGCTATTTAGAGTTCAAAATCTATGCAGTGATATCAGGAAAGGAATAACACCAAAAAAAGTTTGAAACATGTTGATATGTTTGAAATTGTTTCTGTGAAATATAGTCTTGTTTAATAGAGCAAATATATTAACGAACAATTTATCTTTGTTATAACGATTGTGGGCTAGTTTGCATATTATATGTGGCAATAAGAATTATGTGGGAATTAAATTTTAAATCATAGACTTGCGAATGTCTAACTGAATCATTAAGCATAGCTATATTTTTTTCTGTAGCTGGATTTAGAAATAGTATATTTAGTTGTATTAGATAAGTAATCAGAGATTATTGAAATGCAGAGTCGTGCATAGACATGCATGTTGCATCTAATCTGGTATGGGTGTGATTTTATGTTATTTGTTCAGCAGCTTACCCTGCCGTTTATGGCCAATTCCCCCAAGCAATACCTCAACCTGTCTCAGCGATAGCCCCTGCCCAAAGAGAAGGTAAGATTTCTACAACTCAACTTAAATCACTAGCCCATTAACTGACTAAACTAATAAATGGTTTGATTTGCAAGAATTTAGCAATAGCTGATCAAATTTCTTAGACATTGAATAATGTGCACGGAAATTCTTGCAGAATCACCCACTCTATTAATTTCCCAAAAGTCTATTTTAATATTCCCTCAAGCTCTTAAGCAGCCCCTCATCATACCCTGTACATAATATTATATTCATTGCAGAATAATCCGTTTTATTTGGTTAATGCTTAAGACTACAGTAGAAATTTAAATTCTCTGCTATCTATCTACTGGATAGTTAATGTAGAAACGGTTTCTTATTCGGATCTTATAAGGAATTAATAAACAGATTCTCTTTTGCATTTTTGAAATTAATATTTTTTAAGCAAAACCGCAATATATTTTCAGTGGGTTGAATAAAATAGATTTTTGGTTTTAACACTCTTAAATCCCTGTGCAATGTGCGTTAGGATGATAATGTTTCTACAATATACACAGTCATTATTGATCGGATTGTCATCCAAAAAGAACAAGTTTATTATCAGTTGGAAGAGCATATGCTTCGAAATGATTATTTGGAAAGATACTTCTAGAAGAATCTAATTAAGATCCTCGAACTAGACAAAATTTGGATCGGCTTAAGCACAGAAGTAAAACTTTTCTTGACTCGATATGATCGATCCATCATTTTTACCAGACGTAATTTCTATGAGCTTTTTGGTTGGCAAATCGTGAACTAATTTTACATATATGTTGCATTTACTTGAAACTAATCGTGCCTCTTTCTGATAAATGTTTTATTATTAATGTCTAACTTTTGCACGTTCAATGGGTTGCTCTAGTTAGTTGCCTCCCGTCTGTGTATTGAGTTATATGGCCCCTAACGACTATATTTCTCTATGTGTTACCCATATAAATGAGAGGCACTGGAAGAAAGAAATGTACATTATGTAAAAATATTTATTATTATTATTATTATTATCATTATGGTTACTATTATCTACCATTGATTAGTTTTTAGCTTTGACGTAGAGCATTTAGTCAAACATGTTTTCCAGTTTGACATATAAAATACTTGTATAATTGTTTTGTCTTTTCCAGCTTACCGTATTATCGACAATCTAGGCAAGTATTATTCACATTCCTTTCTTCCATTAAAATGCACGTAGTCCTTTATGTGTTTTATGCCATAGATCGATATTTTAGGATAAATACAGACAAACACAAAATAGATTTTTTTTTGTTTTTCTATAGAAGTTATTTAGTTTATTATTAAGTGTTAAATATTACCGAGTTTCATGGGACCCTTTTGAGAAAAGCCCCAAGACGCCGGTGGCAAAGCTTTAATAATGATATGATATTTATAACCGATATTCCAATAAATTTATGCTGTCATATAAGAGGAAAACCTTAACGATTTAGGACCGTTTGGGTCACAGAACTGCTAGTTATTATCGGTGATCCCCTGTAAATCATTAAAGACCCGATTGACTAAAGGGAGTTTTGCTGATCTCGCACTTGTTTGAAATATTACCGTCGGCCCTTAAGACTTTTAGTAAGGCAGCAAAGGTATTTTGAAGGGGGATCGCTATGGTATTGTTAAGATTGTTGAGTCACGACGCTTTATAAAGGCTTATGCCTATTTGGCAATTTCGAAGAATTACGAATTGCTGTTTGTTTCCATATATGGACTTCTCGCTATTTGGGAAAGTTTCAAGGAATGAAAATTTGTCATTCTATACACACATCTTCAACGAACAATTGCTGCAAAAGTTCCAATTTTTCAACAATTAAACAATTTTGGAAGATCCATTTGCCTTTGCAATTTTGTCAAATTCGAGGGCTGTTATAGTGAAATTTCCCTTATAATGAGCGATTTTTTCAAATACACTTCTCAACAATTTTCAACATTAATTCGGATCGAATTTTTAGTTGTTATGTCGAAATTAATAAACAATTTTGTGCGTCAATGGAATAATGTTGGGACTCATCAATTACAAAGAATAGTCCTTACTAGTTCATAAAACATTACTGCATCAAAGAACTTTTTTATTGCAAAATAATCTGTGTTGTCCCTTACTTGAACTATTTAAGAAATTTTAGGGTTGTATTCCCTGTGTATATTATATTTATACTTTAACAAAACTTATTAAAAAATTAACTAATTTGCTTCAAGCAAATTCTTAAGAGCAGCTATGAAACCTTTTTTTTGTGGTCCTGGTAGAATTTCTTTAGTGAAAAAATATACAAGCCGCTTAAATTAATAATGACCCAAGGTTGATAGTAATTGGTTCAATTTTAATATAATAACTGAAGCCTTTTTTGCATATCTTGTAAAGTCGGTGCTCGAACTGGTGAAATGATAAACACATAGTCGCATATTTGCTCCGGAATAATCGGAAATTTTTAACCAATATATTTTCATGTTTTCACTGTTTTCGCTTCATTTTCTTTAATTCTGGTTGTTTTAATTAGTTTGACCAGTTTTGAAGGAATAAACCTTGAATTAGAAGGATTTTTTAATTTGCAATTCAAATAAATTTTGTTCTAAATTTTAGAAAAATATTTGATAAATGTAGCAAATACAACCTGTTTTATAAAAATTGCACATTTTAGAGTCGTAATTACCCGAAGATTATCCTAGCAAAAAAAATATATTCGAAATGACATGCTATTTCGAATAACTAATAAATATGCAGTCGATAAAAATAAAAAGTAAAAAATTTATGAAAATAAAACATCGATTTTAAAATAACTTCTTGATTAATTTCCAATTGGCATTTACTCGTACGCACGGCTATAAATACATCCATCCTATATACCGAAGATTATTTAGAGAATCTATCAAATATTTTCCAATAGCTTGCTAATAAAAGGTTTCTAAATTATGCCTCTTACTTGCTGAAAACTGAGCGATTGAAAGATGATAAACAAAATAATCTAATAATAAAAAAGTTCATAATATATAACAAGTAATTTTTTGTTAAAATTAAAGCAAACGCTGGTAGGCACTTTTATTTGATCTAACGAAAGATTTTCAACTATTTTTTGTCCTGACAGGCTGCTCGATATCCGGACCGGAGGGATGCAATCTCTTCATCTACCATTTACCGCAAGAGTTCGGTGACGCTGAACTTATGCAAATGTTCTTACCTTTCGGTAACGTCATCAGTTCTAAGGTTTTTATAGATCGAGCCACCAACCAAAGCAAATGTTTTGGTAAGTATCCAGTATTGTATTAGTTAGGTATTATTCATTTCGGTGGCAAAATTAATAGTTAAAGTTTGACAAATAAAATATGTTCTGTTTGTTTCAGGTTTTGTGTCGTTCGATAACCAAACTAGTGCCCAAACTGCAATTCAAGCTATGAACGGCTTTCAAATCGGCATGAAGCGTCTTAAAGTCCAACTGAAAAGACCTAAGGATACCAGCAGACCATACTAACAGATAGAAAATACGGCCGCCTTCGGCAAAGAACCTTAAACCGCCATAGTATACTAGTTACCTACAGTTAGTATATACGTATCAAAAATGCGTACTTGGTTGTTTACCCCAAGATATTTAATCATTGATTACGCGGAATAGGGAAATAATTGTTGATTGTTGCAAATCCATTTTAACACAATTGGATAGTTTTACAATGCTCAATTCGAAAACTGAACTTTGCGTAAGAGCGTTTTAGATCTATTGAATTAAATAGAGCAAGGGAAAGCTTTAGACTTTAATGTACAATAACACAATCAGCAAAACTTATTCCACGGTGATAGTCTTAAAAGCCTTGAGGTATTACGCCCCGAGCAAAAATTTGAGGTAACAGCATAATGACTCAAATAATAATGACCTCCATTTGGTTTGACAGCTTAACACAAAGAACCATACCCATTTTTAACCAAGCCTTGACTCAATCCGAATTATATGCCTAGATTTAGTAATTAGAAATAGTATATAATTGTGGTGGCTTGCTGCAATAGTTATTTTAGTTGCCGATGGCGGTTTTTCACTTCTACCCAGAGCAATTCCACTTGTAAATAACAAAGGCCAAAGTTTCGACAATAAGCTGCGGCCGATACTGATACATTTCTTTAAATTCTCAATTAATTGGGGAATTGATTTCAAAATGGCCGGAGATAATTTCGTAAGATACTCGTAAGTTAGTAGGTCAAAATTACTTTTATTCAAAAATTTGTGTACTTTACATATGCACAAGTTTTTTTGGCAGTTCTTCAGCAGCAATTATTTTTATATTAATTGATAAAATACAATTATTTTAAGTACCTATATAACTATTGTTTCGCTCTATTCAACTTTACTCCCTGAAATGTTGATAAAATCAACTAAAGCAAAAAATCTGACACCATTCAAAACAAATAATTCCATTAAAGGGAAATATTATTGGTAGTGAAGAAAACTTCTTCTACCGCTAAGGTAGAAGTACTTCCTAAAAGCGCATAAGTAGGTAGATACAAACGGTTTCCACAAAATAGATGGTTTTATTGAATGAAAGAATCACTAAGAGTTGCTTGACGTTATTTTATGTTCAATTGCTAGAAAAACCGACAAAAGCTGCTTCAACGAACATTTCCTGTTGAAGTAGTTCAAGGTTTCAATATTTTGATTTATTTTGCACTTTAAAAAATTACAACAACAATGGCACATCTTTCATAAGTTCATGATACATGTTTTTTAAAGCTTTAGCCTAAAATTGCTTCAGATTTTGCCTCTTAATTTTGTTCAGTGTAGGCGACACCGTAAACAATCAATCAAAATATTAAAAAAAAATTATCTACAGGATTATTTCACTACATATTTGTGGTTTGATTATTTCAGACACTTTATAATGAGGTAGACCTTCTGTTATCCTGTTTAGAACGGAAAAACAGTTACAAAATATATAAGATTCCAGGTTCCAACAAACAGGAAAGAAAGCGACAAAATATTTCCCAAAAATTAAGCACTTAAAATTCGTCTGTGCAAGAAATGAAAACACTCCGCATAGCAAGTTTTGAGAAATCACCGTACTAAAAAAGGATTTAAAAAACACAAAGGAGGGGCAATTAAGGCTTTTCCAAACAGGGCAACGTACCTAAATAGAATCAACAGTCAAAAAACCATACTCCAATACTCTTTTTTGTAGAAAAGTTTACCACCAATAAAAACTGCCTCGGGAAACCTACAAATAGTTGCAGGGAAAAATGAAAAAGACATAAAATTAGAATTATTGACATTTTGCTTTCACGCATATCTAATGAAAACGTTAGGCTGTTATAGGTACCACACGTTAATAACATTTCAAGCACCGCAAATTTAAGAAATTTAGTTCAGCATGTTTTTTTCAAGAAAACAATAAATAATCTTATTTTTTCTAAAAAATCTAAATGTTGACGATACGTGTACCAAAGTACTAGAAATACTTTAAAAATTCAAATAGGTACATAAAAATTATACCTTAAAATGAAGAAAATTATGTACATTTAATGGATCGTGTATAGTAATCTATTGGATTATAACAGAAACGATTTGGTACGTTTGTATTCGAACGTACTTGTAAATTACGGAACAAATGGATTTAAAAAACAAAATATCATACTGATGAAGTTAAAATAATTTTTCACAGCTGAAATAGGACGAATCAAGAAAACCAGAAAAATGTTAATGGTTTTTGGGATTATTGTTATTTCGTTTTAAAAATCTGCATAACTGAATCGTATTATATCTACCAGTAAAACTTACTAGAAATTGGAAAAGTTTCCCCTTAAATGTGCATTAGTTTGTACTTAGTTTACACTTTCTAAAGCATGTGTAATTTAGGGCCCAACGCGTAACTCACAAAAAGCACAATTTTCCATCTAAAGCATTTTTCTGACATGCACTCACAAAAAAAATCTTTAAATGTTAAGCTGTCAAACTATTCGAGAAATTCCAAATGGGCTGTGAATACTAAACAAATCAGTGTTGATTGTACAGGCCGTTTTGTATTCTCGTACAGTGTGTAATAATTGCTATTTTGAATACTACGCTAATATGTTTATAAGTATTATAAATGTGTGTGTTATTGTAACAAAGCCAAATTGAAAAAGTATATATTGTTTGTTATGCTGATGCCTCCATTTCGTCCGTTGCCAAAAAATATTGTTAGCCTAGTACGCATATTCTGTGATCCAGATCGCAGACCGCTCGGGGTAAATTTGTTATTAACGATCGTATAAAGGTTTAATTTAAGATGCCGTCGGCACAAAGTTTAATCCAAGAAATGCAAGAAAATAGTATAAAATTTCTACTAAAGTTTTAAGCATAATCCTTAAAAAGTACCAACTATATATTAACCTGTAAATTTCTAGAAGTAGTTATACTTAGGTTAGTTAAAAATTGAGAAGTTACTTCTTTAAGGCTGAGTTTCCTCTAGGACTGGTTGACAACAATATTTGTATCATCACCCAAGAAAGACTATAACGTCCTCTTATTCCATCAGCTAAATACTACTATCGCTTGGTCAACATCCTAGATTGAACCCAGCCTTATCTAGTATTCGCCATCAATCGATTTTAGAACAATGCGTTCACAAGTTTATGAATTTTATCTAATTATAGGTTTATATTATATTGATGAATAATATCAAATGCCAGTTGAGCGTTTCCGCCAAAATAGATGTTGAAACCAACTTAGTTTACGCTTTGCAAGACTAGGCAACAGCTGCCCTGGCACGAGGCGAACTGTGGCAGTGATGAGATGGTATTTTATCGCAATCGAATCAGCATAAAAATAAATATTTATTTTTATCTTGATAATTGAGAACCGTATCCTGAAAATCTCCTGAGAAATTTAGTTGCGACGTAAATGAAAACTATCTATGAAATGTCTATCTGCTGTTACTGTACTAAAATATCACTTATAGAGCGGTAATCCAACGGTATAAGGAAACCTCGAAATGTCCATAAACAGAGTGAACTGAGACCGAGTGACAGAAGATTTAGCTTGCAGAACATTAGTCAAATGTTGCTTAATTTCCTTCACCAGTTTCAACTTTATGCAACAATTTCCCTACAATACCCACAGACCGAGTTTACATTCAATTTTCGCACCAAAACGTTCAATTCAAATTAAAATTGTAGAAAGCACATGATAGTTATAGAAATCAAACGATTGCGTCAAGTCATGTGTGGCTAAATTCTACTAATTTATCGCCGGTCATCTGCAGTTCACCCTGTATAGTTCAGGTAATGAAACTTTCCTGAACCAAGCGATTCTAATGCTGTTTTCTTGAAAAATTTACTGATAACTTTAGAAATTGTTGAAAATATGTTTATTCGTATAGCAAAGATCTCTAACGTGATGAAATATTACCTCAGACCTTCATATCTCGTCCAGGTAATTCACTAGTCAAATTATTCAGCCTCAAAGGGGGCGAGGATTAGTTAATAATTTAGAATTAATTTTAGTCCTAAGTCATATATATTTAGCAAACATACTATTTATTAAAATTAACATATTTAGAGATACGTATAATGTATTACTACAATGCATTTCATTTAATTTATTTTGATTTGTTTGTGTAAGTTGGCTGAGAAACCATGTGCAATATTTTGAACGACTGAAAAATCGTTAAAAAAGAATGTTTTAAATCGATTAATTCGCTTCGTTCAATTAATTCTTTTAGTCAGAATGCATTGGAGAAGTGCCAAGAAGCATATCATTTTTGTTTTAGTTCGCTAGTTAAAAAGTCAACGATAAAGTCTGGTACGAAACATAGTACCAATGCTGATTACCGACCTAAAAAGATTGCAAACTTTTGCCATTATTGAAAAAAAATGATTGCCAAAGTTGCGCCTGAAAACCAAATTTTATGTGGGCACGTGAGTGTGGCACGTTTATGAGTGGACAAACGATCACTACGAATAAACAATATGTTTTAGTCAGAAGATGTATTCAAATAACTGCAACTTTGACTTACACAGGTAGAAATTTCACGATGAGTTAATATCAGGCACTCCCAGAACCGGTTTCAAACCTATTAGTTCACAACAGTTGATTTGAGCCTCAAATAACACTCCTGAAACCTGAACTTGAACATCAAAATATTGCCAGAATTTTCTTGTTTTTTGTAAAATAATTGTTTCTTGTTCGAAACTCCATTTGCAAGTTTCTGGTAGAAAATTGAAGTCAAAAGATCGTTTATAGGTATGGCTACTGGTTAGGGATTTTTTATTCAATTGGAAAGTTTTGCAATCTTTTTAGAGTTCTCAAAAGTATAACAACAGTTTTATCCAATTCCGGAAAAGCATCTTCAGTCGCACGAATGTCTAAATGTAAATAAACGCAAACTCTAAATACGATAGATTAATGCCTACTTACCAGCTTTACTACTATTGTTGCAAGTTCTAAAAATCAACGTTACAAGACAATAACTTAACCCAGACGTATTTTTAAAACAAAAATCAATATGCTTTTAGAGCTTTATCCTGATCACCGATATTTAACAGCATGTCTTCTTTGAACCTCGTATTGATATTTTGAGAGTTATTTCGGGAGTTTTTGCGGTAAATAACAGTAAATAACTTCTTATCAAAATAATCTCTTGTGGTAAAAATAGAGGTTCTATCGATGCAATTGATTTTGCTATTTCTTCTGAAGCCATCAACAATGAACAATCCAGAAAGCGTTTGGTTACCTAAATTTGAGCACAGCTAAATGTAGAAATTTGAAAATTGTAAATATCGAGCTTTAGATATTTTTTTATGAAATACGTACATAATATATTAAATTTTGAGAATGCGATTTGCTGTTTACATAAGATAACGGTTTTTTCCATTCAGTATAACTAAATACAGTTTAGTATAGAAATGAAGGCAAAGGTATTATAGTACAAATGCCTGATGCAAGAAGAGCACAAAATACCGTACTACAGCGCACACCGGTGCTGAAAAGAAACAGGTTTCTTTTACGTTAGATAGCCAAATAAATTAAGGTAGCTTGTACATTTTAAGGTAAGGAGAGGCTTCAATTTAGGTAAACCAAATTGTATCGAAGCTTTCCCAGCTATTCAAGGAGCCAAACCAACGTTGGCAATCGTTTCGAATTTTCGCTAAGTTAAAAATTTGCATTATCAGGCGATTAGGTGTAAACAAACTACAAGAGGGTAGCATTAAACAGTTATAACTCGAAACATGGCCTATAGTTGTCCAACCATGTAAAATATTAATTTAAAAAATATATCCTAATTGAAACATGTTCTCTACCCACTTGTAAAAAATCCGTTTTATAAATGCGATCGTGATTTAAAGGATACAGGGTATGTTTTGCAATTATTTATTGTAAAAGGATCATCATTTACGGAGACGGTCACTGAATCTCGACGTCTCCCGAAAATCTTCGACACACCAAGTCCGCCAAACATTAAGGGCCCTCGTTGTGTGTTTATATGTATACTATGATATTTAAAGCATCGTTTCACTTGTACAAACCTAGTTCGTGCCATTCATTTCATCGTTTAGATAGCTGCTGTGTTTTATATGTAGAAAACTATTTTCCGTGCGTTTTAAGCCACTGATAGCTTTTAACTTACACAGTGCTAGGAATTCATTCTCTAAATAAATTTAGTTGGCAATATTTTCAAAAACTTCATCAGACCCATAATGTGGAGTTAGTCAGTATGTGTTTGCATCCCTTGAAACCAGCGTACATTTACATTAGAGTACAACAAAAATATCTTCGTTTCGCCGACATGGAATATCAAAATAAACCAAATCACCTACTTAAGTATACATATAAATAATCTCATCTCATTAATGTACATATAATATTTGTCGGGGTCTGTCACTTCTACGAAATCGAGAACAAACTAAGTTTTGGTCTTGAACATTTCGAACTGTAACTTCCGCTGTAAAAGTTCCGTTCTCTTCAAGTATTTAGTATTAATCTAGCCCCAAATCCGCTTTTAAACTCACGTCGTTCACGAGTCCCAAGCTAAGGAAACAAAATTAACCCTGCCATCTTTCATATATCGTCTTTAAGGATTTATATGGAACCATTATTTTTAGCTATTTAGTAGAATTTTAGACATTAGGTTTTAGAACTAGAACTTATTTATATTACTTACTATAGAGAAAGTATGGCATCTAAATTTAGGTGGGAGAAAAAGTGTTAATTGCCGAGGATTTTTTTTTAGCGATATTGGTGATCGAATTTATTAGTACTTTGGGAATAAAACTTTGCTGTTCGAGAGGAACTAATTACAATTCCAATACAAAACAGCATTAAGTTTTTTACATTGCAAAGTATAAATAGAGTTTTTCCTCGCTTTACTTATCAGCAACTTTTTAATTTCCAAAGTACGAACTTGTGAACCTGACAATAGATCTTTGTTCTTATGTCAGTAGTAATTCAATTCACTTAAGCATTGCGGTACTCATGCTACCTTTTTTTTCTACTATTTGCGTATTCTAGTCAATTTTATTCTATTCTATATTCATCTAAATAAGTTTCCTAGTCCAGCCCAATATACACTGCTGGGACCAACTTTTACTTAATTTTTATTTGGCTTTTTTATCACCATTCTAGTCAGTATAATAGACATGCTCATAAAATGTTTCTTAACTGGGGTTACTGTTTGCTTCATATCACAATTTTTTAAGGTAGTCGAACTTGTACAATTTCTAAATGCTGTGCTATTTACCTATTTTACCTTTCTAGTCGCAAAGTACTTAAGACGTATATTTTTATATATAATTTTCTATTGTGTGTCCTGTATTTATATATTTATTTTATTTTAAGCAATTATTTATTAGTTTCAGCTAAAATTTGTTTTGTTATAGTATATTTTAGTAGGAAGCCAAAGTATTAAAATTTCAGCTGAAACGTTTGTTCGCTTAACTTGTTAATTTGTGGCAAGTTATCATTTTGCCTTTTTACAGTATTATCGAGATCGTGAGTACCCATAATATAATAAACTATTTTTTATGAAGGGCATAAAAAGGGCTTTTTAAAGACAACCGCAGTTCCATTTGTGACAGAGTATATTGTTATTAAAATTATCCGTGTTCTAAGCACGAATGATATAGGAAATATTTTTTTGTTTGATTTTTTAAACTTTCAATTGTTATAAAAGTTCACACAAATTGTGATACTTAATTGATTTGTTATGAGTCGATGACTGTTAATAATCATGTTGACAAACTCTCGGCCAAATGGAAACCTTTCTCTCATAATAAGCCCTTTCGAAAAGGTGTACAGCCATACTTTGTTGCATGACTTTTATTACATTTTACTAAATTTATCTTAAAAAATTATAATTATTATGATTATTATTGTATTCTATTAAAGTAGAATAAAACAAAAATATAACATTTATAATCTGCTAACTTGTAATTCAGTACTGTAAAAACATATGATTAAATTTAGACAATGAATGCGTGACAACTTTCTAGCCATGTATGAAAATGATTATCAATATTTTTTTTACATTGTCAATTTTGCTGGTATTTCATATTTATATTAATGTTATAGAACAAAAAACCCATTACTTTTACATGTGTACCTTTAATCGATCCACTACTTCATAATGTAATGTTTAAGTACTATAATTTGAAAAGAAGGATTCGGAAAGTTAATGCCTAGTTTTTAGTCAGTAGGTATTCAATGATCCTAATCATTTAACTAGTTAAAAATGTTACTCTCGAGCCATATCAATGCCAAATGAAAGTAGATGTTTTTGAAATGTGAACATCTCTTAGTATAATTGTTATCAATAAATGTCCACAATTTGACCGAACGATTGTCTTAAGAGAGTTTACATGGAGTATGTTTTATGGTTGACGGCTAAAAATCAGGCACATAACTAAAACTTCCGTAATCAGCCAATTCCTTCCCATAATCTACACCACCTATCTACCAGGAAAGCTGAAAACTTCAAACTGTATTATTTATTATATTTATTACTATTACTAACTTTTTAACTCCCAAATGAGTTGAATCCAACTTTCTAGCAGGTATTATAAATTAAACGTACATGAATTTATTAATATTAATTAAAGCTAATGCCATTATGCCCGGCATTTAACTCATTTGGCCAGCTATTCAAGTTCATATAAAACTTTATAAAAGAATTATAAATGAATAAAGTTAATTATAACGCAGTGTTGAGTATTTTATTTTCATGCCGTGAGTGAAAAAATATATCAGTAAAACCTAACGGGGAGATTGATGCAATTTTTGGGGTTCAAGAAATATGTACCCACATTCTTACGAAGTACAGGCACGGCAAAATGTAGATGTTTTATACGGAATCAACGCTTAGAAAGTTTCTATAGTTGCAGGAATTATTCGACACAACTTTAGAGTGTAGTTATCTAGAGAATGAAAGTGGCATATTTGTGGAAGACAGCCTCAAACCGGTACTTTCTTACATATTTTTTGACGTTTTCATCAACTTCAATTGACTATGTTCTGTATCATAAAATATATCGGTGAGCCTTCGTTTCCAAATTTCATTTGGAAGATGTAAGAATTAACCGAATTTTCAGAGTATGATAAATATCAACTATATCAGTCACAAAATGATGTCGCTGAGAATAACCAAGACACAGAAAATAAATTAAATCTGATAAATCCACATTGTCCTATAGGGATTGTAAGGGATTATATTTCCAGTAATTTGCGAATTAGTGAAGATAATGAAGGTAAGATGAATAACGGGTGTTTTTGCTACTGTAGTTAACATTCATAATGGTTATCAAGTTTCAAACACAAAATTACTAAATGTTCCATAGTAAAATTTTGCAGTCTATCACTAAGAATAATTTTGTAAATAGAGGAAACTTCCCTCCACGCCTACACTTGTTATAGGACTTATAAGGTGCATATCCACAGAATAAAGATTATTATAATCTTTATTCTGTGGATATGCACAGGTTTGAACAATTTCTCCATTTAAAACAGAAGCCGAAGAAATATTTTTGTACTTCTGAAATCCTTCGTGTTTTGATAAAACCTCGTTTAGTTTTGTTTGTAAAGTTTGTCCAATTGGCCAGGGTCTTGCCAGGCCTGCAGTCAATAATTTTGTGAACCGAGTCAACCAATGGAATTTGTTGTTTTTCTAAACATTTAATGGTTTCACTTACAAACTTTAAATTACTTTTAGTAATAGCAAGATTACTGGTCAGTTCTCTGTTTCCTATAACAGCATGGCAATTTTGTCGGATATATAATTTTTTTTTAATTGATAAATATTTATCTCCTAAATCATTAACAATTTTTTTTCTTATGGTACAGGTTCAGGATGGTAAGAGTTTGTTAAGGTTTCATTTATAAATCTGAAAAATGTGTTGTTTGTCGCTTGTTTTTTTGAACAGATTAAATAACTTTTGGTCGGAACGTCTACATTTTAAGCATGCCAATAATTAGATTACACAAGTTTCTGTAGTTTCGTCTACAGTGCACCAAATACTATTGCTATCTACTAATGTCTTTTCTAAACTGAGCTTGAGAAACTTGAGAAAGTGTTTATTCAATTGTTAAGCGCAGAAAGGACAAAAAACATTTAAAAAATCTGCCAAATGAAGTGTTTTTGTACATTTTGTTCACATTAGTTAACAATCGAATATTGATTTTATTGCCTACAAAAAGTCTAATGCCTGGAAATGCGGACTCTAATACTGACTATATTAAATAATAACTACATTTTTAAAGATAATTTTGAGTTGTGCACAGAGAAAGCCATACTCTTAGATACAAAACAATGTCCTCCAACTATGACCGGTTTAGACGTTTTAAAAGATAAGGAAACATACTACATCATTCTGCTAAATAGGAATAATGGTAAGTAAAAAATATACCGCCGCCAATAAAATTAACAAATCGGTGCGAATATCCAACAGTAAGTTCGAAAAAGCTATACAAACATTCGCGAATGAGGTTCAACGATTAATTGAATTCGAAACAAAACCAACATTTTCAAATAGATTTGCAGGGTTTCCATATTTGTTTTAGTGTAACTTTGTCTATTTTACATTATCTTTTTATTCAAAAATATATACCAAGTGTAAAAATGGGGCTATCAATTCCGGAATCAAATTCCACATAGCAACCAATAGTTAAAAAGCATTAAAACTTCAAATAATTGTTGTCGGTTAGAAAGAAAAATATTTTCCGTTACTAAAGTGCCCCACCCTTCTGTCTAAATCCGACTATTTTTAGACACGAAATTATTTATGTGTTTTGCCTAGAATCATCAAAAGGTACCGACATATCGGCGTTCGTTTTTCAATTGTCGCTCGCTTTTGTAATGCCGAAAGTATTTAACTTGATAGACTTAGATCAAAGGAAAAATAATTGGCAACCAAACCGCCAAACCGAATTCTGTGAAATTTATTGGTTTCAAATGGAAAATATAGAAAAAATAAAAAAGTACGTTAGGAAAATGTTCTAACTCAGAGGAAGTTTTAGTAGAACTTGAAAATAAACCAAGTTTTCCGTTAAAATTTCTGGGTTTGCATTGTTCTATTACCGAAAAAGTTTAGGAAACCCTACTATCTTTATATGTATATGTATATATTTATTAAAGTGATAATAATTGTAAATGTACATACTTTTGAAATTATAAAGCTCGATATAGTAAAATAAGGTCTAAACTTTGAAAACATAAAATTGCATTCGTTTAAAGCAGAAAAAGTATAAATAATGAAGTAAAATGAGCAATGTATGTACATTTTTAAAGTAAACTCAACTGAAATAAAATGCTCGAAGAGAAAATCGTGGAGAAATCAAAGGCGAAAATATAAACGACTAAAACAAATCAATCAGCTAACAAAACTTTTTCAAATCAAAACGGGCACACCGAAAGAAAAATGTGAAATTATTCAGAAATCTTAAAGACAAAACAGCATTTCTTCCAATTAATTTCAGCTGATTTAAATAATAATTAATTTTTGATAAAAAATTCAATTTTAATTTAATGTAGATCAGCCATCAGCATCGGCCACTTTAACCCCTTTACTTAATCCAGGATCAAGGGAGTATTTAGAATTTATGGCACAACAGCAGAAAAAATTATCAATTACTAAAGTAAGATTTTATTAATCTACTAATAACTAAAAAGCATTATATTATGTGGATTGTACGTTCATTTGAATTGGATAAAAATGAAGATAATTTTCATATTTTAGAAAAAGCGGTCAAGCAAAGGATCAAGTATCGTTTCTTCGAATGCCGAATCGTGCTTAGCTCAAACTGGAAGTGAGATTTCCAGAAACGTTTTAAAATAATTCGACGAAGCAGGAAGCAATTATGATTAAGTAAATATATTTTCTGGCTTATTTGCCAAATGCAAAATGCAAAACTTAAGAATGCATAAATGTAGTTGTGTGTGGTCAACCAAATATAGATGTTTTATTTTCTATTGCGTTTATACTTGTGATTAATCAGCTAAATTTTGCAGAAGATTAAACTCCCATTTAGATTCGCAAACGGACGACGCAGCTGTGAGATGTGCTAATAAATAAAAAATTTTGGTAATGCTTCAAAATAAAGAATCTTCTAAGAATCCATTATTGCACAAATGCATTTAATGAATTACGCTACATACTTTCCATAAAAGAAATGTATTAAAATATGCAAAAATCCAAATATAATACATTTACTTACATTTGCGACGCCCCATTTTATTTCGCTGACTCTAGTCATCAAAGTGTCTTCATTGCTCCCAACAACGCCGCCTGAAATAAAAACAAATGTTTGCTCTTTTAAAACATCTCATGAGACGATTTTGGCACAAAAACAATGTTCCAAACAAGTGAAATTTATCTGATAAAAGAAATTGTTTTAGAAAATGGTTATCGGAAGACTTCTTTCAGGGAAATGGAACAGGAAAAACTTTCCATGTTTTCGTGTGCTTTTTATTTTATGAAATTAAAAGAACTTGTATTTTTTTACCGAAACAGCGGGTATCAAACGCTCAAGAATGAATGATAAATTTGCCAAAAATACAAAAACCAAATGAGGAAACAATCGGTAAATCAGCAAATAGAATTTTTTATACTAAAAGATTTAAATTTAAAGTTAAAGGTACTGTATAAGTTAAGTAAAAGCTAATTTTTTATAGTTTAAAAAGGCGTTATAAGAACTCCAGATTCAAACTTTTCATCGCCTCGATTATAGTCTAAGTATGACCAAACAGATGCAAATTCTCCTGCAGTATTTTCGATCTGGTTATAAAGAGCATAATAATAAAATAACTTAAAACTAGAGTTATCAAAACTAAACTGCTTCTGAGAGCCTGCTGCCTTAAACAAATACAGATAAATGTTTGTCTAGGTATTTGTTTTTTTTTTATTAATAGCTGTATTTCTAAAATTTTAATATCATACATAATCAATACCTACAGGGTTATTGATTGAACTTTGGCACCCCGTTTTTGCATCTAATTTGAAATTTAGAGACAAATGTTAAATACAAAAGTTGTAAATATTAACGTCTAGTTTATTTTAAGATAATACCAATTGATACCGGGTGTCTGAAATTCAAGTGGCAGACCAAACTTACTTTTTTTTAAATGCAATGCCGTAGTTTTTATTGCATATTCGAACTATTCGCACAATTCTATGCCCACTAGATACAAATGTTCTATAATGATTGTCAACTGTTTTTGAGTTAATAACCAATATTAATTGAACTCTGGTCATCCCGTTTTTTGCATCTGATTTGAAATTTTGCGAAAAATATTAAATAAGAAAGTTTTAGATATGATGTGTGGCGGTACAAACTTACATTTTTTTAAATGGATCTTTATATTTTATATGCTATACGCAGAATTCCAGTTCTCTTGGATATAAATGACACTTGAATTTGAGACACCCTGTATCATTTGGTAGTATCTTAAAATAAACTAGACTTTAGTATCTATAAGTTTTGTATTTAACATTTTTATCTAAATGTCAAATTGGATGCGAAAACAGGGTCGCCAAAGTTCAATCAATATTGGTTATTAACTCAAAAACAGTTGAAAATCATTATAGAATATTCATATCGAATAGGCCTAGAATTGTGCGAATAGTTCGAATATGCAATAAAAAGTACGGTATTCCATTTAAAAAAACGTAAGTTTGGTCTGCCACTTGAATTTGAGCAACCCTGTATCAATTGGAGTTATCTTAAAATAAACTAGACGTTAATATCTACAACTTTTGTATTTAACATTTGTCTCTAAATTTCTAATTATATGCAAAAACGGGGTCGCCAAAATTCAATCAATATTGGTTATTAACGCAAAAACTGTTGAAAATCATTATAGAACATTTATATCGAATAGGCCTAAAATTGTGCAAATAGTTTGAATATGCAATAAAACTACGGCATTCCATTTAAAAAAATGTAAGTTTGGTTTGCCACTTGAATTTGAGCAACCCTGTATCAATTGGAGTTATCTTAAAATAAACTAGACGTTAATATCTACAACTTTTGTATTTAACATTTGTCTCTAAATTTCTAATTATATGCAAAAACGGGGTCGCCAAAATTCAATCAATATTGGTTATTAACGCAAAAACTGTTGAAAATCATTATAGAACATTTATATCGACTATGCCTAAAATTGTGCAAATAGTTTGAATATGCAATAAAACTACGGCATTCCATTTAAAAAAATGTAAGTTTGGTTTGCCACTTGAATTTGAGACACCGTGTATCAATTGGAGTTATCTTAAAATAAACTAAACGTTAATATCTACAACTTTTGTATTTAACATTTGTCTCTAAATTTCTAATTATATGCAAAAACGGGGTGGCCAAAGTTCAATCAATAGCCCTGTACATTGTTCAACGTTTTGGAGTCAAAATCAATCCTCAGTTTTTAGATACAAATCCAAATTTATTTAAATAAAAGGAATTTTAATTATCCTCCGTCTGCGAGAGGCTTGAGAAATATCCGAGTTGCCAAACTGTTCGCAATATCCGATCCTGTTGAAGAATATTTTCCATTTTTTACCTTACTGAAGGCATGTGGGAACTGCGGGATTTTGATTTTTATTGTAATTTTACTACCGAATAAGAAATCTAGGAGTTTAAGTTAGATAAATACCATTTAGAGCCGAATTAGAATTTAATTTCTCTAAAAATTTGATCAATATACCACACCTGGAATCCTATTTATTATCACAACCTAGCAACAGAGCTGCAGGAAGTTCTAGAATATTCCCGATCGGAACCAACGCGTATAAATACGGCTCGAGAGCAACTTTTGTCATTCTGCTGAAATCAAGCTTATTGAAAAGATCTGACAATTTGTAAAGATTTCCTAACAAGTTAATTTAAAATGTCTTTTACATCACCAATGAATGTACCGCTGTCGCCACTGGTACCTCCAGTCTTGCTGAATAAGATGCACGAAATCCAGGTTGGTTTTGTTCATCCAAACGCCATGGGAGAGCAAGCAGTCCATTTTACCATGAGTCAGCCGTTCGTAGGCTTGCACGAAGTGAAGGTAGCCAAACCTTTGAACATGCGGTCCAAGGATACTTTCAATGCTAGTATCGATGTCCTGCAATTCAGTCCCGAAGAGATCATGGTAAAAGTCACCGTGGACAAGATGATTATAGTCGAAGGGAAACAAGAAGACAAACAGGATGAAAATGGCCTCATATCCAGACATTTCGTCAGGAAATATTTCCTGCCGGAACAGTTTGATGCCGAACAAATCCAATCTACGCTGTCTGATGATGGGATTCTGAACATCACTGCCCCCAAGAGGCTGGACATAAAGGAAGGAGAGTATAAAGAGATTCCGATAACTCTAGTAGGGGCAGTGAAGCACGTGAAAGGATGTGGACATTACCAAGCCCAGCCCCAAGAATGTAACCATGAGAAGTTACTAACCCAAACCAACCCAAACTAAGTAAGCTTTTTGTCGTGTGCTACATTCCAACTTTTTGATCTCTACTTGCCATATTCTGAAGTATTCGTTGTTAGTTTTGACTTAGTTACTTTACATTTGCCGTTGTATTTTATATTACACTGTTAAGTAATTTTCGGTTAACTTTTCTGTGTAATAGTTATGTACTAGTATTTTTAAGTGGTTTGTATGCCTGATTTAAATTCAAATAAACATCAAAAACGTACGATTTTTGCCTTGTTGATTGATAATGACCTCTGCTTCCCCAAATTTTACGACAAGGTGCGTTTATGTGTGGTATGTTACTTTTATAAAACGTTTTTTACCTGTTTTTTGCTTCATTTTCGAAAAAAAAGCCACAAACTGACGTTCACTTTAAATGAATCAATAAAACTAATGATATGTTTCATTGGTTTAAAAGGAAAGTCAAACACTTTTGGCGCAAGCGAATTAGCTTCCGCCGAATTAATTAATAATAATTGAATTATATACCTATTAATAATAATAATTTAATTTCATGTAATTTATTTTATTTTCTACTGCTTATACTTAATGTATTAATGAGAGCTAAAATATTGATATTAAAGTTCGAAATCATGTTAATCTCGACATTAACCGGTTAATCTCGAGAATAACGTGTTCCGTTGGTTAAGGTCCGAAATTTACGTTACTTAAATGGTATTCCTGATAGAAAATTAAAGTTTATTCAAAATGTATCTAATAATCAGTGGCGGCGCCAGCTTTATTTTCCGCTTGGGCGAAAGCCGGCGGAAAATTTTTTAAGATGGGCAGTAGATGTAAACTTCTGATTGTTCGGAAATCGAGATTTGGAAAAATTTCAAACATGATCCCCCGAGATTTGTTCAAAGTGGAAGTTTTCCTTACTCAAACAGCAAAAGAACGTGTAAAATATGAATACGTAAAGATTTTACAGCAAATAGAAGATTAAGCCGCTGTATAACATGTATGAAAACAGCCGCAAATTATCAGTTATCAGTGATTTTTGCTGAATTTTTATTTTAATTGGAAAAAGTGTTGGATATAATATATCTGCTTTACAAAATATTTTGTTTTCTTCTTTGGCCGAATATAAGGTATATGTAATTATTTTTAGTAATTTTTATTTAGCATACGTACCTACAAGCGTTGCAAAGATTCATTTTTAGTAAGCACTTATAACGACATGTTTTTGTCAAACAAGGAGCTAACAGAGTTTGACAATACCTTGAGTATCCCAATATGAATTTACAATACAAATATTATACGAGATTTTATCTACTTTCGTAGAATAACGAAATAAATGATACAAAAATATAATTCGCAACTGTGCACATTTCTTTTAACGTTATTATGTTGGAAACAAATGCTGAATGAAATTCGCTTCAACACTAGTATTGTAATAAAAACTATTATAAACAAATCTATTTTTTGAATTGAATAATTCCTTTTACTAAACGAAACTAGATTTAAAATATTTAAATTAGCAAATAACACTATAAACATTGAATAAAACTTAAATAAGGTAGATAGTAAAATAATTCAATAATGAAATAGTTATTCTCGCAGAACATTAGAAGAGGCATTCTTTTATTATGCTTAGCAGCAAACGAATCTATAATTAATTATAAATCTATTTTTTTGCAACATTTTTTCCAACAAACAAAACGCCCAATAGTCAATAAGCTTATCCTGATTCATAGTCGTTCTTAAATAATTTTTAATTCCCTTTAAAGTGCTGAAATATTTTTCACAATATCGTAATGGTCAACTAAAGAAATAAAGAAAAATTTAAAAAAAATGGATTAAATGTACTAAATCATATTTGTAAACCCAGCTTTTGTTTCTGCAGCACTTTTCCAGTTCTTGTAGCCTTCAGTAACAAAACTTAAACTGCTGCTTCGAAAAATCTATAAGGGAAAACGGAATACAGCATCTTTGAGAAAGCTGTATTTAATCCAAGTATACATGATATAATAACTGAACTAAACTACAAAGGTCACAACCATACTGTTTTTTTTTTAGGAAAACTTGTCCGGCTATCTTGAAAGTTCACGTATTCACGATATGGACAAGTCAATGAAATCAATGACTTCTTTTTCCTCTATATGAGAATAGTTGGTTCTTGTCCTAGCAGGAAGCAAGTACCCATATTTAGATTAGAAAATTATTTATTATATTAAGTTCTTAAAAATTTACTTTTCAATTCTAGAACAACTGGGAATGTTTTCACGTTCACTATCATTATTATGAAAAGTGGATGACCGAGACAAATTTTCGTTGGGCGTTCGCCCAACCTCGCCCACTCCTAGCGCCGCCACTGCTAATAATACATTCAACAGGAACAAGCCCAAATGGCTGTATTCGGCTTGATCAGATAATATTGAACTATCTGAATTTCTTTTGACTTTAACATTACATTTGTTTTAAACTCTAGATTAACCGGTTAATGTTGAGATTAGCCAAGTTTTAAGTTTAACCGTAACAGATATACGGTACAGGATTATTATCTTGCGGGTCATGGCTTGCCTGTACCATATAATTTTTTTAAATATTATTTAACACACAGTGCGGCTCGTTCATCATCGATGCATTTCTGCAGAGACGCTTAACTTAAATAAAAAACACAAAAAAAAACTTTAAACCTGAGATAATTAAATAATTACTTCTAAATTAATTAAAATTGTATTCCCGTTAACGTAAAACGTATTTTTATTTCTTTTTAGCAAAGGTTTTAACGCTATTGCATTATTTAGGAATTGCATTTTTGCAATACTAAATATTCAGATAGAATTACATTATCTGAAAGAAATATTTTAAATAAAAAAATGTTAGTGAACTACATTGAAAAAACGAAAGCGTCTCAAAAATTATATAAAAACGTGTAGCTTCAAATTCGTGACTAATGTAAAAATATACTTTTGCATATACTTATACCTAAATGCAAAAGATACAGTCGACACAAAGCATTGTCTTTCCTTTTTGTACAATTGAACAAATGTGTAGGAACATGAAACTTATAATTCTCAATGTTTTCTTCTCGTCTTCGATACCTTTGTAAGAAACAAAAACTTCTTCTTCTCTCGTCTTCCTTTCTCTCGATCAATCAACCTTTTAATTTAAATATTCCATTTATGTTGTACTTACCCAAAAAAATTCATTAATGTACTACCTAGGGATTGTTTGAAACAATATATAATTTTTTGTTATATTTTATTTTGTATAATAAAGTTAAAAAACATGCGAATAACATAGGATGTATAAAGTTAAAAAGCGCCAAGTGTTAAAAACTCTACAAAAAACACCAAATAATGTGGAATATAGCTATGGGTATAACATAGAACAAATCACCGTAGAAGAATGCAAATAAAGTTCGTCTTAACAAATAATACAGCTTAGCAAAAGGAGAATTAGACATTTTGAGTAAAATTAGTGCTAAGCTGTTTCGATTCAAGAAATTGAAACTATTTTTTTAATCATAGAGTTGGTACAGTAGCTATAAATCATTTTCTAGTTAAATTTTCATACCTACGGTGAGACAATATAAAATTTGCTCTCAATCTTAGCAGCAAGTAAATATTTGAAATAATTACTAAATTAGTTAGTTATCAAGCCTGGGCTAGCTGCAAACGATGGGCTATTCGTCTCTTCATTTCACAGTATCTGAAACCAAACCAAAAAGTGTTTTGAAACCCAAATATTTGTAATAAAATTTAACTTACTTTTCCTTGATTTTAGCCACTTCCTTCTCTTCTTGGTAGTAGTACTGGTTAAGTATAGCACGACATTCAGTTACCGACAGATTTAAAAACTGTGCCACCTCACTGCTCACTTCAGGAGTAGTGTGACCATCCATCAGGAATAGTTTAGCGACATCTTCATGGGGGCCCAAGAGTACCCGTGCCAATAGAGGATATTCGTCATCTTTTAACCGTCTTTGTTCTGCCAAAAATGCAATTTTTATAGAAAATTGTAAATAATAGGCAAAAGAATCATATAGAAGAATGCCACATACCACCACTATCCCTCACAATAAACAATGCAAAATTATTCCAGTCGCTTTCGACTTTATATTTTTCCAGCATTAGCTTGATAATTTCTTGAGTGTTAACCATCGACGTGACCCATACGCTCATTTGACTGCCATGGGGTGGGGTGAAGATGCTAGTTTCTCTGTCGTAAAAATGCCCATTAATTGAGCACCGTCTTTTCACCTGGACGAAACATATTTTTCATTCGTAACTAATTATTAATCTCGTTTTTATTGAAAAGTACCTTGCTTCTTGACAGACGCTTTCCAGGTCGACGCCTGATGGCTGTAGAACCGGTCTTCTGTGGTCTTCTTAGTACCACTTCTTCGTTTTGTTCTGAAACGGTAGTGACGTCTGCACTTGTAACGCTCATTCGATCAAATTCGGGAGACTGAGCGTCTCGAAGTCTTTCGAGACAATCAGGACCTGACATAGATCTGAAAAAAAGTATTAAAAAAATATCAATATCCAGAAACTATTACAAACTACTAAACAGTAAATTATTACAATAAATGTTTGCTTTGTGGTCTTGCCATGCTAGACAAAAGGTTTGAAATCTTTGTATACGGAGTCCAAATAATATATCTTGCAACTCTATGATTTTTAAGTCTAATTTAAAGCCGTTCAATCAAGATATTTTCAATGGTTATTTTGAACGGTTATCATCATCAATAAATTCAATATATTTTAACTTTTGGATTTTTTTACAGTAAGTAACTTACCTATTCAGATTATTGCTATTTAATACCCAAGTATCGTCCTTGCTGAAGGAGTTAGTTAAGAGAGGTATTTGGTCTTCACTAATGCTATTATCACTAGTTACACCATTAATCAGTGGTGCTCTAAGAGTACTTGAGTCTTCTGTTATTGTCACTGTTTCTGCAGTAGAATTATTTTTAACTTGCTCTGGTGTACTAAAAATAACAGCATTGATTAATTATGAATCAAAATGAAGCCAAGAGGTTTTCTTCATTTAAAGGGGCATATCTTCTCTTTCGAGTGATATTCTGGGCAGGCTTGAGAGATTTTTGGTTTTTCCTTGACAAGTTTTTTTTAAATCCGTCTATCTATACCAACGGCCTACAGCTTCCCTTTAGTTAACAAAAGGTGAAATGCTTACTCAGATTTGCTACTAGTCGAGTCACTTTCAATGCTAAATGGTGATGGTGGCGGCATTGGCATAGTTTGATACAATTTTTCACCTTCATCCACTTTCCTTTCTACTTGTAAAAGATCATCCAACTCGTCCCATTCCATGTTTTTCACATCTAACTTTGAAGGAAGCGTAACACTTTTGGACATGGCGTTACGCGGTGAACTGGGATTGCTATCCGATATACTTGAATCTATGGAGTCTGAACCGCTCTCTATACCTGCAATTTGTATTATACAAAATACATGAAGCAGTACTTTCAACAGAATTTGGTAGATATTTCAGAAGGAACAAATCTGCAAAAACCTGACTACCTGTGTCTGATTTACTAATATCCAAAGTTGTAGTATTGGAACATGTTGATATGTCATTGAAACTGGTATCCCGTGAAATACTTTGTATATCTTCATCTGTGTCATATTCTGGACTGGAACTCACTCGACAAGAGTTCCGTTTTCTCACAGTTACAACTGTTCTCTGATCGTCATTTTCCTTCAAGTGTATCACACCCTGTACTCCCCAATGAATGCGTAATGAACCTTCCAGAATAAATCGACCGTTAACTTCCCGAGATCTTATTTCTCCACTTTTTCCTTCATAGAACTGATTATAAACCTTAAATAAAAATGAACAACATTACCACCGAATTGGTGATACATCTTTGAAATAGAACCTACTTTAATTTTTGACTCCAAGGTTGATCGTGGTAGAATTGGTTTATTTCCCAATTTTGGAGATTCTTTTTTCCCAAAACTTGTGTGAGATTCGACTCTAGTCCCATGGCCGAACAGCTGCGGCCCAAACAGCGCACCATAACAAGGCACATGGCAATAAGGTACTCCCTTATGTTCAGCATGCTGTCCAGGATTCAACCTTTTGCCACATTCTTCACATCGTAAACATTCTGGATGCCAGTTGTAACCGAGTGAATGTTTTCTTTCCGCTGAGGAAAATCGATATAAATATTTCCAGTAAATAAATTAATAAGATGACTAGCAAGAAAGTAATAGAATTGAAAAATATTAAGAATTAATCCTCATAAGAAAAAGTATTCAGAATTGGTCCTAGAAAGCAAAAAATGTGTTTTTCCTTAAAGTTATGAACAAAATTTTAAATGGATTTCTTTACAATAAAAACGTCTCGTTGATGTTTACTATAGGCACAATGTATTGTGATACTATGAATTTTCTCTGGGTACAATAGTGAATGCTCGGCTGCTCGTTGTCCAGAATTTCATACTTTTATGGTTGCTGTCCAAAACAGTTTAAATCTTTTTAGTTGCAATAAGAACAAAGTTTCTATAAAGATAATCACTCAAGCTGCATTTTCAAAAGACAAGGTGCTTCTTAAAAAAACTGCAAACTGCTTATGTTAATTTAATTGCTTTGTGCTTGGCTTGCATTTATTATTATTATTATTAGTTGACTGTGAGTTAATTTCACAATTTCTTATGAACGGGCTTTCTTAGAGTATTTTTTAGGACATTTCAGTTTATTCATATTAAAATATTAAAAATTGACACTTTGATTTAGCACAGCAATAATATAAAATTTTACATGATGCAAGATTATTATATTAACGAAATATAAATTCAATATGGAACCTTGAAGAATAAAGGCTTAATTACAACAATTTAGTCAATAAAATTATTCACGTTTATCTAAAAATACATTGATTCTTTAGCAGATGTTTTCTAAAAGTAAAAAACCAAGCAACCACGTTAAAAGCAGTTAAAAATAATAGATTTTGAGAGTCTTTGAGGAAAGGCTGCAAGTTAAATCACATCACATGACTTTCTGCAAACATTAAAGTCTTTACTGAACTTAAGCTTGAGGCAGCTAAATGTCACGCCCTATTATTTTTATTAAAAAAAATACTGTAGTAGAAAACTCGAAAGAGAAGTTAGTTGAAAGAAATAAAAATAAATCAGTTTCGATATACTCTACCGAAATACACTGGTTTCTGGCACTTGTGACATTTCCACATAATAAATCAGATGAATGAAGTGTTTCGCTTGTTATAATAATAAAACCACGTAACTTCAGCAAACAAAGTTAATTAAAAGAACTACAAACATGTTAATAAATTATGTATACACAATAGCACAACAAAGACGTAAAGTAAGTTTTGACAAAACCAAAATGACATTACAAAAGAGCAACCACCAATACACAGAGTAGAGAGTTCTTTAGTATCGATATCATTGTCGTAGATATACAGGGTGATTATCCATCACAAAGTGATACATATGGACATATACAGTGTAGTA
>NW_026017110.1:15356040-15358926 GCF_020466585.1 Dendroctonus ponderosae | reverse complement strand
GCAGTCTGTTTATATGGTTAATGACAAATACCAAATGTAACAAGCGGGTGTCATTTATTTTTTGCGATAGTTTTTTTATTCTTTTTATTTAATTTATTAATTTCATGATTCTTAGATTGTTATGGTATGAAACTATCTTTAAAACTTTTAAAAACTGTCCGTTAACGTTGGATTTACGTCGTTTTGTGGCAATTTTTGTGAATTTGTACCTTTATACTTATTACTAAATTCCAGCCATTTGATTGGACAGCATATATGATTTCTGATACTACTGAATTTTAACGATAAATTCTAATCACCTATTATTATTTTCTTTCTCATTTATTATATTTTCTAGTACTGCTATCGTGCAAAAGTATATGAAATTTTCAGCGCGATGCTATATCAGACGAAGGTACCCCTCTTGGGGTTTTAACGGAAATAAAAGATTAACAATTTGAAGAATAAAAACTAAACATGAAGAGTCCTTCTTCTCTCGTGGACGCATTTTGGGAAAGACAATTTGAACGAATTATTATGAAATTATCTTTAGCAAACTCAGTGTTTTAGCAAATTATTTTTTGATCACCCTGTGTACCGAGTTACATAGCCATAACAACCGACTCTGCAACCAGAATACCAAGAAGCCACCAGGCTCCAGCATTCGACGTGTCAGCAGTTATGTTTACCTCATTTAATTGTTTTATATAAAATATCATTCTTTGTAACCACCTCGTGGCGTTAAGTAGTCAAGCCTATTTGTCGTTGTATTGAATAAAACTTTTTAAAAACGGTTTCGTTCATTAAAGTTTTATAAATACCGCGTATATAATGCATAGAAAAAAGGAGTATTCCTTTCCATGGAGAAAAATCTAGAAATTTCCTGTTTGTAACAGTTTTACTAAAAACTTTTACTTAAAATGTACTTTATATAAGTACTTAGGCGGTTATCCTTATGAACTTTGTCGTGAATATCAGCCAATTCAATTTGATATCTTACGGAAAAATATAAGTTCTACAGCATTTTACAAAACAACATACCCAAGTAAAGAGGTAGGTAAAGAAACATTAAGGGATTATTTATGAACCTGCTATTGGCATAGGCGTAGGGTAAATCTAGATGTTCCATATAATCCGAATAACTTGAAACTGAATTTACTAAATACAATATATAAATTAAAATTACAAAAAAGTTTCTATTAAATTGTATACAATTTATTGGGAGTATCAGATGAGTAGGACAGACAAAGTAACAGTCAATGTTGACACGAGAATAAGGAAATAAACTGTCCTGTTTAATAGACAAAAGTGCCTTCTAATCTTCCAAATCTATTCAATTGTTACCTTGAAACGTATCAAACATTCAACTCCCTACACTATTATTTCCCGCTACTTTGTTAAATCGTTAATTAAATAAATCAGTAGAGTAATTTACTATTTTGGTTAAATGATTCCATGCTTTTTTTATTCTGTAGGGCGCAATAATGTTACTTTTTCATGTCTGATATTTATGCATTGTTGATACAAAACCATAAGTCACAAACAAAGTTGATTTATTTGATTTTGTTCTTTTTATTATTGCAATTATGAATATCAAAAATATGTGCGATCAGATGCGCCAGAAAAATCGCAAATTTGACTTTGTAGGTTTAATGTAGGCACACGCTAAAATAGGAGAACCCAAAATTGTTTAACAATCGTTCTAAAACAACACATGTCGTAACAAGATGAAAGAGCATTAAATACTGAAAAATCAAAAAAGTTTTTTAACTTCGAGTTTAACATTAATCAATTTAAACAATGTATTTATTATAATAATATTCTCATAAATTGAGATATTCGACAGTTCTTATATTACATTTAGGTGCTCATTTACAGTAATTGTTATCTCATTAGTCAAAGCCAAATTATATTCGAATGTGCATTTTATTGTGCAAATACTCAGTTAAAATTGACGAGAGAATGGATATTTAAAAATTTCATCGCACTGGTTTAAGCCGAGACTATGGAACCAACTCTTATCAGTCGCGCTTCCACTCTCTTTCTTGTCGGCCCATAAGTAAAAACGCTCGTAATTAACAATCAAAGTGCGTCCTTTCAAAGTTGGTCAATTTTACACAGAATAAGAAAACTGGGTTTTCTTGTGACAATTGAAATTTTGTTTTCGTCTCGAATTGTATTTTTGCAAGTGATTTAAGATTTTTGAAAGTAGAATTTTATTTTCGACGATCAATCAGTAAGTACCTATCTAAATATTTTTCAACTAACTGTTAATTCAGTTATTCATTAACATTTTCATTTTTGCTCGAAACTGACAAAAAAAGATTTAACCAATAATATACAAACAAAATACATAAAATAATAAATTTTTGGTTTAAACAAAACTACATAACTGAACAAACAAAACGAACACTGTACTGCAGTAACAGCCAAGCACCAGTAATATACGGACTACCTAAACTTCATAAAAACAACATACCAGTACGACCAATCGTCAACAATATAGGTACACCAACTTACTACTTATCAAAGTTCCTCACCACAATTCTAAGAAATGTCTTAGGACAGTCAGAATATCATATTAAAGACTTGGAATTTCTGTGAATTTATCAAAAACCAAGAAATACCACAAAATCACTGTTTACTATCGCTTGATGTAACATCATTGTATACCAATATCCCAGTTGAATATGCAATAGAATGTATAAGAAATAAATGGAAGGAAGTCGAACAACATTCAACAATTCCAGAAAACAAATTATTGAAGCGGTAGAGCTATGCCTAAAATCTACATATTTTAAGTTTGAAGAAAAATATTATTCACAAATATACGGTGTAGCAATGGGTTCCCCCATATCAGCAACAATTGCAAACCTTGTTATGGAAAGCTTGGAAAAAAACATAATA
>NW_026017110.1:15339424-15355681 GCF_020466585.1 Dendroctonus ponderosae | reverse complement strand
AAAAAAAATCAGAATAATATAGAAGTACTTAATAATAACTACCCAAAAATTTTTCTGAACCAATAATAAAGCGAATAATTAACAAGAGTTACAACTCAACTAAATATAACAATAATGAGGAACAAAGAAACAATGCATATCTATCACTACCATATATTCCAGAAATCAATAAAAAAAATTAAAAAATACTAAGTAAAGCCACACAACATTACAATTGCGGAGAAAACAAAAAACAACTTATCAACTGAATGTTTCCCAAAACTAAAACCAAAAACTGACAAAATGGATATATCAAATACTGTACATAGAGTGAATTGTTTAGAATGTGATAATATATATATAGGACAAACTAAACAATATTTAAAAATGAGAATGTACGAACATAAATACAGTCTGAGAAATACTAGTGAAAATAAAACAGCATTAACACAACATGCACACCAAATGTTCCATAATTTTGATTATACCAACGCAGATATATTAGTTAGGGAAACAAATGATCATAAAAGAAGAACCCAAGAAATGCTACAAAAAAAAACATGCAAAAGCAGTAAATTTCAGATCAGATATCGAAAACCTTAGCAATATTTACCAAACCCTAATAAAGCCATAAATATGGAACACCCAGTACACTGGTGGAAAATTAAAACTATTTCTGCTTATCTCAGTACATGCATACCACTCTCGCAAATGTAGAAAATAATTCAGACAAATTTAAGGTTTCAAGAAGGCAAAGACCTAAAAGAACGTTGATTTTTACCAATCATGAGGTAAGTTTTTCCAGTGTTTTGCTCTCCCAAAAGGAAGGATTTTTTTCCCTCAAAAACTGATGAATGTTTTAACACTTTGTAAATTATAGTTTTTATACAACATGTTTTAATTGTGAATTGGTGTTTGTAGTTTGTGTAAATTTTAAATCTGATGATGGCGCTGTTGTCTCGCCGAAACGTAATGAAATAAACCATGTTTCAAAATTTTTACTTCACACTTTGACTGAGACCCAAGAAAGATAAGAATATCATAACAAGTACACGGAGTCAGGAAAATAAATCAGAATTATGGTTATGGTAAATTTTCTATTTAGGGGTCGTTAATTCCATTGCAAGTCTGTTTAAATACTCCCAAACACACATTATTCATAGTGTATATTCTAAAAGTCTATGTGAACTCTCCTTTTTCGTGTCTATTATTTGCAATTTAATTCAATTGTGACCTTTGAACACTCCTTGAAATTATTATTAGAATTTTTCAAAAATGAGAGAATAAAATTGAGAAACATCATCGTAAAGTTATTGTTCTATTTTTTATTTATCACTGTTCGCATTTAAAATTTTGCGATTGTCTCGCTAGTAATTGCAGGATTACATTAACATAAATAATCTTAATTAAACAGTGTTGGAAAAAATGTTTATCGTTGTGATTTATTACATACATTTTTAATTGTGGTCGTTAACTCCACAACGGCAGGAAATAGTTCAATACTGGCCCATTTAAAAGCTATAATTAGTCGATAATTTATGGATCTTCATTAACCCTTAACCAGGTATAAGCGGGACAGAATAATTTAATAAATGCGTTTGAGATTGGAAATGTTTTCAAACTGGTTTAGTTTTTGCATATTACAAGCCAAAATAGACCAACAATACGGCATTACTAGTATTCAAAAATTAAACCTTCACTCTCCACACACTTATCGAGTCTTTTTATGAGATGAGCTCAGTTTTGATCTACTCCAGTATACAAAGGATTGAACCCTTTTAAATGTGGCCAATTTGGCCATTTAGCACATATATTCGAATCTTGCTTGATCTTGAAAAATGCAAGATATATTTTTCATTTTGAATGCAACAAGGAATTTCAAAAGTAATTTTAATAATAAAAAAATACAGTAATTTAGGTAGCGTGCAGGTAACACCACTGATAAGATTTTACATTTACCTGCTCTAGTATTGAACTCATGGGAAAACGAGGTAAAATAAGGTAGAAAGTGAAGTAACCTAGGTCCAATTTCTAGTAATTCAAGAAAAGTTAAAAAAATTAATAAATACTTGCGTTTTGATAAAATGTCTTGGCTACTCTCAATACTGTGTAGTTCTGGAAAAATGTATTATTTATATAAATTATATTTTGGTTATTCCATATTCGGGTTCTTTGCAAAAATAAATTACATACACTCTATTAATATAATCATAACTTCTAATGAATACTTCATAAAATGTGCGTAGTTTTTACGTCGATATTGCCTCGTTAATATGTACAGGTATGTTGTAAACTTCTACGAACTTTTATGAAAGTCAATCTGGGAAAATAATACAAGATGTAGCAATATCTCTGTTGTGCAATTTTAATTAATATAAATACACCGTGAAGATTGATCGAATACTGATAAAGTGGTAACACAAAGCCATAAAATTTCATAAATACATTGAGTGTAATTTAGGTAGGTAGTAAAGAATAGAAGAAAACAAAACAAACAACCACAGTTTATAATTGGGGAATTATACATTCCAAAACATGAACTTTGAACTGATAATTACCCCAACAGGGGATAATTAATTATTGTTATTTGTTTCTGTCTTCGGTTATCTAAATTTTCGACTTAATTTTCGAGTCACTATCATGGCTTGATTGGAATTTTCAACTATAATACTGTTTCGCTCAAGTGAATGATCTCCAATGACCTTTGACAAACATCGAATGGAAAATGCCTTTGTTTCTTTATTTAATTTCAGGAATTGTAAAGTCTCAAAATCGAGTAAGTTGAATTCGAACCATAATTATTCAATTTCGTTATATGCATTATAATTACGATCATGTAAGTTTTCCTGACTGTATTTCCAATTTTAATGTAAACAATATTCCTGGGTTTCAGTAATGTCAAATATGTATCTGTCATTCCTGATATTAATACAAAAATAATACATATTTTCAAACCGCATAATATCAATACATATAGCAGAAAAATCTAAAAACAACTTAGCAAATGAATGTTTTACAAAATTTAAACAAAAAAATGATAAACTAGACGTACCTAATGTAATATACAGTTTGGAATGTGATAACACATGCATACATAGAGCAAACATGACAATATTGCATGAAAAGAATATACGAACATAAATATAGCATTAGGAAAAATAACGAAAATGGAACAGCATTAGCACAATATGCACATCAATTGTGACACAATTTTTATTTCAACAACGCAAAAATACTGATCAATGAAATTAGTTATCATAAGAGAAGAGTCCATGAAATGATACAAATCAAAAAACATATCAACTCCATGGATTTCAGATCAGATACAGACAATCTAAGCTAAATATATCAAACATGAATTAAATAAAAAATGAAAGAAACAAAAAAGATTAACATTCTTTATATTATAAGATATGGAAATCAAAAATAGTATCTGCTGAATGCAGAGGAAAAATAAGGAAAGAAAAGAATTAAATATAAACAGATTTTTCGTGTTTTTGTTCTGAAATGGAAGTAAGGAAATAATTTAAAATCCTAAAATGTGACAATCTGTTCTTTCTTTGTCCAAATTTTATGGCACTGATTCCTCGTTTAGTCTTCATAATTTTAGGAATGTTTTAGTGCACTGTATTTTTAAAGAGTTCTAGTAATGACAGGCTTTGCTAATAAATAATATAACCGTTTTTATAAAAGAATGCCCACAATTTTAAAGTGTTCTTATATTTCATGTATATGTATGGGCGAAATATTTTAACAACTGGTTGTTTTTACCAAACTGATGATGGTGAAAAAACACAGAAACGTTTTCAAGAAAATTGAATATGTTGTGATATCTACATTGTTTGTATTAAAATTATAATTATGGTGTTGCTAATCGTAGGCCTGAGTAAAACAGTAGATTTTCGGGCGTCGCCACATATTTTCTTCTTGTAAAGCTTATTTGTTTCACAAGTATCTATGATTTTGTCTCATGATAAATATTGGTTTGTATGAAACCTGACTGAAGCTCATAAGTTCCATTGAACAATATCAACGCCATTTGTTCCTAGAAGTTTGGTAGCGAATCTGCTGGGTCAACCATAAATTATAACCGAATGACTTTCGTTCCTTTATGTATGAAAGGGCTGATGAATGCACCTTTCTAGTATTCTAGTACAAAACCATTTAAATTCGTTTTTGGCCTTGTTCGTCGACTGATTTTTTACATAATCTGGTAGTAATCAAAAGGCAGGCATTTACACTTTTGTTTTGTTAAAATATCGAAATCGCAGATGTTGTGCTACTACCTGGAACCAGCATAGTTGCCAGGGCTTGAAAATAAGATAAAACGAAAAAAAAGAATATCTCGGTGGCTTCGAAATTCTATAATCACTGGCGCGGCTTTATAATTACATAAAACGAAATAATATGATGCCTGCCGACAGTGTCGGAAATAATTTGATAACCGTTCGTGGCCTTCACGAACTTGCACCCCGAAGTCTGCCATCCTGAATGAGGTTAAATAATAGTTAGCTGATGTTGTTTCACTTGTACAACCGTCAATTCTGGTATTGTTAAAGGTGTTACGTCGTAAGAGGCGAGGTATTGGGCACACATAGCGGCATCAACACAAAAGTATCTAGACACAGTGTTACACAGGCTGATGGCGCGAAATCTGCAGCAAGATGTAATTCCGCCCAGAATGATTCCTCATTCTCGTTTAGTGTTATCTAAAGAAAACTAGGAGAATTTAGATCTTTCAAGGCAAATCTGTTTCTCAGTTAAAGTTCGAGTCTTAATTTCCATTGGGAATAACCCAAACCTGCCTTTGGGTCCATTAATTTCTGGAGACGAAATTTTTGTGATAATTTTGTTTTTACACATTTATTGATTTATTATTAACATATATTGATTTATCCGGACGAACTATTAACGGTTGCGCGGAAATTAAATCAAGAAAGAAAATGTTTTTTAAAGTTGTAACTTCTCAGAAGAATGTTGTATGCATCGAAGACGAATAATATTCAGTGCATTTGTTTTCAAGGCGATATTTGTGAAATTGTAATTTGTCTGTATGTTGCTTTGGTTTACGTCAGATTTCAGCATTATTAGGTAACCAAGTATGGCTTAAATTAAGTGAACATGAAACATCAGAATTGTCTTGATTTAATAAAATGAATGCACTTTATGTTTACGTTTTTTTTTTACTTTGTCAAAATTGTTCAAGCATACCATTGAATTTTGTGGCAATTATCAAATACATGTTAACTAATATGTAATGTGTATAAATATTTATTTTTTTATTTATAATCGGTGTTCCTTAATTCCGTTATTTAAAGTTCGTGAGGTTTTCCTTATATAAAATGTATTACAATTGCCGGGAATTTTTTAAAGTCCTGTTATTGAATTTGCAAATTATTTATAAGGTTTTGTTTTTTTGGAAATTTTGCTTTCAATTGTGTTTTCAGTTTTGAAATAAAGCTTGGTATTGAATTGGACTCGTTTAACTTTATCTGAAAGCCACGCAGGAAATCGACTAAAAATGACTATAGTGGGTTTATTCTGGTTTTGTTTTATTATTGATGATTTCATGAAGATTATGATTATGATTATATTTTATATATAAAGAAAATCGAATAATAAATTTTAAACCTTTTTTGCATTGTATTTCTTTGGTAAAAATATATTAATTGCAAATTATTTTTACTCTATAATATAAACTTTTTACAATGCCTTTATTTATCATTATCTAGTTATTTGAGTTAGTTATAGTTAAATTAAATATCCATTTGAATGAATAGATTTTCTACATATTGTATTGTTCTTTATCAACAAAAAATTTAATTTTCGTTTTTTTATTGTTAAGATATGTCAAAAATGCATTAAATTTTTGTTCGCAATCACTATGCCTCCAAATAATTGGTTTAAATTTGTCTATAAATTTTCCACTGCAAAAAGATAATAAGAGCGACTCTATTACACCATCATAACTCACAAAACTAAAAAAAAATATGTATCATTATACTAAGAAGAAATTGGCTTCAATAAAACTGTTAATATTTGCATAATTGTGAGCGTCCGTAATATTGAAGTTATTTTATAATTTTTGTTTTATTATATTTAAAGTGTTACCAACAGGTTTCTTTCGTTAATGAACTAACAACATCAAAACTTTTCCGAATATGGTTTGGATTTATATTTATGTCCGAGAATTTTTTATTTTTCAAATTTAGTTTAAAAAAATCAAAGTCTTGCAGCTTCGTCATTTGTGAGATTTTACTCAAAACATATTTTGTTGCACATCATTACCAAACAAACAAAGTCTGTATGCTGATACAATTACGAATACTGCTGAATTTAAAAAAATAATATACTATATCGTCTGTTGCATATGACGTGTTTTATTAAGTTAATTACTTCTTATTTGCAATTGTTATCAAGTTAGAACCTTCAAAATCACGTTGATTCTCATCTTCGTTTGTAGAATTGTGCGATTTACTTGTAAAAATGCTATGCATTTTGTAATTTTTCATGAGAAATTTGATGATTTTCTAAATGAGTATTATTTTTTAAATCGGTTGGCAGTATTTTTCCAAGTAGTAGTGCAAGATTAGCAAAAGAACGCTATTTTGAAATAAGAAAAAATTGGTCAATTGGATTGAATGTTGTTTGGCATCAAAGTGCACATTTTTTACTTTTCTTCAAAGTTTTACCATAGACGAATTGGATACCGACCTAAGCGGTCCATCTATAGGTGCGATCCTTGTAAATTTTAGAAAAAAACCCTTTTTTAAAAAACGTTCTTTTTCTGTTAATCGGTTTCAAACAATTGTATTTTCTAGTGCAAAATGGTACTGCCCGAGATGAACCACGGAAAGAACCTGAACATGTTGATATTGTTCAAAAATCAATCGGGGTTCTAGGCAAATGGCATATTTGGGTGTGTTTAGCCATATTTTTGGTGAAATTTCCCGTAGCGTGGCATCAGCTCAGCATAGTATTCGTAGCTCCAAGAACGGAGTTTTATTGCGTTGATCCTAACTTGGACAAATGTGCTCGCAATTGTAGTGCCCACGTTTTTAATAGGTGAGTAGGTAATTATTTGTGTTTTACGCTGTATGAAGTGAATTTCAATCTTTTTTCGCTCAAGGTCTTTCTTAAAAATTATTTTAGTATTATTATATAAAAGTATAATAGTATACAATATAAAAGTTTTTTGAAATTTTAGCAATGATAACCACTGAAACAAAATTATCTAATTTCCAGGTCCGTATTCAGTGAAACAATCCTATCAGAATGGGACCTAGTTTGCGAGAAAGAATATTTGGCGGATTTGGCCCAAACAGTCACAATGCTCGGAATTCTTTTCGGAAACATGGTATTTGGATACTTATCAGATAAGTAAGTGAAATCGTCAACTTATTGTCCATTGTCTGTCATAACTAATGATTGTTTCGCGTTTACCGTAAATTAACAACCTGCACAGGCTGCAGATTAACTTTGCTTGTACAAGACTAAACATTAAGTTTTTATTATACGACATAGAAATTATGTCGCATTGCAAATCTTCCGTTGGATGAACATTTAGTTCTTAGACAGAGATACTATCTTGTATCTAAATAAGGAAGCTAAGAAAGATATATTCATCTGTTTAGTTTTTATTATAGTTCGGGTCTATAAACAAATAGTATTCGCCGGTTCCTACGGGTTATTTTAGCGTTAATTGAAATACCTTTACAAACAAAAGGCAGGAATTTCAATTGACCAATAATCATTAAAATTAAGAAAAAATGCTTTGCTCTCCCTGGTTATGTGACGATAACTCCCAAATAGTGTTCGTGTGTGTGTGTGTATGGAAAATATCCCTGGAATGAAGGATTTAAGTTTTGGACATCCTTTGTTTCATAGGGCGCAGCTATAAAAATATTTGTAAATTGCATAAAGCGGCTATTGAGAATATCGCTAGGTTTGAATTTTATCGAGAAAAATCCAGGCCACACATTTTATTTACGATAATTAGCAGCATGGTGTTGAAATGTTAATCATAAGTGTTTATAAAACAGCTAATGTTTGTTTGGAAACATGAATAGGTGGTGGACTAAATACTGGTTTGGCGTGCTCATCTATAATCGTAAATGTATGTTTTCAGAAAAATCTATATTGATAATATGCTAAGCAGTTTAAAAATTGGCCATTTTACATATGTTTATCATAATCGTCAGTTATTAGTCATTTAATGAGATTAGTTGGAATTTATCGCTTACAGAGCTGTGATAAGAGTGGAAAATATTACAAATATTTAATGAGAACATTATCGGCATTAATAGATTTAAAAGAAATAAGCTAGAACCCATAACAAAAAATGCGTAATTACTGAACAATAAGCCAGAGATTAATTAAACTAAAACCGAAATTGTAACTAATTGTCTTAGCTTAATTGGGGCGTTTAACAATCTGACAGGATGCGATTTTGAGGCAACAAGGACGAACAACTGGTTAGTTTAATTAAATTAACAATACGAATGCATTCAGTAGAAAAGCAGTTTAGGTACCCAAAAAAAATCGATCAACTGAACAGCATTATTATGTAAAATGGTTTATGTGATGCAAATTCTAATGCGAACAGTGCAATGAACCGACAGTAAAATCTTTCATTTCTCCTAGACAAATAGTAGGTTAATTTCACAGTTAATAATTAGCTAATCATGTCTCGATGGAATTTCACCGGAACCGGGAAAGTAAAAGAGTTAAAAAAAAACAAATCAATAATTTTGAAACAATTTAAAATAAATTATATATGAAGATTTGAGGGCTAAGACTTTTGGTCAGAAGCCATCATCATAATAAAATGTTTTTGCCAATTACTTTTCAAAGAAAATATTGTGTTTGCAGCTTCGATCAATCATTCAGCATGTTCAACAGTTTATGGCAAACATTCGATTACTTTAGTTTATTATAATGTGGATACTGACTAATCAATTCAAATTCTAAATATAAAAGATCCAAACAATGTTTCCAGTCATTGGAAAATTGTAAGAAGCTATTGCATAAATGAAATTGCAATGATGGAGAAAATTACCTATAGTGATATACATTTATTTTGTAGGTTTGGCCGGAAATTGCCATTAGTTGGTGCCGTTATTTTACAAGCAGTTTCAGGAACTATAGCGGCATTTTCCCCATGGTTTTCGCTGTTTCTCATCATGAGATTTTTCGCTGCTTTAGCGACTGGAGGAACAATGGTAACCAGCTTTGTACTCATCATGGAACTTATTGGTAAATAACCGTATATGATAAATAAATTTAACAATATCCAAGATAACTAAAAAAAAATATTATAATTTATCTCCAAAGTTTGTGAAACATAATTTGCTAGTGTAAACCCAAGCCCAATGCAAGTATAAAAACTCATTTAATAAAAAAATCGAAAAAAATCGCAACTTGTATGAGTTAAAGCTGTTTGGAATTAAATGATAATAAGTGAGAATTTTTAGAATCACAATTTTCTGATAGCATTGTTAATTAAAAATTGACCGATAATCAGCAATTAGTCAAATGGTCAATGCTTAATCAATAGCTGGATTGTTCGCTTATCGCTTATAACTCGATTAGAAAAATTCTGCTAATAATGCGTAGAATTAAACATTCCTCCACAGGGTGCATTGATGAAAACATGTGGACAAAATGCGTTTCCCATTTTTTAATTAGCAATACCTAATGAAAAAGATTATTGTCATTAAGACCCAATTATATTTAACAAAATCAATTCATATTCATAAATCAGGAAATATTGGTAAATCAGAGGTCAACTTTTGTGTAACACTTAATATATGCAATAATGTAAATATTTTAATTTCTTTCGAATAATGTACTGTTCCGTGTAATCACTAATGCTAATCGGGTTAAGACATTCACATTACTAAGCTGTAGGTCAGGGATACATCCATTATTCAGACGGTTTTTTTCAAATTTACTACGATATTCTGCTCGTAGTACCGTTGACCTGGTTCATAACCGAATTAAATGAAAATTATACCTATGATTATGGTTGATTTCCTGAATAAACGATGGATATAAACTTGTGATTTTTGATTTTAGGTACCGAGTGGAGAACAGTAGTCGGTATATTGTACCAAATTCCCTTTAACTTGGGCCATATCCTCCTACCAGTAATATCTTACTTCTTAAGAGATTGGAGATACTTTCAAGCCGCCATATCGTTACCTTCTCTTGCTTTAATATTTTATTATTGGGTAATGCCTGAAAGTCCTCGATGGTTACTAGCAGGTAATTGAATGAAATCTCATAGATAACATTAATCTGTAAAAGCATTTCTTGATCTTTAAACAAATAAATTTTTGCTTTTTTGCCAGGGCAAGAAATTACTTTATTTGAACTAGTAGGAAAGGAAAAATGCGCCTGAAAACTATTCCTGTAGATAAAAAGACTACTGAAAAATATACTCATCTCTAAACGTATCGAGATTTCTAGAAGACTTTTCTAAAAACATGACCAACCACCACGACTTATTAATTAACGATTTCAACCAAATTGTTTGAGTCTTCCTTCTGTATTTATTGCAGTTTAAATACAAAATTCAGCAACCCTAACAAGTAATATTAATACACTTTTAGGTCTTCTAATTTTTTGTCTTCAACAAATACGTTTTCTGTTCAAGGTGGCAAAAGAGAGGAAGCTATAAAAGTGCTGGAAAAGGCGGCAAAATCTAACAACCTACCAACAAAGAACATAAAAAATGACGTTCTAGAATATCTAACTAACAAAGTAGAGGATGAACAACTGGAAAGTCGAAAAGGAAATATTCTGGATCTAGTACGAACGCCCATTATGAGAATGTACACAATTGCCATCTGCTTCAATTGGCTTGTATGTGGATTGTGCTTTTTTGGCGTTTCACAATTTATTGGCCATTTAGGAGGTGAGTAAAATATTTACAATAAAGAAAGCTAAAGAAATCCACATTCATGGGTTTTGCCTTTTTTTAAACTCGTAATGCGGTGAATGTACAGGGTTAAAATGTTTGGCAATTGAACACTTTCGATTGAAAATTGTCGACTAATCCAAATCTAAATAGTTTCTGAAAAATATATTTTGCTTCAAATTAACTAAATGTTTAATTTTTCATTTTCCTATTTTTAATTATATTAATCATATTCAATTCAATTTTTTGCATATACAAATAACTTTCAATTGTCTAGGTATAAGGCATCGTTTACAAAGTTATATTTATATTTTACGTAAGTAAATATTTTATAGGAAAATAGGTTTTTTCTTAGTGAAGATTTTTTCAAATTTTTAAATTTCAATTAATTAAAATATTTGGTACATTAATTCAATAAGGACAGAGCCATTAATTGGATCAAGCCTTGTTTGTAAGAAGTTACTATTGTTTAGTAGTGTGTACTAAACTGTTTAGTAGTAGTACTGTATTATACATGTAATTTTGAAGTATACAGGGTGTCCCGTAAGCTCATGATCAAAAGGGTACTGTGATATTCTTTTGATCAAAAGCAGACGATCTGACCTAACTTTTATTAACAAAAAATATCTGGCTCCTCTGCTATTGATGGTCAAAGTTCTTCAAAAAATTGATCGATTTTAAAATATCGGGAGAATGGTACGATGTATTTTGGTGAAACTCGCTGTGAATTTATTCTTATGTAAGACTCATATTATGATGAAACAATCGAGTTTAGCCGTTTTGGACATGTGGTGAATTCTTGAGTGTCATGATACAAAAACTACCAGAACTTTTTAGTTGGAGGAGGAAATCAACTCATTTTTTTTTCGGTTGATGCACTAATCATGTATTCACAATTTTGTGCACTTTGTAAAATCTTGTAGCATTCATAGTTTTTGCGAAAATTCATTGATTTCATCCTCCAACTGAAAAGTTCTGGTAGTTTTTGTACCACTACACTCAAAAATTCACCACTTGTCCAAAACGGCTGAACTCGATTGTTTCATCAAAACATGACTCTTACATAAGAAAAATTCACATCGAGTTTCACCAAAATACATCGTACCATTCTCCCGATTTTTCAGAAAAGATCAAATTTTTGAAGAACTTTGATCATCAATAGCAGAGGAGCCAGACATTTTTTGTTAATAAAAGTTAGGTAAGATCGTCTTCTTTTGATCCAAAGAATAAAGCAGTACCCTTTTGATCATGAGCTTACTGGACACCCTGTATATGTTATAGCCAAAACCGAACGGCGATTTGAAATGTTCCTTGTAGTAGACCTTTTCTATTCGCCATCTATTATGAAAATTGTATTGACTTTATATTCCAATTTTTTTATTTAAGTTAACCTGTATTGTTAACTGTATGTGTAATAAATCTTATACATTGCAGTTGAATAATTTTCTACAAATCTTATTGTGCAAGATAGAAATGCATCATTTTATAAGTTTTTGTTTTTGTTATTTCAGGAAATATTTTTTTGAACGTCGCTTTATCAGCAGTAATTCAAATACCCAGCACACTATTTGCTTGTTGGGCGACCAAAGCATGGGGTAGAAGGAAAACTTTAATTTCTGCCAATATACTTTCTGGAGTTTTCCTCATTTTAATTGGGGTTTCTCCTTCGGAACCAACGTGGATAAAATCTATATTAAGTACAACAGGTAATATCAATTGTATCGTAATTTTACGAGTAAATTTCTAATTTAACATAAATTATTGTCAAATAATTGATTCCTTAATTGCAAATTGTAATAGGTGGTTCCAAATACGATTTTTGTGCGTGTATATTTTAAACAAAAAATTTGAGTGAATCGATGGCTGTTGGAACAAAGTCCATGTACCAAATAAATTTGTAAAACTATAGCAGAGATTGTTAATCATGTTTCAAAAATTGATAAGTAAAAATAACTCTCATAAAGTCAATTCATTAAATGCTCAAAGCTGCACCTTCCATGCACTTATTCATTTACAGAATATTCTATTAACGTGGTACAAAAATCGGAATGAATTAAAATTAAAATAAACTGTTTATTTCCATATGTATCTACAACAAAACGCCAGCTATAATTATTTGTACTTTTATATAGTGTCTTTCAAATAGCAGAAGGAAAATAAATAATTCGCTTGATAAACTTTGCAAAATGGCAATACACAATTTAAAAAATTGTGTATGAGACCTTCAGACTTAAAAAAATTTCCATTGTCTTTGCTTATTGTTTTTCTTCGTCCTGAATAGTTCTTACACGTGCTCATTTGCAACCTTGATTATTGTATAGTATTTTAATTACATTAATAACCATGTACTCATATTTACTTAATGTTAACATCTGGCAGAACCTTGATAGAATCGTAGGACCTGCGTGTCTTCCTGGGTTTTTGTTAATTAAACTTGAATAAGCACATAGTGCATCATTTTTTCAATGGTATTCCAAATTGACTAAATTAAGTTCTCACTCGAAAAGTGACTACGATAATTTATGCAAAATTCCTTAAGTCTAAAATTTAAAAAAAAAATGACTTCTAATGAATAGTTTAAACTGAACAAGTTTTTTTTATTTCAGCAATGTTTGGACTCTCATTGTCTTTTCCAACAGTATATATTTATTCGGGGGAATTATTTCCCACAATGGTTCGAAATATTGGCGTTGGAACATCCTCGATGTGTGCCCGATTCGGTAAGTCACTCAATAAAAGCAATTAAAAATCAAACTGAATGACAAAAATAAAATACATTTTCAGGTTCAATGGCAGCCCCATTTGTTGCCTCACTTGTTACAGTGGAACCATGGATTCCACCAATTATCTTCGGAGTGGCTCCGCTAATTGGTGCCATGCTTTGTTTGAAGCTTCCCGAAACTTTGGACTGTAAATTGCCCGACACGATCGAAGAAGCTGAAATGTTTGAGATTCGATCCAGAGAGGAAAAGTCTGCGCTTAGAGGACATTCAACAGAGATGAGTTGAAACACAGAGTGTTATACCTATGTAGTAAGTGTCCGAATTATGATATGTGGAGCTTTTCTGATGTTTGTTGCATTTTTTCGGTATGTACGTATTCGTATGGACAAACATTCCATAAAAGCTATTATATCGAAAGCGATTGTGGACATTCTATGAAATGTCTAAATAATTATGTGTTGTTAAAATAAAATATTGCTTAAATTTTCTATTAGACCTCTTGTCGTTTCATTTGAGGTTTCATGAATTACTTGCTTTGATGGGTTTATTTAAGCGAAGCGATTGCTAAAAGTTATATGCAGATAAGGTTCTAACGAAATCTTCAGGAAAAGTCAGTGGTTGTCTTGTACTGCATACTATAATGGGTTTACTAAAATAAATTCAACATTGTGGAGCATACAAAGTTGTGCAGAAATGCCATAAGAAGATCCAGTTGTTGCAAATTTTCCGGCCGCTGACTCATTTCAATTTCAATAAAAGCGTGAAGAACGAATATGCAGAACTTAACACCTAAAACACAAACATGACTAGTTACACTTGAAATAAATAGAAGCATGCAAAGAGGAGAAGAAATAAATTAAAAATAAGTAGAACTAACAAAATATATATTTTTTTACCTTTAAGAAAGCTGGCAATGATACTAAACCCATGCCAGCGGCATCAAGAATCAAAGGCTTTTGCGATCGCATGATAATCATTTGAATCTTTTTCTGTATACCCACAGGAAAATTGAACCAATTGAGAGAGTAAATATCATTAGCCACTTCGACGCTCTAGAAAAGTAAATGTTCCAAATCCATATCAATGAGCAACTTTACATGAAATACCTCGTCAATCATCAGTTGGCCGTTGTAACAAACCGACAATAAAATAGCCAACCATCCTACCAAATGTAGAGCAAATCTCACTGAATCTTCAAAAGCATCTACCATGATAACTTCGAAACATAACACGCTCAGTACCAGAGAAGTTAGTGTTATGTAAAAGAGAAGCATTGTACTGAATGCTTTAGCGGTATTCTGCGAATACCTACACAAAGTACTTATAGGGAGTTTTTTTAGAATTAAATACTTACTCAATGACATCAATGTGATATTGAATAATAAAAAACAATCTTTCTCCAGGTTTATCTTGCGGACAGTGTCGCAATTTCGCTATAAATTCTCTCAAATTTTTCAACTGATTAACTATATGCATGAGAAATCCGCACAGTAACATAGTAAGCGCTAAAACTACGATGGAGACCATAGTGCAAGTGTAAATTTGATGAACGAAAATAATTTCAAAAACTGGCTTGTAGTCGAACTTGAATGGAAAAACACTTCGCACAACCTACAAGAGTTTCATATTAGTTAGTTTTTTTATATTTGTTTGAATTTTCATTCATTAACAAATTAATGAAAGTATTTTTATATTATGTTTATGGTAAAAAAAATTTATATCGACATTATTTCCAGTTTTATGAAGTGTTTTATAGTATTTTTTTCTTGCTAATTAATGTTCTCCTAAAACTTACAAGTCCGCATGGAACGCCATCATCAATCATTTTGGCTGTGCGATTATTATGGCATTTATCTATGCTCAATTGGGGCATTAACATATACACAAAGTTGCCCAAAATGCCATAAAACATGAATATTTTGCTGAATAAGTTCGCCTTTTCATCGACTTCTTTCGTCTTGCGTGAATTGCCATATTTGTTAAAGTATTTCAAATTCACCTAAATAAAAAAGAAAGTTTTTGATTTTCAAGAGTGCCAAGTTCAAGTGCCGGGAAATTAGGGCATAATTATTTACATATTTACATCGTATTTTAGTTGGGAAACAAAGTTCAGTTTTCATATTTATAGCATATCTTCGTGTCGTAATTGTGAATTTCGACGAAAATTCTGAACACAAACGTTGTAGGTTTTAGAGCCGTTTCACGCGGACCACTCTGCAGCGCTTCTCAGTGGCGCTGCTGAGAGGAAGCATTTTTTGAAGGTACATTGATTTATATAGAGCTATTCAAACGGGCGCGATCACCGATTTAGCAGCGCTTCTGTGGCGTTCGGTGGTTGACTACAGCCGAGACGCGCTTCAAAGAGAAGCGCCACTGATGGCGATACATTGGTTCAAATGCTGGCATTCACCATAGATGAAGACAACTATAGATTGCCCACTCCCTTGCACAAAATGTTAACAATGTTTTTTACTGATACTGTCGCCATCTATTAGCTGCTTCCGACTCTCTAACGTCATTGCCCCAAAATACCCCCCAACCCCCGGATGTTCTGTGGTCATTGCTGGGTTTGCGTCCTTACTACTGTGTATTCAGGATTTGTTATTGTCGGCGAGCCAATACTACAATTGAGAT
>NW_026017110.1:15333266-15338425 GCF_020466585.1 Dendroctonus ponderosae | reverse complement strand
ATTTATGAGTAAGTTGCCTCGTAAGCAGGGCCTAGGTGGCGCTAACGACAATCAAAATCTTGGTCTGACCTTGACTATTTGAGTGAGGCCCCCATTCACTTCAGTCCGCTCAAGGTTAACGTGAGCTGCTCAGCAGTGCCACCGAGAAGCGCTGCAGAGTGGCTGATAAAATGTTAACGTGCGCTTCTCAGCAGTGCCACTGAGAAGCGCTGCAGAGGGGCCCGTTTGAAAATGTTCTTAAGATCCAGATTATTTTTAAAATATCTCTTGATACAAGATGTCTCAATTTCAAGTGGCGAGCCAAACTTACAATTTTTTAAACTACTTGTAATCTACTTTAACCAAAAGACCTCCGTTCTTCAAATGTTACGCCAATAATGAAGTTAATTTGGAAATTATCTCCAAAATTAATAACTATCCCTAACTAACCTTAGGTATTTGCTATTGCTCTGTTTATATGAGAAAATGTCCTGTTTTGGGGGGCACAAATAGCATTGTAATCAAGGGCGGATACAAAAGGGGGTTATCATAGGGCCATAATAATTTTTCCTAATTTCGTAGATAACTTAAGAAAATAAATACTTTGTATGATGACAAACACCAACGCGAATGACACACATATTATGAATATTTAGCTGTTATTATAATTATATGGCGCATCAGATCTTTCAGTATTACAAATTAGTAACTATCTTAATACGGGCCCGATTTGGATCATTGAAAATTCGTTCTAAAGCGAGTTTTTTGATGGTCAAAAACACGATTTTTCAAGAATTTTTTTATATGTAGACATTTTCTGCATAGAAGATCGGCCCGATTTGGAAATTTGTTGAAAGATGTACGATTTTCTGTAAAAACTGCACCTCGGAAAATTGCAATCGGTAGAAAATCTTCGAAGTTATGATGATTTTAAGGTCGCAAAGACGATTTTCCGAACAAAGTACCTTGAATTTTTCCTCAATTAACTCATTTTCAAAATTTTACATCAGATTGTTTGCAAATAGTGTATTCTCGACACATTCACTGTCTATAAGAAAATTTGTATTTGCAACAGTTGGGACAAAAATGGGCTCTGAATATTGGCAAGCGTAAAACTCTCAAACTTACATATATTTCCACTCTTTACCCTGTAACTTGGTCAGTTATCAACATTTTTCAGAAATTCAAATACTCTTAAAAATCCCATAGACTTGGCGTAAAAAGTTGTTTCAGAGCCAATTTATTTTGGCCACCGTTTCAGCGCCAGGGGAGTTTAAATTTTCAAAGATCTGATGCGCTGGTTGTTCCTGGAAACAAGCTCTTTTGCTACACTAATTTTGGCGGCGCACCAGATTTTTTTAACCCCAAAATGTATTTTCAAGAGCTACTCAACGGTTGAGAAATTGAATACAAGTTCCACTTTCCAATAACATAGTTTTCGTATTGATTCGGAGAAAATGAAATTTGGAGTTAGAGAGACTTAAACTGCCATCCACATTGTTTGCACACTTATTTGCCCATAACTCCGAAACTTTTAGAAATATTTTGAAAAGAAAAAACGCCCTGGATTGCCACGGGTATTCCCGACAGTTCGGCTTTCTTGACAAAAATCGACATTAGAAACGGTTTGGGAGATAATGAACTCGGAATGTTGGCAACCGTTCGATTATTTTGCCAGCAACGTCGTAAAAAGTGTCAAGCTATTTCAAAAGTTTCAAAAGCCCCAAAAAAACGCGAAGAAGTAGCTATAAAAACTATTCTATCCTCATATTGGGTAGCGGCAAGAGCAAGGGAGTAAAACGACTTCGAACTCACAGAGTGCGCATCCTTTTGAAAAAAAATTGGTTGATAGAATGAGCCGTTAGCTCTAAAGTGCATGCTCTTAGCGTGGTGACAATATTCCACTTATAATTAAAATACTTACATATTTATTACTGTTGATAACAATGGGTTAGAATTGAGGAAAAACTTCCTCAATAATTGAACTGAAACATGTCCTAACTGAATCTCTATTAATGACATGACCCCTCCTGACCGGAAAACTTGATCCGCCCTTGATTGTAATGTTCGTACACTTCTACTAATTTTCATTTAAAATTGTTTTTTCTTTAATTGTTGCGTTTTAAGTGATTGCCTTACCATTAATTTTATAATAGTTCTTCGATTTGCAATGAAACAAATAACCATGTAGATCATTCCTATAATGCAGTTAAGAGCTATCATGTTTTCCACAGCTGCAGTCAAGTTTGGTACCCCGTCTAAGAAATTGCAAATAACTCAGTTACCTGTTGAAAGACGCAAAAATAATCGAAAAGGGAACTTAAAAATAAATCAGCCAACTTAACAAACCATGAATTTGATTATTGGCATTTTTTTTCTCCTTTAACAAAAGTTGTTGAAATTATTAGATACCCATAACTGAAAATTTCTGCCTTAAAAAGATTACTGTAAAATGATGCGCCATGGCGATTTCCATATTTTGTTGCAAAAAAAATTGAATATAGCATGTTATACACAAACATTTTCAATGCTAGAATGCCAAATCGTAAAATGTAAGCAAACTATGAAAGCACTACCTTCAGGGCTTCTTAGGCCGCAGTGGCAAATAATTTATTCCTGATGTTTCGCATGCACGAGTGACTTGCATCTTCAGAGGTTCACTCGTGCTTGCAAGTCGCTAGGAGCAAATTATTTTCCACTACGACTTAAAGACCCGAACAACTCACCAGTTTCAAGCATCGACGGCAAAAGCCTTCACACTATGTTTTTGCATAATGAAAAAGTCTACCCCAAATGACCATCTTTATGGTTCTTGAATAATTTTTCCAAAAATTAGAACCAACAGATTTTAGACAATTAAAATAAACTTAATCATAATATTCATGTTACTCATTATATAAAATTTGTTTTCCTAAATTAGAAATGATCAGATATTTCTTACCATATAACTGCATAATAAAGTCGGCCATTATAGGAACAGCACAGGGCATTAAGGATGAAATCATTAAGCAATCCTTCATCAACCTCCATTTATCATATCTGTAATCGATCAAATCCGGCCATAAGCCACAAGCTTTTAAAACCATTATATTGAACCCGAAGAAAACATTCTCCTCTGTCTTCTTAAAAAACTTCATAGTAAATATGAGGCAACCCAGTGCTGTACAACCCAGTATGTGCACCTCATGCTGAAAAAAATGCTTATATGGGCTGTTTGTACTATTTAAATTTTGCATTTTGCTGTCTAGTTTCAAAGGAGAACTCCACATTCTTTGATGTTTTCCATTAGACCATATGTGGCATATGAAATACATCGTACTTGATTAATAGGTAGGCCGTTCTTAACTAAAGCCCATTATTTATTTATAATAAAATTTGCCATTTACCTTGTCATGTCTTAGAAATATATAGTACTTAAACAAAAATATAATAGCTATTTACATGATTGGTAATGATACACGAATTCGTGATTTATTTTAAATTAATAAAATGCTTCATTGTCTCAATAATTACACAGATTCCTATTAAGAACACAAAAGCAGAAAATGTTCAAATAGTCAATTCAACCTCCTTACCTAATCAAGCTTCGATTCTGCTCATTATAATTACTTCAGGGATTATTTTGCTGAAGGAGCTTAAATTATTAAATAATGTTGATATAGCATTTGCGTATAAGCCGCTCCACTTCCCTTAACTACTACAAAAGTTGTAAAAATCAATTATATTCCATTAAATTATTCCCAGATAACATGTGTTTCAGCTGTGTTTCATGTGTTCTAGCTGATATATATATTAGTGCCATATTGTATAATGAACCAGTGGTTTCTCTATTTTTCGATATATTTTTTAATTTCCAAATGGTTTTAGTTTTTATTGTTTACTTATGTGTTGTTTCTCAATCTTTTACTCGTTAAAATTGCATAAACTTCAGTTTCCACATTAATAATGATTGCGACTGCACATTATAAATGCAAGTTCATTATTTTTCGATCCCCATGTTTAATTTTATCGACCCAGCAATTTGTATGCTGGTTAAGTTGAAACTACGAAGAAATTAAATTAAGAAATAGTAACGTGTTGTATTTTCGTTCATCATAAACGGATTTGAAAAAAGTGCATTTTAGTAATAAGAGTATTAAATAATCAAGAAACTAACAAATTTACAAAGAATTTAAATACAATTAGTTGGATGAACGAATATGAATTCAATTTATTTAAATCAACACATTATTTATTAAGAAAATATAATAGAAAATATTATGATACCTATTCATTACAAAAAAATAGTTTGATTGATTTTAATGATATTTGCTATCTTTACGCGTAAGGAAATAATTAGAAAGTTTTTAATGTATACTTATATACAGGGTGTTTGGTAAGTAGATGCATTTCTTGCCGGAGGTGATCTATAGGGTGTTAAAGTTTTAATTTAAAATATATTATTTATTAATAGGTATTGCGGAAACCGCTTGGAATATTTTAGTGAAACTTTACAGGCTTAGGCAGAATACATGTTTTGTGAATACAATTTTGTTTTTAGTTTCGCCAGTGGTGTGGGCACAAGCACGTCTGTGGATAATTTTAAATGAAACAATGTTACGCCACTGATTTTTCTAAAATTAAATATTATTTTTCAATTCGGAAGAGAGTTAAAATCACTTCCTTGGAAAGGGAGTTTTTAAAACAATTTTTATTTTAATTGACATGGATTTCAGCTTCAAGATACAACTGTTTGTTATTACAGGCTTGTATGAATATATACTGAATTAATGCTGATGAGTTTACATGCTATCTGTGAAACTAAAGAACATTATGTACTTCGTAAGCATAATTGGATATTTCCTTATGCTTAGCTGCGAAATAGAATATCATGAATTTGTGAAGTTGGCTAAATAGGATATCATAACTCCTTCGGCCTTAGATGAAATTATATCATCAAAGTGATGTAATTTCATTTGAAAATTAAAGTTTCTTTAATTTCAATTTGATTATTTTCCGATTTGTTCTTAAGTTTCTTTTTAACGTTTGATGGATAACTGGGTCGGAAACGCATACGTTAACTCGGAGATAGAGCACACCTCGGTTGTGTTGCTGCGTTATCAAAAATGTTATCCTGAACTGTTAAGTTGCCATAACGTGTGGCCGTTAAAAATAGCATTTATGATACAGCACAGGGCTGA
>NW_026017110.1:15329985-15332497 GCF_020466585.1 Dendroctonus ponderosae | reverse complement strand
AGAAGATCAACGAACCAGGCGGTTTTCATGGGTTTGTTTTTATAGGGGAAATTTAGGGTGTTTTTGACCGTTTGTTGCAAGAAAGTCTGCAACACACCCTGTATAGGTCTATAATTTTGGACTTTCATAGGATCTCCTTTTTTATGCATTAAATATCATTGAAGCGTTGTTCATCATATCAACTTTTTTGTTTTTGAATTTTATAACTTCTTTTTTGCCGTTGTTTAACTTCCGTCTGAGAACTTTCAAGCTTTTGTTTTGTTCGATTGTTTGCTGTCTGCACCAGTTACATATGTAGTATCTACTGATACTGCAAATACTGCCTGGGAAAAAAATGGGACACAGGCTTAATAGTTCACACCTGAACTATGGAAATTGCTGACTAATAGACTTTAAGGAATATTACATTTTAATATAACTATTGTATAAAATCATTCTTCCACTAACTTTCAAACTGACAAGTTGTTATAAGGAAATAAACCTTTTTAAAGTCTCTTCGTCGTTCGATATACGTAATTCGTCTATTGTAATGTCTTATGTCGTTCCGGATATTTCGGGAGATTTGTTTTTAGCTTTTATTCAATTCTCTTCGTTGCTCTATTAGTGCTCTGGTGTGGGGGCGGATTTTGTTGTCGTTTTCATGTTTTAGGCAGAGCTCATTTGTTGCTTTTATTAATACTTCTGTTATGTTTTTATTTAGCTTATTAAATTCTACGTCGTTTGTCTACTGCCCTACCGTTAATCCATAATAATCTACTGTTAAAACGTTACGTTAAATACTTTCAATAAAATTTATCAGTTTTCTTGGGAAATTCTGTAAGCCGTAAGTAAATAGTGGCTCCAATAAATTTTAAAAGGCCACCCAACAGGCAAAGTCACATTTCGACAGTTTCAGTCTAGTCTCTATTAACACACGCTGATGAGATTCATACTTTTTTATATATTTTATGTATAAATCACATTAGCTTGAAATTTTGCAATCCATTGTGTAGCATCTCAGCTTCTCCCGACTGAAACTCTTCCCAATGCTGAAATCTGAGGGTGGGAATATTTCAATAAATAAGGTTCGAAAACCATTTAAAAAATTGGAAAAACACAAATTTCGGGGCATTAATTAAATTATCTACTTTTTTATTTTTAAATCTCCCTTCCTATCCATTTTTTTTTTGTTTTTTCCTATCCATTTTACCGCTTTCGAAGTTCTTGGTCTGGCAACGATGCAGTCGCTGCAAACATCATATGATTTTTAGGTTAGAATTTAAGAATGTTGCTTTTTGGTTTTATTCGTATAATATTTGTACAGTGTGCGTGTTCTGCAAACCTTTGAGATACTTTAGTTCTACACGTGCTTCTGATTCACATACGTTTCAACCTACGATTCACTCAGGGGATATTTTGTTGATAAGATTGTAGTTAAAAGGTAATTCCCCGAATTCCATTCCATCATTCTCATTGGTCATTCTTGGCTTATCTGGGCTAAAAGTATTGGCCAGAACTAGAATACTTAAGACGATAAAAATAACAATTGTCTCTTTGGTGCTCGTTCAGTTCTCAGTGTTCGACAACGTCATCCGTTTCTGTGACTTTTACAGGGAGGAGCATTGCAAAATGCCGGAAGATAATGAAGATTTTCTACCAAGAGACTATCAAGTTGCTCTAAGACAAATTGCATTAGAAAAGAACAGTATTATTTATCTACCTACAGGATCTGGAAAGACTTTCATAGCGATATTGGTGCTAAAGCACTTGCAGAAATGTAGCCCGTAAGTATTCGCTTGTTAATAGCCAAAAGTTTTTTCTTTAAATTTCTGTTAATTTGTTTCGCATTTAGTGTGCAGACAGTTTTTATTGAATCGGAAATACTTTTCAAATATACCAATTTTTCTCGGTTATTTTAGTTGTTTCCCTGTCTAAAATATGTTTAATTAAATATTGCACAATACTTAATCAACACTTACATACAGCGCTCGATCTAGGGAGGCTACGGGGGGCTATAGTATTAATGTCATGCAACATGAAGATCATTTATCATTTCCTTAGAATACCTACCTACATTAAATTTTATTTGAAATTTCGGTGGATTTATATTACTGTAAAAATTGTTTTTTACAAGAAATGATCAGGAGTTTTTTGTTGCAGCTACAAGTGTGAGGCGTTGAATATTTTTTCATGTTGGGTACTAAACTCATTGTTTCGTTTCCATAAGAGCCTAATGGAGACTTTATACATGCCATTATGAAAACAATTTTATTTTATGCCATTTGAAAGAAATGCTATTAAAGTATGTCTCATTAAATAGTTTCAATTCGCGGACATACGGAAAAATATTAAAATTATGAATTTAATTTCATGGTAAATAGTGTCGGCAAATAGTTTCTTTGAATTTTTCCACTTTATTATTTGAATTTGTATGTATTATTTAGTATTTACTTAGGATTATTAAGTATTTACTTAGTATTTATTTAGGATCCTAGTCCTGATTAAATCCTGATTTTAATCATGATTTAAATCA
>NW_026017110.1:15328881-15328986 GCF_020466585.1 Dendroctonus ponderosae | reverse complement strand
TCTTCGTCTGGGTGGTTGTTTTCCCTGGCCTCACTCTCAATGGTGTCTGAAAAAGTTTCAGCTTTATCCCTGTTAGTATATACCAAACCTTGCACTCCATGTAAG
>NW_026017110.1:15328340-15328656 GCF_020466585.1 Dendroctonus ponderosae | reverse complement strand
AGGTTTGCCGGCAGTTCCTCACGGGCTACCGGCACCTCCACAGTCACCGAACTTCTGGCGTGTGCTTTCAGGATTGCTTCACCTAGGCTTCTTGCGGCCGCTTCCACATCTTCTTTGGTGGTTATCTGTGGAATCACAATCAGGTTATGGGATACTTCCTTGAACATAGAACAATCGGTTGTAGTCCTTGATTCAAGAAGCGGAGTTCTTTCTTCATCGCCACAACTCAATATAATTGGGTTGTGGTCCGAAGTCCCCTCTTCTATTGTCTCAATGGATACCACCTGCCGGATGTTCTTAGCGATGGCAATGTCCA
>NW_026017110.1:15325972-15327341 GCF_020466585.1 Dendroctonus ponderosae | reverse complement strand
GCTGCACTAAAGCTGGCCGGAGCCTGCTTTGGTGCAGGAGTCTTTTTTGTGGCCACTCCTGCCGGTAGCAGAGTAGCCACCAGCTCCGTGAGCCTGCGAACTTCGGCCAGCAGTTCCCGGTTCAGCTTGCGCTGCTCCTCGAGTTCCTGCTGAATGGACTTCTCTCGCGCTGTTTGCGGTGCCATTCCGAATTTGGTATTACAAAATACCTATTCCCTAAAACAAGGTCGATTTCGTAAGCTCGGTGAACCGTTCTAGTAAACTAGTCTGGTTCACTAAACGTTGATCACTATTGCACTATTTCCACGTGCAGCGGCTAGGCATGCAGACACTTCCACAGCACAACGTGTTCTCTGTCAGAACGATCGATCTCTACTGTCCCTCTGTCTGGTTCTCGTCGTCGCTTATATAGTTTCTTCCAGGTAACCCAGAAGGTTCTGGAAATCTCCAGACCAGGTGCGATATTTCCCGCTTGTCAGTGTCATATTTGACAGTAAATTGGGCTCCCATTTACTGAAATACCATGAATTTCGATCCCCCCATTCCAAACGTGAGTACCCTAGGCTATTTCCGTTACACTGCCCCCCTTCTAAACCCTGATCGCCCCGATTAGGTAATTCCTGGATCATGGTTATATCTGGTCAAACGGTAAATGTGGACAACTTTAAATTTTGCCGGAGAGCTCTTCTGATTGCTCCTCAACAGTTCAACGCCGCCGGCGTCGCGCGGCTTTTTGCTGGTGTTCTCTTGTCGTACCGGGTTGTCCATCCGTTGCATCAGCGTCCTCACCAAGTTGAAGAACTTTCCTTTGCGCTGTTCGCAAACCATTTGCAAACTGGCCCATGCAGACACCACTTCTTGTTCTCTATTTGTGATCTCTTTAGCTCGGTCGCTCGCGTAGTTGGCTCGAAGCTTGACCGATTCCTCTTGGATCTGTTGCACTTGGTTCTGAAGCGTCTGTAGGTCTTGCATGAAGTTCTGATGTTTGCGCTGCAGCGTTGAAATAGAACCAACATCTCGGCCCGGTTCATGAGAAGAGACCACCATTTCGCGATCAGCTATCCACTGCTCCAAGTCGCCAAAGACTCTGTTGAACAGGAAGAGCTGCAAGGCCTCATCCAGATTAGCGCGTCGTTCTTGCGCCAACTCCTTCAATCCGGCATATAGCTTGTCCAGTTGCGGCTGTTTAACAGCGACCTGCTCGGCCAAAGGATGTCCTTCAGCCGACAGGGCCTTCACAGTTTCACCCAGTCCTCTGATCGTGTCCGCATAAGCTTCAACGGCCGCTTCCAGACTTTCGTGCTTCTTCATGAAGTTCCTGGCGCTGGTCTCATCTTTGCCCCGATCTTCCACCATCATGTAGAGCTCC
>NW_026017110.1:15312527-15324973 GCF_020466585.1 Dendroctonus ponderosae | reverse complement strand
CTTGTGCTGCATGCTTCAGTCCTATGTTTGAGACTTTTTTGAAGATAGCAGAATCGATATATTTTGAGTTATCCTCGCAAATCTTGAGAATGATGTCCCATTGTGTGACGTACGCTTCCAAACAGTCGGCCACGCTGTTTCAGCGAACATCGCTAGGTAGTAGGTACTAGTCCGTTGTCCCTAGTCCAGCTGCACTGAATTTGACTTTGGCTATGTGATTGATGAGGAAATATTTGACAATTTGGCCTATGTGTTCTTTGACATCTTGCACCTGTGAGTCCTTATAAAGATGAGAAATGCGAAGAACAACCATAAGTTACAACTTCAGAGTTCGTCCGTTCTTCTAACGTTTTCCTCATTGCGGTCATATTAGCGGCATTGTGCGTTACAAACGATCGCACTTGACACTGAAATTTTGTTTGACACGCGGAAATTAAATCGCACACCAGATCAGTAAGGTATGTCGAAGTATGAGGCATTCCAGAAGTATCAATGGTTTCATAGAGAAGCGCTCGTCCATCTTCCGTTGTTAATGTTGCGCATATAACCGGCTCGTTGTGAATGTTTGACCATCCGTCAATCGACATGTTAACACTTTTCCCCGAAAGAGATGAAAAACATGCCTCTTTTCCTTCAGTATAAATCTCATCCAAAAGGCTCAATGCGACCGTTTTTCGAGAAGGAGGACTGTATCCAGGTCTCAATAGATGAATATAACCGGCTTTCTTGACTTCCGAGTTCTCGATACATCTAAAACTTGAGTTTGTGGCAAATATGGCCCTAGCTATTTGTTTGTCAATAAGATGTTTTTCCCCTGCTGAAGTTCGCCTAACGAAATTGGACATTGAGGGTTAACTTTCACGTTTCTTTCTCTTGGAAGCTGACTTGGTAGTTGTTTGCGTATAAGATGATGGAGATTCAGGAGGCGAGTTGGAGCTTGTCGAGGGAAATGTAAAGGAGGAAGAAGCACTCCCCGTCTCAAAAAAGTTGTGCGGAAGATCGATGTTTGCATTTGTTGTGGTACCTTGTTTCTTTTGTTGCCTCTTACAAACGTCATGGTGTGCCTTCAGTCTTTGTACTATGCCTTGAACCTCTTTCTAACACTGTTTGCAAGTTGCTCTGCATCCTGACTTATTAGAAGAGGTGGTTTTGATGTAAAACTGCTAAATACTGTCTTCTTTTCTTCCAGCCATTGCGTTCTTTTCAAACTGACTTATTATTATTAAACAAAAACAAAAAATGTACACACTTTTCAACATTAGCCTCTCTTCAAATTTTGTGACGAAATTAATAATACCGAAGAAAGGCGACGGCATTTTTAGATTACGCCGAGCAACGTGTGAAAACGAGTCGCGGACCGTTGCGACAAGAATTTTCCGTCGAACATGCGTTCGGACAAGTATTGAATCGGTTCCACTTCGCTTGAATCTTCTCGACAACAATGGCAATGACTTTAAAACAGCTAATTAAGCGGATTTATCAATTGGTTTAATAAAAACCAAAAAATTATGATTTTTTTGATTAATTTAAATAAATCAGTGATTTTTTATTTTTTTAATAAAAATCAATTTTTCCCAACACTGGTCATTAACCAGCTTTCAATGCAACTTATTTGCCCCTTGAGTTTGTTTCGTATCGTGCTTCGTATTTGAGAACTCCATTTTTTAACACTACGCAAGAAAAAAAGTTCCTGTGAAAGGAATTAATTCCGGGCCCATTCTGATGTAAACTTTCCTTTTAAAATAATTTTTTGACGTTCGGCTCCGTAGTTAAATAACATCCTGTATACTGAATCTAGCGTAATTATGGTACAAAATAGCAAGACTAAGTTCTGAAAATATGTTTTTTTTTTTACTTCAATTTGTTTAACGTCAGAGTAAATATTAGGTCGAGTCATAAGTATTAAGTAGGTAGGTATAGTACAAAAAATTGTGAAGCAAAAGCAATACCATTTGAAGTGTTTTCATTAATAAATAAAAAATATATTATTTCTATAATGGGTTGTATTGAAGTATATGCAAATATTTTGTATTTTCTAATTTTGTAGTAAATACACAGAAGGTGGAAAAATTTCATTTGTGGTTGTTAATACCGTCGCATTAGTCGATCAGCATGCGAAATGCATAGAAAAAAGAACAAATTTGGAGGTGGGCAAATACTCGGGCGACATGTCTCTTGATTTTTGGCCAAAAGCCAAATGGTATGAAGAGTTTGACAAAAGCCAAGTATTCGTTATGACCGTGCAGATATTAGTAAACCTGACCAATCAGAATTTCTTAGGTAAGTCATAAGCTAGAAAAAATTGAGCATTTCACCAATAAAAAGTCATACAATACTGATACTTTTAATTAGAAGGCAATTTTATAGTTGAGTCTAAGTTGAAACTTACTAGTACAATACAGTAAAACCCCTTTAATCCGAACGTTCGGAATCTGCCGCTATAGTCTGTCTGATAGTAGTTATCGGAACAGTGCGGATCGAGACAGATCCCTCACTTCCAAAATGTTTGTCCTCCAATGCTTGGAGAAATTTTAAGGAGAAAAAGCAATTTTTTTAATTGGCTTGGTCAATTTAAAAAAAAACCGATAATGTATTCGACAACTATCCGTCACAGGCGATAAATTATCCAGTGACGAGGGAGCCGTAAAACCATTCAAGGAACTGCTTCGAAACAAAGTCCGGGAAATGCAGTTGTTGCACCAAATCGATAATATAGGCAACAGTTTTCTTTTTTGGAAATTACTCTCTCAAGACACTTGCTGATCATTCTGAGGCATTAGCCCCAAGGAGAAAATTACATTTACACCTTGTTCAATCGCCTTTGGAACTCATGAAATGAAATTGTTAGTGTTAGGGAGGTCTGGAAAGCCTCGTTCTTTCGGAATGAAATATAGTTCCCGATGACTTACCAAAGACAAAAGAAACCATCAGTCACCAAAAATATTTGTTTGATTTTTGATTTTGTTATTGCAATTTGAAAAAAAAATACGAGAGCCTAATTTACATACAAGGGCTCTTCTGATTTTAGACAATGCGACAGGGCACTCAGAAGACTTTTTCAGATGGCAGTCAAATTCTTACAATGTTTTTGCCACCTAATGTAACGTCATTAATTAAGTTAGAATTAGGGATGTATGCAGAATTAAAAAATAATAATCTAAAAGATGTTATGATTGAACTGGCTAAGGCTGGGGAAAATGTGCGACCCGAACTTATATACAAAGTAATAATAGAGTACCTAAACTCATTGAGCAACTCCTCAAGCAAGTTGATGGTTGGGATGAGGAAGATCTTCTTCCATTATCTACAGGGAAGCAAAGAGAAACAGTATAATTTATCGAGAAAAAAGTAACGGATATTATTGGATTGTTAAACCAAATTGGCGGGTATTTTGCACATTAGGAAATTATTAATTGGACAGCGGGTCAAAAGGAGTCATGGGAATCAATAAGCGATGGATAGTTGGGAACACGTTCACGAACACAAGATCAACCTCCTTAGATCTGACGAAACGGGAGAGGAACTGGCGAGAAAAATGAGCTTAACGATTCTGAGTCGGAACTGTCTGAACACCATATTTTAACTTAAACAGGAAAGCGGACTTTAAGGCAGAGCGAAGAGACCAACTCAAATCATAATTTTTTTTCCATCGACAATAGATTGGCACAGATGTATTATGTATGTGTAAAAATTAAGCCATTTTATGTACACAGTTCTTCTTTTAATATATACATATATTTTACCAAATAAATTTTCAATTTAGCTAATAAAAATTGCGCTAAAAATAAAGAAATTTTAATTCCACTTTAGTAACATTTTTTTAAATCCGAATTTGCGCTCGTAATAATTCGTTCGGATTACAGAGGTTATACTGTATTGCAAACGATTATTCTGAGCGAGAAGAAAATAGCGTTGTCTAAATCGGTTAATAGTTAATAAAACAAGCGGCGGTTTTTCAGATTTAAACAAAGTAAATCTGATTGTCTTTGACGAATGTCACAGAGGGGTAAGTGATCAACCAATGCGACAACTATGCAAGTCCTTGAAGCATGTGAAAGAACAGCCGCGAATACTGGGACTTACGGCTACCCTTCTTAATGGTAACTGTAAGCCGGACAGAGTTTTAGCTGAAGTTGAAAAACTGGAGACCACATACCACAGTCAGGTCGCAACTGTCGACGGATTAACCAAAGTCACAGGGTAAAGCACCACTCTAGTGTTATGATGGTCAGATGTTTAATAGTGAATTTTTCACAGATATTCCACAAATCCGAAAGAACATATTCAACCTTATTCCGCTCATATACTAAGCAATATTGAGGTGCAAGCAATGCACCGTTTAGATGAAATTATCACAATTTTGCTGCAAGTAAAGGATCCTCATTTACCGTTGGTGATTAACAAAACTGGTCTGCGTCCTTTAACAAAAGATGATGGTTTAAAAAAATTAAACAACATCATAATTGATATAGAGTTCCACATTAAGTCGCTGGGAATTTATGGCGGTCATAAGGCAATGCTCGCACACATGATACAAATTGAGAGAATGAAAAAACATTGCGACGACATGGTTATTCATCAAGTGCTATCATACGTACAAACCATGTTATCTATAGTAATGAGTAGTTTAGAAAAATACATGGAAAATTTCACTGAGACTGAAAGAATATTGCAATTTTCTTCGGACAAAGTAAATAAACATATTGTCAAATTGTGACAACCACCTATGCAACTAAACTGATTTGATTTGCAGGTAAAGCAGTTGATAAACATTTTTGATGAATACAGGAAGACGTCCAATGAAGAACTATGTTGCTTGATATTTACAAAGCGGCGATTTACTGCTAAAGTGATTTTTTATATTTTAAGCAGTTTGTCGAAAAATACAAAAGAATATTCATATATCAGGCCAAATTTTATTGTCGGGTATAATTCTAATCCATACAATGATACAAGAGAATCACTTTATACGTCGAAAAAAAATAGAGAAGTTCTGCATTCATTTGACAACAAAGAAACTACTGTTTTATGTTCCTCAAACGTCTTAGAAGAGGGTGTTGACATCTCGACATGCTCTTTGGTAATTAAATTCGACGCCCCTGAAGAATACCGTTCATACATACAGTCCAAAGGCCGTGCAAGACATCCATCAAGTCTCTATTATATGATGGTCGACAGTGCTGATATGCTTAAATTCAAAGAAAAATACATGGAGTTTCAGGAAGTAGAAAAACGGTTGCAAGATGTAAGTGACGGAATTTCAGCAGACACGAAAGTATAACTGATTATTAATAATTCCAATATTTTAGTTGCTGGTCGGCATGAATAAATGGAGGCAAAAGCCATCCGCATTGAGGATTTCGAACATGTATAATGAAGACGAGCTTCCCCCATATTACGTAAATGGTCCGCGATCAGCAAAAGTAGATATGGTGTCGGCCATTTCATTGTTGAGTCAATATTGCAACAGTCTGCCATGTGATAAGTTCACGACTTTATCTCCCGAATTGTATTACGAAGAAAAAACTACTATTCTCGATGATCTCACAAGAGTCACAATCATATTGCCAACGATTTGTCCTTTGACTGCCCCAATTGTCGTAAGATTTCACATAATATAATAATATATTTGTCGAGCATTGCAAGTAGGTAACAAAAACTGTTTTCCTAAAGTCGCAATTTTACAATTTTAATTAACTAGAACAGCGCCGTTAATTACTATTACATAGCTTGCCAAATTCTAAAAATTATTTTCTAGGGCCGTTATATGAAAAATTTAAAGTCTGCAAAGCGAGCAGCTGCGTTGTTAGCATGTGAACAGTTACATAAAATTGGCGAACTTGATGATCATTTACTGCCCAAAAAATATGATATTGCCAATGAAGATGTCGGCTTCTTATTTAAGCATTATCCAGAGGTCAAAGAGACTATGGCTGGCACGAACAAAAATAAAAGAACACACAAGAAACAGGTAGGATTAGTTTAAATAAATTTAGTTAGAAAATTGTTTGAAGGAATAGGTTTGTTTCAGGTAGCAGCATTTCTTAAAGGACCTGTCGTTCCTCAAAAGCCTGCTTGGTTGCACATTATCAACTTGCAGCCCATATTCGGAAAACGCGAAGAATTGAATTATTCCACGTTTTATGACATGTATGTGTCCGATATCTGCTATGGGTTTTTAACACCAAACCAAGTTCCCACTATATGCGATTTTCCTATCTACGTAACTTTAGGCACAATCAATGTGAATCTTAAAGTAAATGTTGCCACACCTCAGTTAAGCGAAGCAGACATTGCCATTATTAGAGAATATAATTATCTAGTATACAACGACATTGTGCGATCGCTAAAACATAGAGAATTTCTAATATCAGACAATGGAGATGATGCAGAAACCATGATGATGGTACCAGTTAATAAAAGGTCCGGCAAAATTGATTTTGATATATTGAACGAGCACAAAGCCATAAATCCAACATGCCAGTTAACAGTCGAAGATAGATTACAACTGAAAGTAACACAGGAGGACTATTTGAGAAAAATTGTTTCTCCTTGGTACAGAGATATGGGGGTAAGTATAAATAGGAGATGTAGATGTTTTTAACGAACTATCACAAATCTCTAAGCTGCTATTATAATATTCAACATTTTAAAAGTGGGTGTTGCCAAGTGCCAATATTTCCGTACTTTTTAAGTACAGATTTGAAATAATGGTTTTTAACATTATAGAGTGCTAGAAATATTTCCGCTTCAGCCTTAAATGGCCGAAATCCTAATTCTACGATATTTTCGCACTTTGAATGAGTCCAGTTCATGTTTTTCCGTTCCAAATATAATTTTCAGCATACAAATTATCATCATGTTGCAAGTCCGAAAACAGAGAATGAAAAATACATATTTCTATTAAATGCCATATTAAGTATCATTGGTATTGATTTTTTTTTGCATTTTGTAGAAGGGCGAGTTTTTTTTAGTTTTAGAGGTCTGTTTTACTAAGACCGCAAAGAGTAATTTTCGTTCTCATAAAGAAGGTGCTAGTCCAAAGAGACCAAAAATATTGTGTGAAGATAAACTTGGCTCATTTCAAAGCAAATTAAATGTATGTGCTCTAAGGTTCTAATGCAAACAATTAATAATCTACGGCTTTACACTTTTTTTAGGATTATATAGTGACCGAAGTATCATTAAATAAATCAGCAAAAACTATATTTCCAAATGAGCAATTTGGTACATATGAAGATTACTACAGAGAAAAACACGATGTGCGGCTTTTAAATCCTGAACAGCCGCTTTTATATGTGAAACATTTAACTAAAAAAACAAACTTTATTAAGCCGCAAGGGGCGCAAGCCAAAAGAAAGAAAGAGAAGAATTATGAAGATCTAGAAATTCATTTGATCCCAGAATTGGTAGTTAAACAAGAATTTCCTGCAGCCCTTTGGATCCATGCTAACTTGTTGCCAACCCTTCTATCAAGGTAGTGAATATGTATATGTAGTATAGTATAGTATATGCTTTTTATTCACAAATAATAAATATGTAAAAAATGTTGAGTTTGTTATTGATTTGAGAGCGATATTAAAATTGTATTTTTATGGATTTGTGTGCAAAAAAAAACTGCATTGAGATTGGATTCAGTTGAAATATTGTTTTGTAAGGGTTATTTTTTCAACAGATAAAAAATCGCTGAAAAATGATGATGAAAAGAACTTTCTTGGATTTTATATTTTATTGTTTGTGATTACAGATAGGGAATGGTGGAAATAAACATTTTTTTTAATAGATTCTCCTTCCTCTTTCGGTTAGAAGAATTCAGATTAAAGATGGCACATGAAATGAATATTCCAGAGAATTCATCAACGTCAAATAAATCTTTGGAGTTAGATGAATATCTCTTAAACTACGTCCCATATATAGAACAATCATCGAACAGTGTCGTGAATGTTTTAGTACCTGAATCTAAAAACCAAGTAACATTCCAGAGTTTATCCGTCATAAATCGTGATTATGCAAAGAAAATGCTTGAATTGGAGTACCCATGGAATGAAACAGAAGAACCGAAAGATGTTGAAAGGGACATCGACGTAACCATTTTGGATATCGATTATTATGAGAAATTTCTATCTAAGAGTGTCACCACTGAAGAATATACACTAAAGAACGACTTCCCAAAACAGCAAAAAGACCAACTTGCTCTCACATATTTTAAAGATTATGAGGAGAAGCCAATCCAACTTTTAGATGCGAAAATTTTAGACAGTGGTCCTCCGCTTTGCCTAATTTACAAAGCAATGACAACTGCCAAGGCAAACGATATAGTCAACATGGAACGACTAGAAACTCTTGGCGATTCATTTTTAAAATTATTCTGTTCGGTAAGATTCTATTTTCACTGACACTTTTGCTTATGTATGTCTTTAATTTCCATTTGTTTGACTTTTGTCTTCTAAGTAAGGATCTTTTATTTATTGTTTTTTTTTATGCCGCTTTTGCATAAATTAAGGGTATAATGCAGCAATATTTTAATATTGCAGTCAGTATGGTCTTTTGTCTTATTAAAATAAAATTTTAATAATAGATTCAAAAAAAGGAATGTTAGTATTCCATAGTTTCTTCATACTGCAAAACCATAAAACACAGTTTTTTCCCAATGATCAATTAAAGTTATATTTTTTTAGCTTTATGTATATGCGAAATTTCCACGGTTTTCTGAAGGACTGGCAACAAGTTTAAAAGGCCGATTAGTAAGTAATAAGAACTTGTATTACTTGGCTTGTAAGAAAAACCTTGGAGGATTGATGAAAGTTGGTGATTTACAAATATCTGACTGGCTGGCACCAGGATTTAAAATTCCAGATCTAGTTGAGTCTAGAATTGACAAAAAGGAGACGTCCCTTGCGTCTCTTTACTTTATTTCGGTGCCCCAAGAAGAACAGATTAGTGGAATTTTATCAGAAGAAACTGTTCAGACTATACAGAGCGTGCAGTTCGAAGAAGATCCCAGTGAAGAAGGTCTTATTCAAGAAGTTGCATCACTTTTCAAGTGCAATTATGTAGGAGATAAAACAGTTGCCGATTGTGTTGAAGCTTTATTGGGTGCCTATTTCCAAACTTGTGGAATCGAAGGTAATAAACCTTCTTTTTTTAATATTTACTTTAGATTCTGATAGTTTATTGCTAACTATTTACTCATTTTACTCATAACATTATTTCTAGGTGGACTTCGATTTGTTGAATGGATAGGCATCATCCCTAAATCTGAAAACTTGATTGAATTGCTTGATCAGCCACCTCAAAATCCAGTTATAAATGATAAAGCAACTTTAGCTGACATAAACTATCATATTCCCGACTGGGATAAGATTGAACGTGACATTTTGGGATACCATTTTAAAAATAGAGCATTTCTGTTACAAGCTCTAACTCATGCTTCATATACACCCAATCGAATAACTCAGTCGTATGAAAAATTGGAATTCGTGGGGGACGCTATTCTCGACTTTCTGGTCACTTGTCACATATTTGAAGCCTGTGGAAATTTGGATCCAGGAGATTTAACCGATTTAAGATCGGCGTTGGTAAACAATAACACATTTGCCAGTTTGGTAGTGCGAAATAATTTACACAAGTATTTGCTCATGATTAACGCGAAACTCCAAGGCATGATCGATCGCTTTGCTGGATATATAGAATCAAAGAAGTTTGAAATAGACGACGAAGTGTTGATCTTGTTGGAAGAGACTGACGCAGTAGGTCTGAATATTGCCGAATATATAGATGTGCCTAAGGTAAGATCATTTTTAGTTTGAACTCTTCAACGCTTGCTTGATAATCAACGAGGAGCTCAAATTCCAAAATCTAACGCTTCTAATTTTCGAGAATAAAACAGCTCGAATTCCAAAATCTTACACTTTTGATTTTCGAGAATAAAACATTCTGCATTTATATTTGATATTTTCTCGTTTCATGTTCTCAGACGAACCACAAGTTGTAAACTTTTATTTTTAAGATAAATCAATTATTAGCCGAAAAATTTGCATTCTATTACTATTATTATATTCACATAGTATGGATAATGATAAACTCTAAGATTAATTGATTGCTATTTTACTACAAAAAATGGAAATTTAGGTGCTTGGTGATATATTTGAAGCATTAGCAGCTGCAGTATATCTAGACAGTGGAAAAGATCTTCAAGAAGTATGGAGAGTATTCCATCGTCTTATGTGGAAAGAGATCGAATCGTTTAGTGCAAAAGTTCCCAAAAACTTAATCAGACGGTTGTATGAATGGAGTCCTAACCCCCATCCGACTTTTGGGTATGTTTTGGTTTTATTTGCCTGATTCAAATATTTCATTTCTCTAATTAAAAACTAATGAAAAAAATGTTTAGAGATTCTATTGATGCCGGCCAAGGAAAAGTGATGGTTCCGTTACAGTTTATGTTAAATGGTAGAAGGCAACAAGTTTATGGATTCGGGTCAAATAAAATGATGGCCAAGAAGGCGGCTGCAAAATTGGCTTTGCGGCAACTATGCTGAAGTTGCAGCTGTCTGGTATTCACAATCTGTATACTATTTGCCAAAAAAGCAATTTTATGTTCTCTTTATCGTTTTGTTATTACATGTGTTAATATATATGATTACTTATAGATTATGTATGTATAGTTGATATAGTATAAATCTATTTTGGCTAAATAATACATGTTAGGTTCGTCTTGTACTAATAGAGTTTATTGTACTTCAGTCAGCAAACCGTAGGAATTTATTATCAGTATATTAGTGTTGTAATCGGTTTTATTGGCAATACGTCGTAATTGATGTTATTAGTAGTAAATTTGACAACTCTCAGTAATGCATATATTTATCAACTACAATTATTGAAAATCTAATTAAGTTCACACAAATTTTGTAATGTGCCATTATAAGTTTGGTAATTGCATAATAATAAATTTTGTGAACTTCATGTGCTGCTCAAGTTCTCAAATCATTACATTACGTACATTAGATTTATTGTCCTGATTATAACACTTATGCACTGGTTTGTTATTGAAGTAATTTAGAAGTTTGTGTAGGTGATTTTTGCTATAATTGTACAATTTAATCAGTTCTATGCCCTATAAATCAAACATGTTGAATATTTAATTGTTATATAATTTTTAATAGAAAATGATGTGCGTATTAGTTGCGCTACTAAAACGCAAAACTATCAAAAAACTTTGAATGCATTAATCATTGCCTTTCGCGAGGTATTTGACTTTTGTCATGGACTGATTAGTGTAATAAATTTGTCAAATAATATACTTATATGAAATGATTTACCTTGTTTTTAATTAAAAAAACGCTTTGAGCTTATCAAACAATTCAAATTGAGCTAAAAAAATGATATTAAATAACATATCAATTATATAGGGTGATTTACGTAGACCGCGAATTAGAAGTTTTCCGACTTACAGAATGTTCAAATTTTGTTTCCGGTCATAACGAGTCGTGCCAAAACCATGTAAAATGCAATTAGCCCTCTAGTTGTATAGGGTGTCCGAAAAGTATAACCTAACTTTCTTAATTTAAATGTAAACTCCTAATTTTTTAAGCATTTAGAATATTTGGATTCGCCTTCCAATTGCGAGTTTGAGCCACGCTGATTTTGTTAACGTTTGTTTGTTATTTTTTTATTGATTATTAATTATTTTCAAAGGGTAACTGACAGCTGTACGTATGCCTTTGGCATTTATAATAGGATGCGGTAAAATATCCATATGAAAACATTAAATTGACGATATTTCGAAAACTAAACACTTTTGAAATAGACAACTTTACACAAACTTACTCTTATTTCTAATACTGAATAAGATAAAATAATTGAAAATGGTGCTTTCTATTTGAAAAAAATTGGTTTTGGCGGTTTTATCAACGTGTTTTTGGAACTTATTTTTTTAACATTTTGTGTCCATAGTTATCAACATTTTGCAGAAATTCCATTAAAGTAAGTTTTTTTCAGCAATAAATGCGACTCAATTAAGTAGGACAAATTCCCTTATAGGAAAAATGAATAATTATTCGAGTGGCTGCAGCTGTCGTTTGTTACATAAAATTTCAAAAATATCACAAACTGTTAGACTTAGGAATAGGATATTATTACATGGAATATATTTAGGATTTGGATCAGAACTCAAAAATTGAATAATATATAGGGTGTTCCATTTAAAATAAGCAAGTTGATACTTACATCCGCTATACCGGAAGTGTGGCCATCTTGAAAATATCTAAGATCACTTGCCCCCATTGACTTCGGCAGACTGTCTAATTTTCAAATGTCTCCTAATTATAAGTTGCCAGATATCGATCGCGGCGGTTCCCGTTGGAACACCCCGTATATACTTCGGCCGAGAAGTCCATTAAATACTTAGCTCATTACACATTATAATATTTAAAAATGCTTGTTAT
>NW_026017110.1:15299236-15312378 GCF_020466585.1 Dendroctonus ponderosae | reverse complement strand
ATTTATTAAAAAAAATTATTTAAATGAGTTAACACCAGACGGATATCGATTATTACTGCCCAGCCTTATAGACGTCGATTACGAAACTAACCTTCAATTTCGGTTTACTTTTACTTGTCTATGCTTTTAATAACTTGTATGCGGTTTTATAATGTATTTCTACCTCATATTGTAAGCTTTAAAATATCTGGAATTGTTCAACGGAGACTGGTTTTTCTGCACAATATCCCGTAAGTATTTGTGCTTAAGATAAATATAAAAATGTTATAATTTACACTTTATTAAATTTGATCTTTCGAAGGAGTTACAGTGTTTTAAGAAGTGATTAAGGAATTAATTTAATGTGCAGACTATAAAATAATATAGTGCTTATCTTTGAAAGCTTAGACATTGTCTATATACAGTACGTTCACGAGAAAAGAACCACATTCCTTTATTTAGTCCACTGTTTAAGAGAAAAACCTCTACCTCGCCAGTTAATTAGATATTAGTAGTTCAAAATGTACGGGATTTGGTGCAAATTGCTTGCGATTGATTTTAGAAAATAGAACACTGGATAATGTGCCAGTTTTTAGATTATAAATTCACCCGCAAAGGAAGTTTTTTCCCCAAATACCATAAAACGTAGACATTTTATGGTTTTTTAGTACTTTTTAGTACTACAATACATTTTCAAGTAGATGAATAATTTCCTTTTGAAAACTATAAATATTCCTCAATGATATTGGTGCTATTCACATAAATCTTAAATTGCAAATGCCCACATAAAAAATTCTCTGTTTCTGTTTCAGAAAATGATGCGATATGAGAATGAAAATGAAACCCTCAAAGATAAAAGTGCCTGTGCTGGCGTGCGTGCAGATTTAAAAATGTGTCTCCTTGAAAGCGATTGTTGCCGATCCGTAAGTTCTAATTTTAAAACTAATAGAAAATCGGGAAAAAAAACTATCTGCGAGCAAAGTATTTTTTTATCAAAATTGTTTTAGCACAGCCAAGTTTTTTGCGTTAAAACTAGAAATCTAAAACGGTTTTGTACACATTATTGCTATTATTTATAAATCGCAAATCTAGAGATATTCATTTTTATTCTTATTATTATATGTTGAAAACTTGAGCCGCAAAATATTTTTTTACTGAAATACAGACGCAAATTTAATTGCAGAGACAGAAAACGCCACGAGAATGTCTAAACCTCAATGATGGGACAGTACCATCTGAGTGCTATGTCCTTCGAAATACCTTCTTTGAATGCAAAAGATCAATGGTAATAACTTTGCCAAATATTCTAAACTTTCTCTTATATTACTATTCTGGTTTTCTTTTAGTTGGACGCAAGGCAACGGTTTAGGGGTAGAAAGGGTTATTAACAGCTGGTACTGTTGAAGTATAGTCACATGTTTTTTTGTAAGCGAGTAGTTGGCTAGTGTGTAATAAATAATAATAAATTAATTACTTACTTATGTGTTATTTAAATATGCAGATTAGGGTCTATTTATATATATCGAATTCACTGGGCTTTTCCACGACGACCTAAAAACCAGGAAAACTGACAATAAGAAATATTACGTAAAACTTTAAATGTTTATTATCAAAATCGTACAATTTACACTAATCAACAACATCTGTTTTTCAAATTGTGTGGTACAACTAGTGCGATATTTTTTGGAAAAAGTCGCCTATTCATAAATTGCTATATTAAATAAACAGCCACAAAAAAACTGATTGCGTGAGTGATGTGGTCATTAAGCATCGTAGCCTTATTATTACTGCCTTAACTAAAAAAACCATAACCAGACACAAATTGACTTCTAATATTAAGGGCCGGAGCACTTAGTCTCTTAATTAAAGTCACTAAGCACCCGATAAAGAATCCTAGGGCTTTGATGTGATAAACCATGTTAAAAGGGCGAATTACTTTATTGATAGTCGTTTAATCGAGCCACAAAGCCTAATTTATTGCGAATACTTATTACAAATAATCTAGTGTAATATGATAGATTATTGTGAGATTTTATATTTGAGTGGACCCCTAACGTGCATTATATCACATTGTGGCTAGCACAGCCAAGTTTTTTGCGTTAAAACTAGAAATCTAAAACGGTTTTGTACACATTATTGCTATTAGTTATAAATCGCAAATCTAGAGATATTCATTTTTATTCTTATTATTATATGTCTTTTGTTTTTAATGTAAACTGTGTGGAAAAAACAGTTTTTTTTAAATTTCAATATGATCTTAATTAATGTTTGTCAGGACAAAACCTACAGGGTTCGAAACCTACATAATTTTTATTGAATGAAATTTAGAAGGAATTATATTAATAATTATCTTTATCAACTTCACTTTGCTTTTGATGAAAGTATATATTTTTCATTGCCCAAATTAAAAACACCCAACAAAGAAATGGCAAATATTGTTTCGTAGCTGAAGCACAAATTTCACTCGAAAGCAAGCAAATTTCGATTGTATACGTATTCAATGCACAGCAGTTACATAGGGTAAAGGCATCAAAGTACGAATAGAATTATTAAAATTCTTAAATTTGTTTTGTATGAATTTACAAGACGCCAACTTTCACCTCAAGTTCTTTAAGCCATTACGTGCTTATATTTATAAGCATTTAGGTTACGCAAATGTATAAGTAATGAGCAAGATGCTAGCATTTTTCATTTTTTAACATTTTTCTCTCACTTTTTGTCCCTTAGTGTTTCTCTGTTCCTCAAAAGTATTTTTTATGAAAATTTTGAGAGCCTACGTCAGTTGATATTTTAACAAAGTTTTATTTGGAAAAAGTGAAATAATTCTTGATATGTAATGTATTAGATTGCGTTAATAATTTGTATTATTGTCTTTAAGTTCTGAACTGCTTCTAGGTTTCCTGCCATTTTGCAAACCATGTTCTTTCTTAGTTATTTTTAGTTCTCATTTTTATCAAATACTTTATTTTATTATTTTACTCTTTATTGAACGATTAAACCAGCTTTTACTCAAGTGTTTAGTCCGTCTTAAGACAGACAGTTGAAACAATCACTCGAATATTGATACTTTTCCAATAAATCGATAGATTTGTTCTTCTGAGTAAGTAATTAGTGCTTTTGTATATTGGAAACTCATTCTAAGAAAGGATTAGAATGCTTGTATAGGCCTGAAAAGGCCTGTGTATCCAGTTAACCGGGCTCGAAGGGCCGGCAGTAATAATGCACAAACGGTCACATCGGGCAGTAAATTGGCACATTCACACAATAATATGTACATTTTGTCCCCTTTCGGACTCAACGACTTGTGGAGGGATATTTTCCTCAAACCCGCTTTTTGTGGAAGGTATCTGTATATCATCCTCGCACCTAAAATATGTCAAAAGCAACGGATCAAACCAATTATACATCCAGGTCTACTACAAACTAAATAATATATGATTTTTATCTTAATTCTATAGATTTAAATTTATTTGTCTCAATCAGAAATTGCCTTGAAAATAAAGGAATTGGTCCCTACAAGTAATTACTGTTTTGGTTCAATGAAGATCCCGTTATTCAAGTATCCGAAATTCAAATATTTGTAATAGGTTTTATTTTTTATTCTTAAATATCGGCTAAGTTTTAGTTTCAACTTTAATGAATACATATTTTTATGTTACCTGTCCAATATAGCCAGTTTCTCTCAAATATTTCTCTATCATCTCCTTCGAACACCTTGTAAACTGATACAATGTAGCCGGTGTTGGGATTGTGAGTTTTTGGCAGCGACACTCCAATTTCATGTATAGGAGGCCTTATAGAAGAGATTAAATAATATGTGTGAAAATTAGTCCAAAAAATATCACCTTTTTACTTTTAATTGCTCGGTTATTTCATAATAATTTTATGGTTCGAATGGTGCATTTACATGAAGCGAAATGGTACTTTTGATCATACGGTATTTTGTATGGAGGTAATGTATAAAATGAAGAATGTTCTTTATATGAGACTTCAATAAAATACATCCGGAATTATGTGGAATATTAAAAGGAAATTTGAATTTATATTGGATTGGAAAGGTCTTGAAAAAATATCCCAGTACAATGAAGGGGATGAAAAATAATTGAACCAACGTCTTTTACATAAAACGTGTAAGTTATCAAGATGGTTGCAATAATGTGGCTTATTTTCAAAAAAGAAATATTAGGACTGTAAGAATCTACGAATAATCTACAGGAGACATCTGGATTAACTCACCTACATATTGCAGCCACTTCGCCGTATAAATCTAAAGTATGTGCTGCTGTATATCTAAAAACCAATTAATGGGCTTTAATAAAATATAAAGATGCATGTAAAACAATGAAAACAATCTATAAGTATAGATCTAAATATGAGGATATTATCAACACAGTCCAAAAAATTTCCATTAACTAAAACGATAGACTAAAGTGAAATTAAATATTTAAACTCGTCCATTATCGTGTTTCGCTTTTGTATTTTCCCCGATTATTTGAAACACCATTTCGATATAGGAAAATTGCTATTGGTTTGGCAAGTAATACATTTAATAATTACCTGGTTGCTCTAGGATCAAACTTCGTTAAGCTGGCGGTGCGTAAATTATTATAAAACATTACTGGATTGGTATGGGATGTATTTATTACATAATAACTTATAAATGGGAACTCCGCTAAAAAACATAAATAACATAAAACATTAAGTGAATGAAAGCTATAAAAAATAACTTTCTAATAACCACAAAAATTTGTTTTCAAATGTATTGTGTCAGTCTTTTTTTAATGTTGGCAAGCAATGAAAAATAATAAAGATTATGTATAATATTATTTTAAATTATATGTATTAATTCACTACCTAGATCTTGATTACCGTTTCTTTCCATATTGGCTAAGAGCATTCCAGTTACCGCACTTTTGGCCATTGCAACTTCGCTTACCAATTCGCCAGCAATAACTCTTTGTTTAAACAAAGGCTGAATTAGTGGCGATTCTAATATGGGATCAATCGGCTCTAATTGACTCATAAGGTGGCATAAGACACATAGTTTAGGGTCAGGTACTTCCATTACATGTAAGTTTCCTTGAGCTTTCCTTTCCATCGAATTTCCGTTGGACGGCGGTGGTTTCTAAGATAAATTAATCAGTTTACTTGATAAAACCAGGCAGTTCTGATATTTCTAAAAAAGCTATTGAGTAGAAAACACGATCCAACTCAAAGATTTGTAAAAAATTACATGCATAGGGTGTCCCATTGGCACGAAATAGTTTAATTGCGTCTGAACGGTTAAAGACGATATTTTTTTTAATGAAAATGAGCTATAAAATATCTACCTACTGGCATAGGCACTCCTGCGGGAAGAAATCTATCTAAACTATGAATAGGAATTATGAAGCAGTCTTTTTCCACTCCTGATAACGATCTGGCTACATCGGGATTTCCATGGTTGAAACTGACCTAAAGCAATGTTCATGAGAACACTTTTTCAATATGTTTTAATTTTTTTAACCTGTCTCGATGGGGTAGTTTTTCCGGGATGAATCCCATGAGTTGGCCATTTAACGTTTACGGATGGAGTTCTCATTATCAAGGGTTGGGGAAGATCAGACTCCGTCATTGCTGGTGAAATGGTCGTGCTGGGGGGAGGAGGTTCCCCACCAGCACCGGTCATGGGGCCACAACGCGGCTCTGTAAAACAATCGTTTTATTAAAAACTTTTAATTTTACTAATTTCCCTTACTTTACATTCAATCACAATATTAAGATTGTTTGTTAGTTTAACACTTCGCATTCTGTTAGAAGCTGTACAACTGACAGAGTGGAAGTTGTGTCCAATGAAGATAGAGAAAACATCTAGAAGTCTTTGATGAAAAGCACATGAAGCTCCCGAAAATACAGGCATCGCTATGATTTTAATTTCCCAATAAGCTGATGCCTTTTGTGAAGTAATAATTCAATATAGGATAAATTTATATGAAAAACTATAACAGTGGAGCGACGCAGCACAAAAAAATGCACGGAGAATGAAATCCCATGTGCAATTATTGAGCTAAATGATAACGTGACAAAAGAAATCTAGGAACACAAATCTAATTTGGCAAGAATTTAATACAATTAATCTGAAAAATATCCACAAAAATGTATAGAAAAACCTATCTAAACAAACACTCAGTAAAACAAATCAAAGCATGAAAACTATGAGATTCGAAAAAAGACATTTAAACCAGAATTGAAAAGCAAAAGTACATAACTTAAGACGAATTTGTGATTGGAACAAATGAAATTAATGACCATGCACGGAACCATGCAAACCATGCAAGGAATATTTAAGGATTAGTCGAAAAAACAGCGGCAAGCAGCAATTTGGGTACCCCATTCTTCATTCTCTATATCTTAGTAGAGGCAATGAAGAAATTTGGAGATACAAGTTAAAGAGAACGAAACAATTGAATGTTTAAGACACACACCACAAATAATGATGGAAAGAATAAAGGAGGCAGCTGCTATCACATAGTGAAAACAGAAATTTCAAAGAAGAAACCATTGAAAACGGCCAAGAAAAAGCGAAAGATAAGGAAGTAGATACAGAAGGAAAAAGCCATCGGAGAGCTAAATAATAAATTAACGAAAAACGTTACACAAATCAAAATGTAGTTACTTTTCTGATCACATCAGGAAAATTAGGCAACGACGCAAACAATTAAGCAATTAACACCCTGTAGATAATGGGTAGCTAAACAAAGAAGCAGCTAAACATTGCTTTCAAAAATTCGAAAAGAAAATATGAGAAAGGTTGATGTATGATCCTTTCAAAATATATGCGCCTATATTGATCATCAACCGGAGTAAATAATTATAAATTAATGCTCTAAAAATGAAGGAATGCTTCATGAAAAAATGGAAAAAAGGGAAAATTTCACGGAGTTGCTAATAAAAAATACTTTGGAAATTTCACATTGCTGCTTGTTGATGTTGGACGCAAAAAAATGAAGGTAAACTGTGAAACAAATGATAAAAACAGTAGTATGAAGCAACAAGATAGTACGAATAATACGTAATTAAGACACAAGAAAATAGATAGGTAGGTAATCAAAATTTAGAAACATAAAAGGAAGTTTCTAAACAATTAATGAAAATAACGTTAATAGCAAAAGCTGAGACAAGGAATAAACAAAATAAAAACCTGAATGGCCAGGGCATAAATGACGAACATAAAAGAAAAATAAAAAATCAGGAATAAAAGCGGATTGTGTGGAAAAATTGGCGAGAAACCTCAGATAGGAGATGTTAGATAGTAAAGAAAAGTGTTGAGTAAAAAGTGTGTTTGTAATCTTGCATCTTGATGATTGCGTTGCACTGATCGTGATGGCCCATTTGAGCGGAAACTACGATCGAACAAGATTATTTAATAGTTGGCAATTAAGTAGTATGACGATCGGATAAGCAGAGAAGCTCAATAACAATGATGATACGAAACAAAATTGCAGCCAATAATGGGTTTTATTTTGAATATATTTTTAAATGTTATTTAGGCGACAAGTCAGTAATCCAAATACCTGAATCGACAATAATGAAAGCGTATAATAATAAACATTAGCAACGTGAAACAAGCAATACTTAAAGTTCAGGAACGAATAAATCAAACACAAAAACAGCACGTCAACCATTATTTTGTCTACACTTGCGTCGAATTTTTTGGCACACCAAACACTGAAAATTAGCACAATATACCGATAGACGAGGTAGTGGGGGAATGTTTTTATATTATTGGATACCTGCAGAAATAAAAACAAAAGGCAAATGAATCGAAAAATGTTCGGTTTGCACGAGCCGGCTATTCGGCGAGTATTACCTGAAGGAGCCCCTGTTTTGTGTAACGTATTCAGTGTGGGGTCACAAAATAGAGAAATAATTTTCTAAAAATATTTGTCGGACGAATTTAAACAGCAAGCTGGGACACTACTGAATAAGTATTGATAGATCTGCACGGTCAGAGATTATTAAAAATATTGAAGGATATTTTTGTAAATGAATTTGAATCTTGCCAACAAAATTTCGTACCGTCCTTTCTAGAAAATATCACTAGAAAAAACTTGGTAAATTGCTGCTTAGTTAATTAAATACGGAACATTGCGCGGCTGAAACTGCATTTTGCTTTTAAGCTTATATGTTGATTGCGCCACACATCGTAGAGTTAAATAATGAATAAGTAGTCACTTCAAGGGAGTTTTTCAGATTCTTACTTGCGGTGTACGTGTCTGAAAAATCCCGAACAAGAAGACAGGAACGTACAACCATCAACTACAAAAATTTGATTCCAAAATGTTAATGTATTTGTTTTATTACTTAAAGGATTTATTTTCATCATTCTTATTGCTGTAACACCGTATTTTCAACTAAGACGTTTTGTAGTTTTTAATGTATTTTTGCATTTAAAAACGAATACATACATATATGAAAACTGGCCACCAAACCAGAAAATCAGTAAAATGTAATATCCACAAAGTAATCGACTTTAAATAACTTTAAACTGTTTAGCACGTTTAAAGCATTACATTAAACTTAATAGAAAAATTGACGCATTGTTTCACATTATGGGTATTTTTATTCTTTCCATTGACAGTTAAAAATATCAGCCTCTTATTTTGCGAAACATTTGCAACATTTATTTTTGCATTTATGTTTTTACACACTAAAATTTAACTCAACTTTCTACTTTGTGCCAAATAGCAGACAGTTCAAAGTGAATCAAACTAAAATTAGTCATTAAAACCAGTAAATCTTTCTCTCAGGCAATATTATTGAATAATTACGTTATAAACGGGGACGATCAAACGACAAAAATCACAAAAATCAAACATTTAGCTACCAAACCTCTGCCGTGCCTCTGGCGACTCGAGTTACCTGAAGAACCAAGAGATCCTGCAAAAAATAAGATTGCACAAGTGGCAATTGTCGATTCGGCATAGAACATTGATGGTTATTTATCAAAAACATGGACAGTTACCATTAACGCTTTAGATTAAAAAGGACCAAGTTCAGCAATAATCATAGTACTGAGTGCTGTTTTCATTCAATTCATTAATAGCTCCTTTGTTCACAGTCGTAGTGGTAAACAATTATCCGCATAAAATATAAATATTTTTATTTTTGCTTCTTTTTATCATTTTTCTGTACTACACTTAAAATCATTCAAATGTGTTTTTTGGAGATGATTGAAAAGTCTCGTTTGCGTAGAATTTTCTCTACTTTTTCTTGAGGATTTTTTTTAAAACAGACAGTACTTTGTTGCGAAGATAGGACTAAATTTTAAAAATTAACATTTAATTTTTTTTTCAAAATACTGAAAATAAAATAAAATCAAAAACTGAAACTAGTTCCCCCTCTTAGATCGTACAGAAATCGCGACTGAAAAAAAATTCTCATAAAAGTGTTGTGGTTGTCGCCAAAGTGTGTGTTTCTGTTACTTTGAACTATACAGGATAGCTCAAAATAAAGTTATGACCGTCAAGTTTATTTTTTTAAATGGATCAGCCTACTTTTTAACCCAGAATCATGCTCTACATTGAATTTTAAGTATTTTTGAATAACATACTATGTGACCGAATTCAATAGTTTTGGACATATCGGCGTTTAAAACATGGGAACGCAAGAAAAATAAACTCTATTATTATTTCCGTTTTTTGTTTTGTTCTGTCCTCAAATCATATCATTTATTTTATTTTTAAAAATAATAATAAAGTTTGCTTTTGTTGCATTCCCATATTCAAATGTCGTTATGTTCAAAGCCATTGAATTGATTCACATAGTATGTTATACAAAAAATACTTCGAATTCAATGTAGAACCTGAATCTTGATTAAAAAGTATGCTGTTCCATTTGAAAAAATAAACTTGACTATCATAACTTTATTTTGAGCTACCCTTTATAGTTCAAAGTAACAGAAACAAATAATTTGGCGACAACCACAACACTTTTATATGAATGTCTTTTTTCAGTCGCGATTTCTGTACGATCTAAGAGGGGGGCTCTTCTATAGTAGAGCCATAAAACACCTTACAAAATTATTCGATTGAATTCGAGACTAATGTTTGGCTTAAAGCGTAATAAATCGGATAAAAAATAGAAAGTTTCAAAGAAATTCTTATTTTTCATGTTTACCTATGTTTTATGTTAGAAACTTTAACACGCCTATAATTATTAAAGGTTCTGAAGATTTTATGAAATAAAAATACTTTAAGAAAACGTCGTTTTATTTAATTACTTTAAAAAATTTCAAAATCAAATTTTGTGTTAAATTACAATAAAAGACTATTTTAAAACGTTTGATGTAATATATTATAACTTTTCAGTTTTTCAAAATTTTAATTTTATGTGGAAAATAATCGCAAGAAAACTATCAATTAACAACAATCATTTACCAATACAACAACAATATTTAGTATACAACTGCAAATAAATAACAGCCTGTTAATGAATCTCATCTTTCCTGCAAGTATACCGAACAGATAACACTACAAGTTTGGGGAGGTCACACTACAAGTTTACTGAGATTCTGTTTGGACTCTGTTTCTCTTGGACATTGTTAAACAAAACACCATGTAAAAAACTACACAGTACTTACATTGTTAGAGCATGGTGATGCACCCAGATTATGCAAAAAATATGAAACAAAAGTCTAATATTAAAAATTGTTTAAACGCGATTTAATGATTTTTATGGTTTTTTTGGTCTGAAAAAATGACTAATAAGTATTTCTACTGTATCTAATTAATGTTTTATAACCTAAATTATAAAACGTGCATTCTTTTAAACAAAATGAATATTTCACGTTTCAAAGTTGTGATAACAGCGACAATTTTCTCATCATATTGTAATGAAAAGCTAAAAAGTGTTTATTTGGCCTATTGTAAAATCGCAGTTATTTGGAGCAATACTAATTTATGGCCTATTTTTTTAGATTCTTCGGACCGCAACGTTCAAAAGTTCACCCATGGCTTATCTAATACATAAAGTATTGTTACGAACACAATTACTATAAAACCCTTCATCAGTTTATTTTCGCGTTGTAAACATTTAAAATTATTAGAAATATTTCTGTGTTTTAGATTAATAATAATAAGTTTTTTATTGCGAAAAATGCTATTGACCTAGTCGGTCTCTCTGACCTTATTCTAATTATTATAATATGTAGCCAACATATAATATTATTAGGGGAAATTAATTGAACTAGAACTGATTTTTTGCCATATAATATTAGAAAAAGCAATTAATATGCCGACATTCGGGTATCGATTTTTACGTTAAAAACTGAATAGTTAAAACATTGCCCCTTCAGTCATATTACTACAGATTACCTTAAAACGGGCATTAATTTGCACAAATTTACACTATGAGCCAATGAAGCATTCAAAGTCTAATACGGTAAACGGGTTTTGAATATAAAAGCGACACCACTCTAATTTCGAAAAATATTTAATAAAATTATTTTTTTACCAAAGCAATTTTTTCTATAATGTTGTGATAAACAAATTGAATAAAAATGATTCGGTATGTTTTTTTATGTATATTTACTTTTAGGACCTACAATTAGACTTCTTGTCATCCATTCTGTATATTGTGCGGTAGCGTATATGCTGTGCATATTAATGAAAATATAAAAAATATCAAGTGTGTAAAGGACTGAAATGTTGGATAAATGAGAAAAAAATTCATTATTTCTCTACTTAAGTTGGGACAATAGTACGTAATGACACAATCAAATATCAAAGCGTTCCGATATTTTGAATAGATGTTGAATTCTGAAATAACTTTATATTCCACCTGTTTCTCGGCTTCCACAACAATGACAAATTTTCGAATGAGCTTTTATTTATTTCAATTTTGTATAGAAAGGTAAAGTAAATGCTGATTTAAACATTTTTATAAAGAATATTTTTACTATGCTTACCATCCGAGTCATCTTGGTAACTACATCGGGGTGGACTAAAAAAAAGATGCGTTCTATAATGGTGTTCTTCCATGGGCGTATATCCTTGATCTCTCGTACATCGTTTGTTGGTGTGTCTGCCAGATGAAGCTTTGACCCCTTTGCCCGTTATGGGTCCCGATTTTTGTTCCCTGAAGTTTTTTCTGAACATTAAATTCATCCTGATGCCGATGAAATATCGTTTCGCTTCCCTGAAAGGCCATATAATCGGATTTTATGTTCGCCGATAAACGGAGCTGAAAGAAATGAAGCGAATTTCATAAAATCGGAAACCGGAATCGGATCGAAACACGCATTGCTGGTTACTGAATTTATCGCCGGGTTTGGATTCAAGTCAAAGAGCATTTTGTGCATTTAATTTGTTGGGAACGCCTAAAAGTGCTTTTGTAGTTTTTCTCTGTTATTTTTCTACGGCCTATTCGCTTTACGCCTTACATCTTTTGAATAGAGGGGTGACCACATTTCGATGTACTTTAACCACTTATACATGCATACGTAAGGGCGGATTGATATTTTCATTGATTTTGCTATAAATATACTTAATGGTTGTTTGGAAAAACGTTTACAGGAGACGTTGAGCACATTTACACAATCGGCAATTCAAGTTTGCGTGATAGAATCAAATATTTACAAGCCAACGCAAAGAAAAATTTTACAATTTTACATAAATACAGATTATTTGAAAGGTAAAATGGATTAGCCACTTTACAGCGATCCAATTACTTTTCTAGTAATTTTTGCTTAAAAAATTGATGATTTTCCTTATATAAAAGAACAGAATTTGCATAAACCTTTGTATAACAACTACATCTTTTATTTTTTATTATTGTTGTTATAAAAGCAGGCTTATTGCAAGTTGCGATTTAAAAAATGCAAGTTAAGGTGGTAAAACGATGATGGCTATTATAAGGTTTAGATGAACATTTTCAAAACGGAGGACTTGATAATGTTATATGTACAAGAAACATATTGCGTTTTAAACTTTTTGCTTCTAAGACTTTTCTCCAAACAACGATTTCTAGATGCAGTATCACGCGTTTAAAAAATATCTTTTAAATCGTTTCTAGTTAGCATTTTCAAATAAATACTTAAATGCTTAACTGTTTCATATATATAAATAATCTTTATTTCCTACAGAAAAAGGCTATCGACCCAATCGGTCTTTCTGCCCTTGTTT
>NW_026017110.1:15298963-15299118 GCF_020466585.1 Dendroctonus ponderosae | reverse complement strand
AAAACAAACAGATATTAGTCCTTAGTTCAGTTGCGTTTGTAGGTGTTCTAGTAAAGTATCTGTTGGGGAACGAAAACGGGAGTGTTTTGTCGGTCTTGTGAGGCAAAGGGGATTCAGTATGGTCCAGTTGTGGGGGTTGTTTGTCCATTTTGTCT
>NW_026017110.1:15290438-15298913 GCF_020466585.1 Dendroctonus ponderosae | reverse complement strand
GTTTAGTGAATTTCAGTTTGTGGTCTATTGTAATCCCAAGGTACCTTACGTCGTTTTTCGGTTGTGTTATTTTTCCGTCTGCAGTTATTGTGGGGTAACTGTTTCATTAAAATAAAATTGCGTTTTATCATGCGTTAGGCAATTCATTACCACATTTAATTTTGCTAAAACGAGGGAAATGACAAGAAACACCCAACAGAACGCTTTTCTACAAATGAATTATTGTTAGTGGCAAAATCTGGTTTTATGTACATGTAGAACATACCTACACCGTTTTTACGTCTTTTTTTTCAGTGTAATTTTTTTGATTTCTATATTGATTAGCTCTGATGATTGTTAAAATATTCTCAGAAAAATAGTGATTTTTTTTCAAATCGTCTGAATCCCAAAACTTTTGTGACGCCTTAGTATTACAGTAGCAAACAAACGGCAACATATAATATATCGGAAAAGCAGAAAATTCAATTTGAGGCTACAAAGGAAATAAATTAAGTCAAATCAAGTCGAATGATGGCATAATCAGTAGTAATAAAACGTAATAAAAAATAAAAGTAATTACATAAGTTATACACTCACCCTGGTACATAAGTATATGTATTTTTAATATACACGCTACAATGTCGAACTTTTTACTTTTACTTTGCCGTCCTTATGCAACGGTTAATTATAAGTTTATAACATATATAAAATGATAAAAACGTCACTTTTTTAAATTAAATAATTTTTTTCTTAGCTCAATTATGCTGTAAGGATATTTTGTGGCTGAATGGCGAAGAAATATGAGCTATATAAAGTTTTCTTTCCAATATAATAGCTTTAATACTTGATTAAAGTGGAACCACCTGTATACTCACTTTAAGTGAAACTATTTTAGCTAACTGCGTTAATTCCGTAATAAGTTTAAACTTCTTAATAGAGTTTCGAAAAAGTGTAAAAGTATTGCTGGGGAATGTTAGAAAAACTTTTTGTTAATTTGCCTATTTGCGTGTACAGGCGTAGAACGAGAGGTCAAGTCAACCTTTTTTTTCGAAAAAGTTTTATAGTCTTTGGAATGGCTTAAATTATCCTAAAATTTTAAAGTTTTATCTAAAAATGTTTTTGTCGTAATGAACCGTTTGGAGAATTACTAAATAAGATAATATAATATTTCTGAAGTTAAGAATTTTACGCTTAGTTAGCAAATAGCATTCATTTGAAAAAATGCTCCTCTAAAGAAAAACTCGCCACTTAGTAGCATAAGTTTTGGAAAAATGTTCTATGTTCTAGTTAGTTACCCGCACTGTATAGCGCCACATTGATAATATTTAAGGCAAAATAATTGAAATATATCTTACCTTTGAAATAAAACTCAATATGATGAAAATAAAGAAATTCTGAAGAAAAAAAATCTGCTTGTCCGAACTGAAACCAGTGGTCAACTGAATCAGAGCAAATACACAAAAATCAAGGTCTGTGCCACAATCGCGAAATGTGATCTAAATCGATGGAAAGAGCCAACAAGGGCCGCTTTAATTCACTACTGCCACACTGACCGTGCGAAATTAGGGTGATAAACTAAAAAACCTTAAAGGTCGCTAAATAAATCAAAGAAGCGGAGGTTATTACGGCATATTCAAGGCAACGACGCCGACCGACCGTCCGAATAGTGGCGTCGGGACGGTTTCTGCTTTGTGGCTTCGCCATGCGCTCCCGTTTGCTGAACGGGCTATTTTTGTGATTAATAGTCCGCTGCTTGTCTCGGCCAAGGTGAGAAAACATTTATAGAAAAGCTGGAAAAAAATATGTATCAAACACAAACCTTAATGTTTTTATTTATTTTGCATTTAAACAATACTCAACTGAAAAGACACTTTTCACGCACGCCCAACGAATACAACTTTCACTCTGAACCTCACGAGCAATCGAGAAAAACACTTTTAAATAAGTTAACAACAGCGTTTATTAAATAGCAATGTAGATAAACAATCAAACATAAAATCGATTCCGTGTCATCAGGGTTTAAACAATACGTATACATATACTACATAAAATGACAGTATAATCAAATAACAGTATAATGAAATTCTAGTAACACAGTAAAAATAAATAAACATACGACCAGATTCCAAGATTACTAACTGAATGTATAAATAATTCAATAAAGTGGAATGTTTGTAAAAACAACCCGTTACACTGCAAACGCTTAAATATTCAGATATTTGGAAACTAGATTTGTTCATAGAAATTTCATAAAACATTTGACGATTAACAGTGCAATAAGTTTTCTCATACAGCGGGATTAGTTTTAATTAATAAATACGTATTTCACCTAGTTTACGTTCACGAACAATTAGTATTGTACACCGAAAACATTTTATATTATATTAGTGACTGCTATATTTCAACAAATCTAACGAGTTTTCCTTCCATAACAATACTCTATAATATCTCAGACGAGTGTCGTTCCCAGCCGAAACACTCAGGCGCAGGTTAAAAAAGTGCGTTTAAGAACTATTTGATACAGTGCATCATCACAAAATGACTATCTTACACCAATGAGCTAGAAACAGTTTCAGAATTTATTCAAAACATAACGGCACGGAATTGAATGGTAAAACCGGATTATTTCTCTCCTCCATTAGGGCAGTTGCCATGGCGTTACTGGCTTTTTCATATTCTCCTAGGGCTTCCAACACTTTACCCAAATTATACCTAGAAGAAATTGTCTTCAGAAAGCCAAACTTAATATTTAGTAAATCACTAGTTTCAAAAAAGTGGTAAAACGTTAGGGATTTATCGTCAATGTCGAAGGTTCCAACCCTATAGGTTATTAATAATCAGTAAACCATCAGGTATAAAAAATATAATCAAAACTTAACTATCCTTTGAAAGATTTTTTAGACAAACTGAAAAGTCGCAAAAACTCACCAAGTAATTGTATTATGGGGTTCAATCCTAGCAGCTTCCCGAAGAGTGGTTTCCGCAAGACCTTGCAAACCCAGATAATGATAAACTAAGCCCAACTGTTGTAAAGACTTGACATGAAGCGGATTAATCGCTACAGCGTTTTGAAACCACACCTTGGCATCGGTCCATTCTTCCTTATGCATATGCAATAATCCTTTCTAGAAATGCGAAAATCATTAAAATACTATTTAAGGTGTATAAACCCTTGTCTATCTACCATATGCATAATGTGATGACTCAAAGGGTAGATATGAGTGGCTTCCTGAATACACTGTTGGACGTCGGAAATTTGATCCAACGATAGATACAGTTCGGCGAGAAGAAGCCACACCTCTACTTGCAACATCCAAGCTCTTTGAGGGCCTGGTCGAGGACTGAAACTACTCATTGAACTCGCCACTTCACTCAATGCTTGTTCTACTCGAGTGGCTGCAGTATTGTGCAGTTGTAAAGAACCTGTAAGTATTAAATGTGGTTCTTGTAGTAAATTGCTATTTTCTATGAACAAAAAAGCGCTGAGTAGTATAGTAAAAATTTTCATATTAATACACAGAGTGATTCTAAATATATATAGGAAGATAATCGCTTACTTGAATCTTTATCAGACATTTCTGAAGTGTACAGTTGGAAGACTGACCTGGTATCACTTTTTCTATCACATTCAGGCATATCAGAAATTGTTTGGCTTTCATATAGATTTTTCCATATTTCTAACATTTGCTTCGCAGTTCCTAATGCCACCTATTAAATCGATTGTACGGTAATATTAATTTTCTATTCACAATATCCCAATTGGGTATTTTTATTAAAAGCTGTCCTAAATCTGAAGCATTTGATAGAGCTTCTGTTACAATAGGATCATCTGTTTGTTAGAAGCATAAAAAATACTGACCTCACCACCCTTTTCATGTAGTTCTAAATGAGCTTTCACATACAATAAATTCAAACAATCTGGGTATTCATCCAAAGCGTTCTCGACTATCGATAACGCTAACTTGTGCTGTTGCTCTGTGGTCAAAATTAGCGCTAAAAGATGTAGAGTGGATGAATGTTCTGGCTGCAAATCTAGTCCCACTCGGATATGAGTTTGTGCCTCTATAATTTGTCCTGTAATCGCTAATTGCAGGCCCAAAAAGTACCTGGCGAGATGATCGTTTGGTTCCAGTTCGACAGCGCTAATAATTTCATGATAAGCAATGAACAATCATGCTTCACTCGTAAGTAATTTGTCCTACCTTCTTATGTTATCAATAGCCTTACACCGCAAATAATCTTGTTCCTTTTTTAGCAAGCTTGCTTCTGCTCTCAAATAATAGCCAATACCTGCATACAGATGACATCTCCCGAGTAATCCCGATGGATTATTCAATTCTCTTTCCCTTGCTTGTAAGCTGAAGTCAATTCCTTTAAAACAACAATCGATCATAGGAAAACTAACGCCCAAGTAACCTCTATTAATATTATTTAGCTTACCTTCTTCTGCTAAATTCATGTGTTCATAACACAGTTTGGCAGCCAAAAGGCAATTGCTGGAATTATTTGGTTCCAAACGTATCACTTCGCGTAATACAGCTAAAGAATCTTGGTAATGTCCAATGGAGAGCAACGAGAGAGCATGTTGCTTCCATAGATGTGGATCTTCGAATGAGAATTTCATTGATCGTTCGAGTGACTAGAAAATTAGAAAAAGAATCGTGCAAAAGCAATATAATTTGGATTTGTTAAAATTGGATTAACCGATTTGGATCTTTTCAAGCAAAATAAATTATCATATTTAATTTTACCTTGTTTAAGTTCAATGTAACAAATGTTTTTGTACTATTTAAGAAGCCCCTAATTACCTCTTGCAACAAAGCGACCTGTCCCCACCTTACTGTAGCCACGGTAAGTAAATCGTATACTGTGGTAGCATCTTGACCTGCACTAAGCCTTATATCCTTAAACTCCGGACTTTGCGATAAAACAGCATGCCTAACTGCCATCGATTCGGCGACTAAAAGGACTAAGATCACCTCCTCGCAGTCGCATTTTGGAATAAACTGCAAAAACAAATGGAGAATAATGGCTAAATTAAATATTGATGACTCATTCGATTGGAACAATAATTATATATTCCAGGAGAGGTTGTATGAATTGTAGTAGCTGCAAGACATTTTTAAATAATTTATTACGAGCGCACGTCAGTTTATCAAGATTTATCGATAGTAATTTGTCATGAACTTAAAGACTTTTTAATTTATATAAAGTAATGTAAGATTAGTACATGTTCTGCACTTTTATGCACCATTCAAGATTCCAATCAACTCCTAATAGAATGTTTTTATTGCCAATACCTGCGAATTTTATACAGTTTGATCATTCATTTTTAAAACACAAAGTTTGGTCAACTAAATGCACCTAAATGGTTACAAACATTGTCAATTAAATTAAGTCCAATTTATCGAAATAAACACACATGTAAAATTATCAAATTATCCTGTTTAAAAGCCGGTACTAATGACAAGAAAACGCATTAGATAATTATGGCCTGTGGGGCAAATAATTGCAATATCTGACAAAAACCTAAACACACGTAAAATCCATAATTAAATCGTTTAATAACAGATAATAGAGGTTATATAATTGACTTACAAACCGTTTAGGCATTACTTTAAAATTAAGCCTGCTAATAACTAAATATTAATCAAATCAATAATATTAAACAGCGCCAGTCAATAAAATTAAATCTGCTGTACTTCTTATGTATAGCGTAATCCTAGTTCGATAACGGATTTCATTTTTTTCTTATTTCGGAAAGTATGCGCATCAACCTACCTGATTAAGTGACGAGTAACATTTAGGTTTCCAATATGAAGACTTAACGGAAACAGTAGACGGAAGTTGATATTTTTCTCCAACGAGCCCTTGAAGGAGCAATTCGGCAATTTGGGTCATAAACTTCAAACGAATATTGTGAACGCCTGGAGATTCGATTGCACACAATGTATTTCTTCAAAATAAACAGGTCTATTTTTAAAAAATTGAAAGTTTCGAATTTTCTCTAACTGATATTTGCAAGATAATTGCGTTGATTCACGTGCATTAATTAATTATAAGCTCACCTGTATCTTTCGAGTGACTCCTCTGGTTTGCCTTGTTGCAATAGAGCTAAAGGCGCTGCCTGAATGGCTTGCTCTAGAACTGCTCCAAGTGTTTTTTGATGGCTTGGGGGTTGAGGAGAATGACTACCTGTAATTAGTGTTTTAATTTATCTTAATCATTTAGAACAATGTTGAAACAGTTAAACATTAATTGCGAGTTTAAGATTAATATGTAGAATTTAATTTTCTACCTGTGTTTACCGAGCCCGTATTGGGCAAAGAATTGAGTTCTTTGTCAAGATTTTGCATATAAAGCAAACTAAGGTCTGATGCCAAGTCGAAACATCGGGCTAACTCTTCCTCTTTTTCAGCTTTCTTGAATTTGCTGGATGCTGAAGTATCTTTTTGCAAGCAGAGCCCTTTGATCGCATAAGATTCTGCTACTATTTTGAGGCTACGCCTGAAATTTCAAAGTTTACAGAAAAATTTCCAAAGTTTTACAACTTGGAACTTACAAGGGCAGCCTTTTTTCGGTTAAATTTTGCAAATCAGCCATTTTGTAATTTTTGAGTGCATCAGCATACTGCCCACAAGCATAATGGACTTTTCCTAAAAGCAAGTGTGCATCCATGGCTACTCCAGCCTAAAACATTGTGAACCGTGAATATTATCAGTAAATTTTGTTCGTTTTTTATCATCTACTTTTCCTCGAAAATATATTTATCAACGTTAGCAAAACGAAACCTGAGTTTAACAAACTCTTCAATTATATCTAGTAAAGTACTTAACCGAGAAATCCGAAATTCGTATTTGTTTAATATCAAAAAATATGTTTCCAAGATACGTTTAAATTTGAATTTCCACGATTTTTTTGTAGAAATCAGTTTATAATAACGCACCTTTATTCCTGCATTTGTAATAACCAAGTTAAGATATCTTTTGGCATCGATGAGACCTGATCTTGCTCTTTGTATGTTCTGTTCCATGGGCGGCCATTCTTCTAAAAAGTTCTCTAACTTTCCTTCTCCAATGAGAAAATCTGATAAGCAAACTGGAAACAATTATATTACTGAACGCAAATCACTATACAATTTGTTCTATCACGTGAGACTTAAGAAGATTAAAATACCAGATGGAAAAATAATAAATGAAATACCTACAGAAAAAAAGTAAATGTTAAAAGAAAAATGCAAACATCATAGTGCAGACAAATGAAAAAAATATAAAAATACAGAAAAGCAGACATCTATGCCTGAAATGAGGATGCAAGAAAATAAAATATTTGCAGAGAAATATAATTTTGCAAGAAATTTATGTGTGGACTTTGTAACTAATCCATGAACATGACATTTGAGTTAGATTGATAATATCGAACGAATTTAGCCACATAAATGTCCAATTAAAGACCGAATCAGACTAATTCTTAGATATTCTACGGATAATAGCAATTCAAAGATACTGAACAAATACACTTTAACTAAAAAGTACGAATTACTGAATTAACATTATCATTAACTAGAAAACAGTTACCATTTACTCAATCCTATGCTGTGTTAGTAGGTGGTATTGAAAACTTGAAATTATTGTTGATATTACATGATTCAAATTTTTTATGACAACTATTTCCTTACAAATTGGGTTACCGCTTCGAATAGTAAATTATTATTGAATTTGAATTGTCCGAAATAAAACGTAGATATGAATAGTTAAATAGGTGTGTCCGCTTCCTACTGTGTTATTATTACATATCTATGCTGTATTTTTTAAGTTTTAGTTTGATGATATTGACCATATAATTTTTGTATTTTATAGTGTTAAACGCGATAATTTAAAAAAGTTGTAGTCTTGTTGTCTACAGTATCCTAATAAATCAGTTAACTTGAGCAACAGTTGGTTTTATTTATGGCAATTGCTGTAAACTGTAACATACACTCAGATGTAGCTAGACTAGCACGTCCTGGTACATATATATTTAGTGGGGCAAACTATGATATGGTTTATTATTGTGAGATTAACTAAATCAATATCCACTTTGAACTACAGACTAACAATTAAAATGCATTAGGAAATTGCTAATTGAATGTTACCAAACTCATTCGATTTATCCTTGAGCTGCTGAGCCAATTCTATAACTTTGAGCCAATTGCCCTCTTCTCGGTTTTTCTCGATTTCGACTTCAATTCGTCCAGATTTCGCTCTAGCCGTCATTATTGTAGTATTAATTACCTAAAAATTTTATATTTTGAAATTACTAGAACATAACATTGAAAACTACTAACCTCACAATATCAATAAATGTAGATAATGTCAATGGCCACAGTGTTGCCACATCAGAAAATGAGCAAGGAACTATTGAGCATACGTTAAAATGCAAATGTGACCGCTCTCTGCGCATGCGCAAAAATTTGTAATAGACGAGACGACCGAACCTAACCTTACGATTCACCAC
>NW_026017110.1:15265852-15289439 GCF_020466585.1 Dendroctonus ponderosae | reverse complement strand
CTCTTTATATATATATATGAATAGATACTAAAAGCAAGTTGCTTTAAGTGAATGAGTATATTATTTTGACCAAACAATACTGCTAAAAAGCTCATAATGGTGGAGGAATAACAAGGTCATTACTTAATATGAACTAAAACTTGTCACAATCAGTGTCCACCTCCAACATTAAAGAGATGTGACCTAACCATTGTTAAAATTTTCACCTTTACAATATAATAGTTATACTGTAAATTTCATGCAAACATTGATTATTATAACTTACTCAAACTTATTTTCTTTTAATACTAAATAAGATAAAATTATCAAAACTGGATGTTTCCATTTAATAAAATTGATTTTTGGGGGTTTTCTCAGTTTCACTTTGAAACGAATTTTTTTTAACACTTTGTTTCAATAGTTACAAAGTGGTTTTCAAAACTGTATAAAAGTCAGTATTTTCCAATAAGGAATGCAACTCAAATTAAATAATTAACACATATTTCCTTATAGGAAAAATTAATAATGATTCGAGTGCCTGCAACTGTAATTTTGTACCAAAATTTAAAATAAGCAAGTTGATACCTACACTTCCGGTATAACCAGAAGTGTGACCATCAATGAAAATGTCTTAGTTCTTTTGCTCCACACATGGCTTCGGTATATAACTGTCCTTCAATTTTAAAATTTCGCCTATTCCATCGACCATACTGTAATTCTCCTGTGGTAACATCGGGCTGCGATCGATAAATCGTACGATTTATTGCGGACAGAGCATTTTGGAAATAATTGCTAATTACCAATGATTTCTGGGAATTATTGGCGTTAGGTAGGTATATAGGTAGTAGGCAAACAACCAATATTGGTTGTTTGCTAACTGTGCAATGACGATCTTGTATGTGAGGAATTAGGGTCTAAGATATTTTTGCCTTTTTAATGTGTTTCAGAAGTTGAAAATCTGTGTTGTATGCAATAAGTTTAGGAAATTAATAAAGAAAATTAGTCGCTTCTTTAGGGGCATAAGCAAAAAATCTGACTCTTTACTCATGTGCTATATGATCTACACGTCGTTACCCATACAAAACAACATAACTCAAATTTGAAATTTGTGTTGTGTTTACTGAAATTGCACCAATTTATTGTGAAAACAATATCCAAGTGTAAAGTCAATGGCCAAGTCTTGGCCGCGAAAATGACCTTCAATACGTGGCCCACTTAATTGGCCAATAAATCGGGGAGAAGTGTGCTTGTTATATTAAAGTTAAAATACATAATTAAAAAATAAAACTATAAAATTAAAAAAGCTTTAAAAATTAAAGCACCGCCGGCCTACAAGTTGAATTTAAAAAAAAGGCTCAAAAACCCGTAAATGTTTACAGAATCTATTTTGATTTATTTGAGGTTGACAAATTTCTGTTTACACAACATATTTACGGTAATAATGTGCTCATTTAACACGCTTGATCCTTCCTGTAGCTATATAAATAATTGAAAAAATAATTTGGCGTTGACTAAACTGCGGGATGGGAGTGGTCACAGCAGGCAATTTTTTAATTATTCAACCCAAATTAGATATTACCCAGTTCGGTTTAGTAGCGCGTTTCGGCGCCTGCAAAAGTGCATGCTCAGTTCTTGTTACCGCACCCGCACAAAGTCAGCAGAACCGCGTTCGACGTCGTCCAACCTAGCGTCGCGACGCTGTGTAAACGTCACGCACCGCGTGCAATGTATGACCCGCTGCCTGCTTGACGCATTGCAGGTAGCTCTGCGCCAATCGGAACGCTCCGCTGCCTCAAGAGGACGTTGTAAACAAGCCGCGCCCGACATTCAAACTTTTGACACATTCCGCAGGAAAAAGAAGGGCCGCTTTTTAAAAGCATTATTCGCCTCAATCCCGCAAGCTTTTGCCTGTTTTGTTGTGGGCAGGTAATTCGGCAGCCGTTAGTATAATCTCAATCCAAAAAGGCCCCAGAATTTATATCAAATTTTTCAATTTTGCGTAGGAATATTTACTGGTTTATGTCGTAGCCGCGCTATTGCGCTTTGGCGGTAGTGTACGCTGCGCCGTTCTCCCTCCCCTTTCGCTGGCCTAAACAAAACGAGAAAACGAAACAGTTGGCTAGTGCTTTTGACGGGAAAGCGTTGTCATCAGCGAGACTTTGCGTCGATATTATTTCGTTTTAGTGTAATCTTAAAAAATCATAATGGTGAGTGCATATTTTCGGTCATCTTAGTGGTAAAAACCCCCTTGATTAAACTCATTTCGCATCGGTTCTTGTATTTTCCCCGAAATTCGGCAAAAACTGTTAGTAAATAGCTGTCAAAATTTACGGATACACAAATATAACCGGTTGAAAAGTTTGCCGCATTGCGGGTCTTTTTCAGCTTTCTCCAATTCGACACACTAAAAACCACTTGAACTACACGAAATCATAATGAAAATGTCCGTTAATTTTGTTGAATTCGCGAAAAACCGTTACTATATTGATCTGTTGCACTTACGTTACGTAGGAGTAGGGTGTTTACTTTTGCGTAAAACTGTTATTAAAAGTCGCCTTTATCAGTTTTATGGCCCAATTTAGCCTCAATTGTTCGTTTCTAGGCTGACCAACTCACAGAGGAGCAAATTGCCGAATTCAAAGAAGCCTTTTCTCTGTTTGACAAAGATGGAGATGGCACAATTACTACCAAAGAATTAGGCACTGTAATGAGATCGTTAGGGCAAAATCCAACTGAAGCAGAATTGCAGGACATGATTAACGAGGTAGATGCAGATGGTAAGTGATTTTTATGGCTTTTATTATTGAATCGATCCGTTTAATTATCGGGCGTTTAATTAGAAAATTTGCATAACTTGCGTGTCAGTGATTCTAATTTCCTGTAGGCAAATTCCGTATTAACTGCACGGTTTGAGATTTGAAGGCTAATTAGGTCAAAGTTTCGGGACTTTTCCTGATTCTAGTTTAATTGTTTTACTTGGCCAATAGAATTGATGTTATCGAAGTTATTTTTCAATCCTTAATCATCAGTTAGTACTTCTTATCTCACAGCTTAATAACTTCCTTTTAAATAATCTCATCTACATTGCTTAAAGATCAAGTTGAATTTGTTGGATTTTCCCATACCTACAGAAGGTAAAAGCTTGGTTTGGGGTGTACAAGGTCTTCCTTAATTATCAATTCCATTAGATCAATATAAGTAATTCGAGTCTATTTTCCTTAACACCCAGGAGTAAGCCTACCTTTCATTCAGAGTTGTTGTTTTTTTTAATCGTTCAGGAAACACTTCACAAATTTGACCAAAATCACGGTATTTAAGCTAGACTTGGCGCAGTGCTGCCAAATTACACAAACGCTTTATGTTACTGTAATTGAATCCTGTAGATGTTGGACAAATAATTTTTGGTAATTTTCAGTTATTTACTAATATACAAGTAGATCCATAGTGTCGCACAGAAATGTGTATAACAGAAGTTAGCTAAACAAAAAAATTATTTGTTGCTCATTTTCTAGTCTATACCCTGGCCATTTTCGAAGTTAAAATTATGCTAGCCTAGTAGATAATGTTTTACCAACAACTTCTCCTAGCTGATTTTTTTTGGACACGGTTTTCGACCCATTTTTACTCATTGAAATCCACTACTTCTCCATAAGTAACAAAGGACGCCATGACACTGTCTACACTGCGACGAATTACGAAACTTTTTTTCTTTTGTACTTGCTTTTTTCCTAAACATATTGGAGTTATTTGAGTTAGTTTTTTTGGTTTTGGTTAGCATTGCTTGACTGTTTTTCGAGTCGTTGTTAAGATCAAGGGCTTGTGCCGTCAATAACAGCTGCTTCTACTTCGCAACGGGCATTGAGGCCTCCAACAAAATAGCAAATCTACACAAATATAGCTAACAAAAAGTAAAGACTTGCCAGATGTAGGCAACTGCCAGCATAAGACATGATGACATGAAGATGGTGCATGTGGAAGTGAAAAAAATGCCGTATGTTTGAAAAGACCCAGGCAAATAAGAAAACAATGAAAGGAAATGTAGTAAATAAAGTGTGAAACGGGTTAAGGAAAAGGAATTTGCTCAGGTGACAGATTACATTTGCGACAGGTGGAGCCATTTGATTTAAATTATTAAAACTACTGGCGATTTAACTATACTTACCTAAACTAACACATCCTAATCCCAATTAGACAAAATAAATAGCTACAAGATGAGTCTTAGAAAAACATGGATATAGACGTGGGAACATTACAGCCAAAAATTCCTTCAATGCGTTTGTTTTGTATATTCCTATTGTTTTGTTAAGCATATTTTTTGAAACAAAACATTGTAATTCTGGTCGAAAATGGTATTTTACATACAATGTGAGTACTCGTTTATTATCGTGAGCCAACAGCGACAAGAGACCCTAATCTTACCAATTACCGTTTTCTATCGATAGTTTGTTCTTGATTTTTCTTACACATTTTTTAGATATTTCAGTTAGTTTTGGTTGTTACTGTGTGTATTGTTTTTAACTATGTTTAGCAGTTATTTCTTTCAAAACGCGGATTATGCATCAGGATATAAAAAGTAGTAAATTTCAGTGAGTGAAAAGCGGTTGAAAACTGCATTTCCACGTAAAACATCACTAAGAAGTGTCATTAGTAAATATTTTAACTATAATAATATATAATAAACAGATTGTTACCAAGCTGGCGCAAACCTAAATAACTGAGAATTCAAATTTTGAACGTAAGAGTTGTAAATCCATTTTTATTTGACTGGATGAAAGAATTGAGTCAATCTCGCTTTTTATTGAATTTTCATTTTTTCCCATTTGTATTTTCTATTATCTGATTTACCTGCTAAATAACCTAATCAATGGTCGACGTCCAAAAAGATGCCAAAAGTTTTGCGGTAAACTTAATTTTAATGGATCATAGTAATTCCGCATCCAGAGAATCCGCTTTATTTTTTTATCAGCTTTATTTAATTCAATTATCTTTATAAATTGAAATATTGAAACAGTAATAAAGAACACCATGTTGGCAAAAAGTTTTCTACATTCACTTTTTACCAGCCCAAATCTCCAAAACTGTCTGGTTAGTCTGTGGTTTTCAACAAATGACATTGTATGCTTAACATTGCTGGAGGAACAAAGATATGTGTTCAAACAAGTATTGGGTTATTTTCCTAAATAGTACTAATTATCTTTTTTTGTTTTTCCTAAAGTAGTGGGTGGATAAAAGTAATTAGTAGATAGACAAATTACTTTGGACCCTAATATATCGACTGTACATTAACACCACTCTTATTGTGCACGCAAATATTTTTAATTCCCGAGTATTATTTCAGTTATCACTAAGCATTCAAAATTTATGATGTTTTTTAGACTGCCAGCTTATAATAATAATTGATGTTTTTGCAAATGAAATTTTTATTCAGGCACAGATCGAGGTGTGCTATTGTTTGTTTCATAGAACGTTCAGTTAGAAGAACATACATGTTTAGGTGATGATTAAATTTTTGATACAATGTCCAGCAGCATGATTATTGGAGAAGGAACACATAAATTGGGAAAGTTTTATTGAATTTTATGAAGGTCTGGTTGATTTTTAGATAATTGCAATTAAGCAAGAGAACAATTATATTGCAACAAAAAAAATTAATATATTTATTTTTACAACTTATTTCAGTTTTTCTTTAGTCCCACCAAAAAAAGAACCTCGACAATTTCCCATTTAATGGATTTTTGCATGGTCAATAATAGCAAAAATGGCTTTAGTTCCATTATAATGGGACACTGTATACATATTGAAAAGTCAAAATAATTCATAATAAAAAGAACATCCGGAAAGAAAATTGCGTTGAACAAGCGTTACCCAGCGCTAACTTAATTCGAAATTAACGGTCAGAAAACACGCCTTATTTTGCCTTTATACCGTTAAACAGTTGTTGATTAAATACGTCGGTTGCTCGGGGATTTATCTATTCATTTAAATTAAGCACTTGACTACATTTATCTTTAGAACGATAAAAGTGCATTATATACTGTTTGCAAAGTACTCACATATGATAAATTATCAAATTGTAAAACTTTGCATATAACTATATATAACTGCATATTTTAGCTTTAAGTTCAAGCGGGCAAGAAATAGATCCAAAAACAGAATTAAGGGAATTTTTCAGCAAAAAGAAAAACCATAATTACAATGACTCAAATGCTAGAAGTCGTTCTAATATATAATAGTTGAACAAGTTGTAAATACATTATCTTGACACTGATATAGATAAAGGCATCTTTTATGATTTTCACAGTTTTGTCCTATTGTATAGATAATAAAAGTTAATATGGGAGATGACGTCAATTGAAATTTACGCCACATGCTGTGACGTGTAATCAAGGGCTAAGGAATATTGAAACTGGGTGTGGTATTAACGAGTCTTCATGCTTAGAGTTATCTAGTAGATAATTACTTTTGAAACTAGTTTTCTCGCAATTCAAACTCTAGTGATAGAAGATAAGATGAAGTTCCGGAAAATGAGGTCGGATTTGAATGTATTTAATATAGATATAAAATTATGTTTATGAGTTGAAACATCCGAAAAATGGATAAAATTTAAGCAAGTTTTCTTTTGTCTGAGTTGCATACATTTTATTCAGCTTATTTCGAAAATCAAGTAACTGCAACGGACATTGCAGGATAGGAGGCAAAAAAATTGTATTTGATATAAAATACTATAGCAATTTTAATTTAATTTCGTGTTCAGATAAACGCCCTGCTAATTTATTAAAGCGATCGATAACGAAACATTTCAATGAGGTACTAAAGTATGCTATATCCTAAATTTGGCCTTGTATTAATTAATTATAGAAAAAATAATTTATAATTCAATATTAAACGGGTCACAGACCTGCTTTTAGATTAGTATTGTTTGTTTGTTGGTAATTTATAAAAAATAATACTTATTCTCATATAATTTTATATAGCTGAGTATTTCAACAGAATACTGTGAAATGTGTTCGCTTAATAAAAATTTGTGTTAACATTATTTAGTTGAAGGCAATTTAATAATCGCAGTACTAGAAGGAAAATTGCCCTTATTATCATCCACTTATCTAGAAATGAACATACAATAGAACATTTTGTCAGTATTATCGAAATCAATCTTCCAGACTGTGGTGACCAGATGTGAGGTTGGCTGTGTTAATTAAGTAAAGTAAGACCAATCGTAATTAGGACAGATTTCTTGAAATTTATCACGTGTATAGATACAAATGAACATCCAATAAACAATTCATAGCAGCTCTCCCTGAACGCGCGAGTCAGCGTAACCGAAATATCCAAACATTGTGTCTCTGAAATGTAAATAGGTAACAATTCTAAAAATATCGATTCTGTGCCAAAGCTAGACTTAGGCATTAGAGTAGTAAAGTACATAGTAATTACCGGTCGAAAATAGGGTGCCTGGAAAATTGATTTTTATGAATTTTTCATTCATATAATCCATTTATCATACTTTATCGCATTTGGTTAAGGTTATCGCACAATGTTTTATTATATAGGATTTTATATATCATTGTTTGGTTCATTAATGCTGAAGTATTATTTCGAAAAAAGTTTTATTTATGTATTGTTAGTAATGATATAGTATGATAATCAGTTACGGGTTTTCACTTTTTCAGTGTATATAAATGTAAAGTAATTAAATGAACCTATTTCCTGAAAGTACGGTCTTGCCCGCAATGCATCGATTATTTTATCATCCATTCCCTACTTAGCATTGTAGCAACTCATTTATCATATATTTAGTGTTATGTCACTTTATGGATACGGACTGTACGGTTTACCTAAACGCTATGTCGGTATATTCAAATTAACAGGGTCGTTATCGTTATTTGCTGTTCTGTTAGGTTTATATCGAAACACCGATTATCTATTTGTGGTGATTTTTTACACCCAGCAACAAAGCTGAAGCCCTAAAGTCGATCTTCAACTGTAGATTTTAACACGCATAATTACAATTATTCTTGTTTCTGACGTCTTGGCAGGGTAATACCGAGATAAGAATATCTTTAGGCACTTAATTGCCCTCACATGGATAATTTTCTAGGGCACGCAAATAACTTTTCGCTGAGTTTTCCTGCTCCAAAACTCTTCGAAATCGATAACCACAGACGTGTCTTGGACGTGACGTGAATGGTACGCGCTTTTGCGTGATTTGGATTATTACTTCTATAGCCTTTGGTTTCCTTTAATAAATTCTGATGGGGCTGTTTTTTTAATAAACCGACTGCGTGCTTTTTCGAACCTCTATCCATCATTCGTGTATATTGAATATTCACAACGCTCAGTATGGTTTAATCTTTCAATTTTACGATTTTTTACAATCACGTCTATGTTGATTTACCGTCATATTTAAGATCATGGTAATTGAAGTTAAGAAGTGACGAAGATTATTTAAAGTGGCAAAGAGTCTCCTGAATAAATAGAGCGAACAACTCAAAGTAAAATTAGAGAGTCAATCTTCAATCACTCGGTGCAATACAAAACGGGAAAATATGGGGGATTTTATTCAAAAATACACTGTTTCTCTATGGCCAACGTTATTCTCGAAGCTGTCGAAATAAAAATGAGTAGCTGTTATAATCGGATGTAAATAATTGTTATTATACATACCTCGTAATGAAAGATAGGTGTTCCTAGCATCACAACAGACATTAGCCAGCTTAATAACCTAAGCTTAAAATAATAATAAACTAAATACAGTTTAGTGTTCTTAACACTGGGAATAATATTGTTAATACAAATAAATTTGTATTGTGGTATATACACTGAAACGGCGTTTATTCAAGGCCGCGCCTGGTATTTGTGTAATGAACACATGGTTTTCATACAAAAATTATGTTGGAACGGTTGGAGCTTTTTTTTATTGAGTAACTTTTATTTTTGATCTTTGGTAAATGTATTTTCGAATTGACCAGGGGTAGAGCGTTTTCAGTTTTTTTTATAATAAATAAAATGTTTCTAATATTTTTAATGGTGCTTAAAATAGTTAGCGGAATTAAAACGCAACGTATTTTTTTAATAAAACATCTCGAATGTTTCTTTTTGTTGTTGGCAGAGTTTGCGTTAACTTTACTATTAAAGTATTAAAAACAATATTACCGCTTTCCATCAAAGCATATTGACGAAACAATGATAATTGACGCAATCTTCACTGGTTCATTGACGCATCAGAATTATCGCGGTTTTAATAACAGTTAACGATCCGCATTTGCGTGTGGTGTTAAATACAAATACAGTGTTAAATACAAATAGTAAATGTGATAATCGCGAGAGGCTCGTCTCTTTCAGAAACGTGTATAGGTTTAATCCCGCATATTTGTTCATTGAATTTAATGTATTAGGATATTGTTTAGGCAGAGCAAATGTGACTGCGAGGCAAATAACGATTAACAATTTGTATGGAATTTAAACCACTTGAACTTATAGTTTGGTGACTAAACAAACTTTCCAATCATTACTTCGATTTCGTGGAAAAAAGGATATTTCGAATGTTGTAAATGGGGAAAACAACATTTAAAAACCCACATACTTTTTACCTAAAGGTTTTATTTAGGTACCGATAATATGTTACGAACGAATTTTTAATGTTGGGTACGTTGCATCCTCAAGTGTTTCGCTCGAATATGTATGTTAGCTATCGCCCAAAACACCTCTGAAGATGCAAACTACTCGTGCATGTAAAACGTCCGAGAAATTATTTTCTGTTACGGCCGAAAAGCCCGAAAAGCTCACGTCTCAAATATTGGTCGCGCCTAACTTTTGATAAATGAGGTTTACATTGAATATAAATCCACTGAATGAGAGCGAATAATCATATGAAGATTTATTCAAATTTATGTTTAAATTGTGTGGGTAACTATTGTAATTTAAACCGTTTGTCATACGAATACAAGAGTTTTAGTCACAAATATTAGATATGACGTTATCGGATTTAACAGTAGGTAATCGTAGTTAATTAATGATTATCAGTCACGAAGTGAACATTAGCAAACCAGCAGTTGACAAAAGATCGAGTCGTTATTTTCCTAAATTTCTACTGGCTTCAGTATCCAATTGGGAATACACAAAGTGGCATCGTTAAGTTTATGTTTATTTCAGTTTTAGACGAAATATCCCAATTATTGAAAAAAAATAGCTACAACAGATATTATAGTAGAGTCTGGCGTTTGTCCAGCATGTGAGCCAGCCTTACCATATTGCATGCAATACTTAAAATAAAATGTCATACACTTAGTTATTCATGAATCACTGTAGATTCACGTAGTAAACATAGGTGAGAATCTATATCAATTAAATTAATTGAATTGCCCAAAATAACTAGGCGTTTTATCAACCAAAATGTCTATTTATAGTACAAATTATAGAAACATAATTTTTTTGGGGGAACAAAAATAGGTATAAATACAAAGCTGCAGTTTTTTTCATTTTTGTTGGCTGCACCTATTGGAAAATGTCCTAGCCTCTCTAAATTCATCCATTTTCTCCACTTCAGTGAAGCGGAGCATTCTCTTCCTGTTGCCACGGATAAGCCCATTCTCTGTAATTGCATCTACAACAAAAATGACTCACTTTACAACGCATTTTCCTCTAATTGGAACCATAATTAGGCAAATTTAATGACCCTTCTTAATAACATCAACCATTGAACTGACAAATTGATTTGTCCAGAAATTGTACGCTTTGTTGCTGATTGAATTTTTATATTTTTTTAAAGGTAATGGCACGATCGACTTTCCTGAATTCCTCACGATGATGGCGCGTAAAATGAAAGACACTGATAGTGAGGAGGAAATCCGTGAAGCATTCCGTGTATTCGACAAGGATGGTAACGGTTTTATTTCGGCGGCGGAACTTCGTCACGTAATGACCAACCTTGGAGAAAAACTCACTGATGAGGAAGTAGATGAGATGATCAGGGAGGCGGACATTGATGGTGACGGTCAGGTCAATTATGAAGGTAAGACTACTAACAACAATAGTAACTTGCAAAGTTTTAAAAATATAACTCGTCCTGGTTTTATATATATATATATAAATAATCTTTATTTCCTACAGAAAAAGGCTGGTTTTAAGAGTTTGCTATTTAATATCTTTGATTTAAGAGATCATTTGTCTTGGTGTCTGCAGTACTGTACTATTGAGTCGTTTTTTTGTGTGGAAAATCACTATTGATTTTTACCACTTACACGTGTTGATAGTTCTTTTACGGTTTATTCAAGTGTGCTACCATAATAAGGTTTATAATATTATTGATGTATTGTTAACTTTTATTCCGTTACTTTTGATTGAATCCATTTTAAGACCTGCATAAAACGTTTATTCAATTAACGCGACTGTTTCATTGCAAATTTTGTGTCGAATATAATAACGGATCAAAAAACATTTTATCGGAGTGAAAAAATACAGTAACCGTTTAAATTATTGTTTTGTGCTCTCAATTTAGTGTCCACTGCCTCGCAATCATCTTTTGAAATCCTGGATATATTTGTATGCGTTATAACCTTACAAAAAATTGTCTGAATCCTGTGTTAGACCGACTAATTAGATTTTTGATTTATTAATTACATGGTATTAAACAGTCAATTTGTTATCTGATGTTGGTTATTTTTATGGCAATATTATGAATACTGACGGCTGGTAGTTTGAAAAATATATCAGGTTTTTCTAATAATAGTAATCATTGAACATAATTTATAGATTTATCCCGCAAGAGTCAGATTAAAGCTATTAATTTAATATGGTCCGCATATATTTTTATTAGATTTTAGAAACTTTTACATAAAAGTATTTCTGCAAAATAAAAAGAAGAAAAAAGGTAAAAAGTGCCCTCCAACCAAATCGAAACCCGGGCCAGCTCCACCACCAGCCAAAGGAAAGAAGTAGAAAATCAAGAAAAGAAAACAAAACTACTTGGACATCCTTTGCCTTTCTATTAAATTTTTATAGTTTTCTATTTATGCGCAGAGAAAGCTCAATCTTTCACTAAAATATGGGCAGAAGTATTATAAATTTTCATTAGGGATGTTCCATGTAGTGTATATATTTAAAAAGTCTAGTCATTCCGAATATTTTACTCTATACAGCATTTATGCAAATAAAATCTAAATGTAACTTATTTTCAATATAATAATTTCTAAATGATTTGTTTACAAGAAATATTAACGTGAATTGCTGCAAGTAAACATCACTCCTCATACTTCAATAATTATTGATGATTATACACTTGCATTATCTGCACCAATACCAAGTGTGTCCTTGCATATCTACGCCAATAGTTTTTCGGTTTTTGAGACGATTAATTGAGTTTTCATCGGAAACCCTTGTGTCATTTAAGGTGCTTTGTACCGCACGAATCGGTGATAAATACCAACCTTGGATTGAAGTTGATTATGGTATTAGGTAACCTGGGGTTTCGTCTAATTAGAACAAGCCTATCCTAAACATATTGATCGGTTTCAAAAAGGTCATGCTATCATATTTCTAAATTAAGTAAAGGGTTTACAGAGAAAAGAACGAAGCCAGCAACCCCTGTTTAATTTTATTAAAATAATCAATTTGGTTTTTTTAGTTTAGTACTGGGAAAAGGCAAGGAATCGAGCAAGTGATGTTCAGGGTTAATGGATGTCTCAACACTCACATAGAATTTGAAAAGTTATAATCAGTAATATTTTTAAAACGCGTGTAAATTGGTGACTATTTTTCTATATGTGTGGTACGGTGATTAATTTCCTGTCGTTTCTAAACTTCCTGTTAAATTAATCCAATATGGTAATTTTTTGTTTTTGAATGAAACGTTCAATACCGATCATACATGATTCATCTGTAAATTAAATTACTTTACATGCTCAACTACATAATCTATGAAAGTTTGTTGGCAATGCACCTGATTTTATACTGCATTTCATGTTGAAATTTCACGACAGTCACACGCTGTTCTATTGTCCAGATTTTATTATGCGTTTTTTAGTCTGCACCCTGTACATGATTTAGTTCTAATTTTAACGATCTTAAAATATTAAATTTTATCAACTTTCGTATTTTCTAGACTTTGTTGGCTTAAATTGTTTTGTTTTCCGAATTTTCACCTCGCTTTAAATATTTCTTCTATTCTCCCGTTGGTTGGGAGTGCAGCGCATTGAAAATCATCTTGCAATATGTTCTGAAAATACAATGGTAAAATGTAAATAAAACACCACGTATAACATGTACTAGACGTACAATTTGATATTTGTATTTTATTTTATTAGATTTGAGTTTGGCTAGCGTATGACTGGTAGTTTCTATTCGTTCTTTACAGATTTCCGAGCTCTATCGCTCATAGTTTTCACTCAGTACTCGACTACAGTCACACGCGCTTCAAGCTGGTCAGTTTTGTAGTCTGCTTTATATTTGAGAATGCGCTTGCTTTGCTCGTTTTGCTTCTTGATGGCAGCGATTAGCATGAAAACTAGAACGAACATCATTAAATCGGAACCATTCTAAATCACACCGCGTATTTAAATCCCTCAAGTTTAAATGTTGTTTAAACACATCGTGGTGTCCCATGTTATATTTTCTATTTGCAGCTTTAACAGCTGGAAGTTCTACCTGTATGTGACTAAATATTTTTGTTATTTTTTGCCCGGACATTAGAATTATCACTGGAATATTTTCTAAGATATGTTCAGTAATTTAATTATATTCACTTCGTCGTACCGGAACGAGCGTATCGTAATTGATATGGTACGAAACAAATTCTAATGCTTGGAGTGACGCAAAGGAAACCGGAATAATCTTAATCTTATATGCACGATTTCATGTTGTGGTTTGTTGCTGTACAATGAGCACTCTGGAAGTTTGTGGCACTTTGTGATCGTTGAATTATTTACCTCTTTGCGACACAAACAAGTTGACAATAATATTAACTCATATCTAATTTTTAATAGATACTTTTACTATCCAGAAAACATTCAAAGTGGTAAACTTTCATACTTTGTAATACATTTTCTGTTTATTGTGAATATCTTCAAGTAACGGCTAATGATTGTGTTAAGAGGAAAAAAATGGCAAGCTCGTGTTTCTATTCGAATACAAAACCATTAAAACTGAAATTATTTAAAACTTGGATCCAGCCCAAATATAATTCGCATTTTCGGTGAACTTAAGAACTTTTGTTGATACGCTAACATTTTTACACAACAAGCAAATAAATACGATATTATAATTCTTTCCATGACACGGTATCGAACTGACCGACACAAGCAAAGAGTTTGGATAAATCCATATGTATGTATCGTGCTATCGTGTTTTTGATGAAATATTGATATGCGGGCGAAAGTTATTTGTCTTTTCATCAAAAAACCGCACGTGATATTGATTTGTAGACCTGAATAAATGACTCTCGAGTCTTATGTTTTTTTTTGGCTTATAGCTTTGCTTCCATTCGAATTAAGTACAATATTCTCTATGGGAGATATTCAGTTCAATTCACATTTATTTGAATGTGCTACTGGTCCAACTACGGCAAGAACTATTTTGTTTTGCTTTGTTTCTTCATATTTGGTTTTACATTGATATCCACTTTTGGGTACCTACTGCATACATATACACAAACGAATCTATCCATAATTTTTTCGAACCGCGAATATTTCACCAGTAACTATCCTGAAAACACATTATTATCGAAGCTTCGATTGTTTTGATATTTTTTAATTTGAATTTACACTTAGTGTTCTGCGCTTTAATCTGCTTTAACACTGTATGCTAACTTATCAACCACATGAAACAATGGTCGCTGTTTCGTTGCGATTCGTTGGTGCCTTTGTATTTTGAATAATATATAATAATTATTGTTGAATCAGTACTATATAGATATAATGTTCCTGTTTTTGTTGTTCTGCTCGCATTAAATAGTGGCAGATACAGACTACTTGTTTGTTAATTTGTTATTAAAAACACACTTCAAGTTTACCTGCCATTTTTAATGCGTTTCAATTGATGTGAATGTTCAATGTTTATTCGATTTTGTATTGTAAAACTAAGGCTTTGACAGTAAAATTTTTTGTTTCAGAGTTTGTCACCATGATGACGTCAAAGTGAAGAAGCCAACATTTTGCATTTCAGCTTTCCATTGTTTCGTCTCGGCCCGTAAAACAAACTACTACATTTTTCACACCAACTGAACTTTATGCTTGTATATTGGCATTCGGGCCATTATGTGAATAACTTTACTGTTATTTAATTTACAAGACATACTTAAATTAATAACGTAATAAATATTTATAAATTAATTATGTGTAAATTTTTGTAATATATTTTGTTGGGCGAACTTCTTCGTACTGTAAGCAAATCTGAACTACACGTTTTTAGATAAAACTACTAAATTTTCACAAAGTATGAAACTCAACCTTATTAACTTCTAAAACGTGCTCCTAGTCTATTTAATGTTAGGATACAGGAAACATTAGTAAACCACTAAAAGAAAATTTCATACTTTGTGACCCGTAAACGTGCACTTATTTAGAATGTATCCTTAATCAGATTTAAATTATTGGTTTTCCCTTTAATACTCCTGGTAATTAAATGAAGTATGATTTTTTATTCCTCTTTTAGTTATTAGTCGAAACATTTTATTTAAAAATCAGGAGCTCGGTCAAATTAGGTAAATCTCCTTTATCTTTTTGTCCTATGTACTGTATTGTAGGTTTTACATTGTTTTAGTATTTTCAGATAAGACGTATTTCCATTTCATTCTTATATTCGTAATAAGTTAATTTACATACTACTAAATAGGAAGGTAACTATAAAGTTACATGTGAAATTATTAGATGTTTAAATTTGAAATAAATGTGACTAGTAATATATTTTTCTTTTGGTTACTTATCACACCCATTTCACAGATCATTTGTTAATATTTATTTTAAATAAATGTCAATCTTAAAAATGTTTCATTTTTTAGCTATGATTTTCTGAACGAATATATTTTAATCAAATTTCAATTACGCATTGTTTGATAGCTGAGTTTGTTGCTAACAGTTTTAGTTTTTGTTTGCTAATTACCTAATTGCTTCGTTCTGATTTGAGTTGCTTGATTACAGTGAACACGGTTATACAGTATTTTGCAACAACTATTGTTCGCATAATTTTATTAAGCCAGTCAATTAACTAAAGCTGCTTTATAAATTTGGGTAGTACAGAATCAGTTGAAAAATATACGAATAACGCCTGTAATGATTTGTCACATTTCCTTCAATCTAACATCTAAACATCTTTGCGTCAAATAGATTAAAAGTAATTGCTGGCTTCGCTCGTAGATTGGTGCCATTTGATATGCAAGTGTATCAGTGTTTGAATCAAGACTGAACCTGGCTCAAATTGTCGTAAGTATTAAGTTGCTTTTTATAGAAATTGTTTTTTGTAAACCATATAATACATTGAAATTGATAAAACTACAGTGCTTTTATAAAACCCAGTGGCGACAATAGGACCAGAGTCCTTCCATTCGCCATTATGGGGCAAATCGATCTGCTGTGACTCAAGTCCAATTTTTTATTTGAAATGATTATTGCTATGATATAAAACATTTTGGGATTAAATTAGAAACCAGCATTAAAGACTAGGTTTTTCTATATAAAATGCCAGCACTCGATAAGAATTGTTCTCAGCAATGGAAATGCAGTTTAGCTTTTCAGTCTTGTTCGTTCCTCGTTATAAATGTTACGTTTTTTTAAGGAAGTTTATAATAGACTCACTTGTAACGATTACTATCCCAGGTATTAAAACAGAAATATCAATATATGTACCTAATGTTTCTCTTACAAATTGGGTTATGTGAAATTTAAAAATCGTGTTTTACCTGTAATCAAGTATTTAAATTCAAAAATATTCACACCTAGACAACCCAGTATTCCAAGGCCCACTCTTAACTGTTGTTTCAAACAGTTAAGTTAAACCTCATTTAATACTACACAATCAAATATGTCAAAAGTTAACAATGAATGACCGAGAACTTTGTTTTTGAAAATATTTTATTCAGATACTATAAAGTTCACTGTTAACAAAAACTTATGATTGTTCTTTTTTATTACTAGCTGTTAATATTTTACTGCTCGCAAACTAGACCAACCGTTCAGTCTGTGATTAATTCATTATGAGAACACAAATATGACACACGTCAATTGTCCAAGGGTCAGCACTTAATGGCAAGATTGACATAACTCATATTAGTCTAGACGCAAATATGACACTCTATAAAAGGCAGTAAGGGTGACCACACTCAATTTAAACGTGCATAACTGCACAGTAATTAAAATAATTTTTGCCTCAAAATGGCTGTTCTAGTCATGTCAAGTCCTTAACCATTACAAAAGTGAACTAACCATTGTCGCCACTGTGATGTATAAATGCACTGTAGACAAAACTATTAATTTTCCGCTTCATTACTGGACCCTAACTGGGTTTCCCATTTATAAACATTTAATTTGTTCAAACATAAACTTTTCAGATCATTTTTTTGTCATATAGTTTGTATACCATTTATCCACTAAATCGCAAACATTTTTCTCGCCTTTCGCTAAAAATAATATCCGAACCACTTAATGTAAAATTTATTTAAAAAAATCCTTTGATATAACAGGGACTATTTCATATTAATGTTTGCAAAATAATGGAGTATTTCAATGCAACCAAATATAGAAACAGTATAAGAATCGATTTAATGTACAGTCTTTCAGTTGGCTGGTTTATGAAAAAAAGTCCATTTCACTTTTATCTTGTTTGAACTTTTTTATGGAGTTAAATTCCCTGCGCTCTTCTAGTACTCCTTGAATTTCATTAATTGTGATTTCCGACGTCTCCGGTCTGAAACAACATAATCTATAGCCTACGCTACTTGAAAATGGAGTTTGGACTTACTTGTAATTATTTTGACATACCATATTGTTTCTAGATCTCCTAATGAGATTCTCAGCGAAACATTTCACAGCCTCAAGCATAATCCGTTTAGAAGCATTCATTGATACACCTTCAGTTAATACCTCTGGCTTAAGTATAACTCCTACATCTAACGCAGCTTCTTTTACAAATGCATATTCGGATGTTAGTCGTTTATCAGACAAGTCTATACAACTATCAATAGAATTCAATTCTACTTGATCTAAAGCAGTAAATATTTTTACGTGTATATCAATACAATTTCCTCACATTCTTACCTATCACAGGTTTGATTGGAGATGTTACATTTACATGTTCATCACTAACTATAGGTTCAGACACAACGCCATTTTCAAGTCGATTACCTCGAAAACAATTTTGGATTAAATGCTTTTCTAGCGATTCCTTTTGAAATAGTTTATAACTCGACACTGCAGGTGAATAGGCATGCGATCTACCATACATAAAAATTGCCTTCGTCGTCCAATGTTCGCTGTAAGGTTCGCTTGCTACTATTCGTTTGATAGCTTTTGCTCTAGACCACTAAAAGAAAAATTAGTAAAAAACATTTATAACAGCAATAAAATAAAACAAAACATATCACCTTGCGCAATGATTATGTACCTACTTACTTCGGCTGCTAATTTTTTCCCTATATTCCATGACATAAATTCCTTCTCCAAACATGCGGTAAAAGGATAAGTACACTTATAATCCAAGTCGTTAGCTTCTGTTGTCCATAAAGGCAGCCGTTTAAACAAATAAGGCAACGCTTCCCCCATATTTTTAAATTTATGAATTGGTTGCACACCTAATAATCGCCGTTCCTGTCGTACGATTGTTCTAACCGAACTATGATTTTTCTGATGTGATTTAGCTGCTTTGCTGAAAAATTGCGCATCCAAGTTAACAACCTCCCGGTTTTCACCTGATTTGGATGGGCGGGACTTTAACAATTTTACAGATACTATATTGCCGTTGTTTAGAAGAACTTTGTTGAAGCTCTCTGGCAAAAATCGAATAGATTGGCCTGTAACAGTCTTTAGTACTTTAAATCCAGATTTTGCATTCTAAAAAATAAAAGTAGTGAGTAGTTGTGTATGAATTATTAAAATATATTCCTACCTTTTCAGGAGTGGAATCGTTTGCGACAGTTTTTATGCTTTTAGGCCTAGATCTTGGCCGATCTAAGTAGTGCGGCCCCAAACCGTAAATCAATTCGTTATAAACTTGCTTTACTGGTGATTTATTCTTTTTAGGGCTTTTTTGGTTCTCTTTATGTGATGGAATACTATAAGCATGATCATGTAGACAACTTGGTTCACTTATTATGTGAAGATCCGATGAGAGTTCCTTTTGAAGTCCTTGAATATCATTGATCTCATGTGGCTCTAGTTTTATTTCAATGTTATCAAAACAGTAGTCATGTTCATAACTAGTTGAAGGTTCGACATTTAGAATCGGTTCATGCAAGTTCAACCTTGATAACTGATTATCGTCCACGAAAAAATTACTAATATCAGAAATACTTTCTTGGAAGATTTTACTTTCGTTAGGCTCCATTTTAGGGGTTGGAATGGTATCGTCGTACAAAAATATGGGTACAGTTGTCTGATTTCCTGCAATAAATATAATATAAGTATTTACCGGAGACAATAAAAAAATTGCAACCAAATTGTCGCGAATGTAACATGAATATTTGTTAAGTTTGAAAGTTTTTTTTTATTCGATCCCCCTTAAAAATACTACATATATGTTCTGTTTCAATTTTATACAACAGTTTTAAGTTACTTTATTAAGATGTCAAACCAAAGAGAATTGGCAGAAAACTCACTGCCAGAACCGGGAGATCGTCCGAGAACGTGTCAGGGGAAATTCGAGGGTTTCCATGAGAAATATGTCGCGTGAGACTGGTATCAATCGGTAATCAATCCGCCAAATAGCCAGAGAGGAGCGCCATCTCAAGCCCTACAAGCTACAAAAAGTTCAGCTCCTCACCGACGAAAACAAGCGCGTACGGCTTGAAAAATGCAAACGACTCCTTCGTCGTCACGGATGTGAAGCTTTCGCCGTTGAACAAGTGTACAATCAGCAGAAGATAGGAGCTAGTCCGCGGAGGCCCCCGGCACATCGACCATCGTTATGATTTGGGCCGGAATTTGGTCCAGTGGCAAGGCCCCTCTCGTTTTCATGGAACAGGGGGTCAAAATCCTCGAAGCCGTTGTACTTCCGTGGACACAACAGCACTGGCGATGCGGATTGGACGATCCAACAGGACTGCGCCACTCAGAACTGGTGCCAGACCCATTTTCCCAATTTTCTTTCGTCGGTGGAATGGCCGCCCTAATCGCCAGATCTCAATCCGTTGGAATACATTGTGTGGTTTATTTTGAAGACCAGGTCCTGTGCTACACGCCACCAAACTTTGGAACCACTTAAGCGGTCGACGCGTCGGGAATGGGACCGATTGGCGCGAGAAGAAGATTGTGGCACGGCAGAGTCGAGGTTCTGTCGAGACGCGCAAGGAAGCCACTGCGAAGCCGACTGAGTATGTCGTGGTCACAATAGTTGTTGTATTTTGTTTTTATCGAAAATGAAACATTTTATGAAGTTTTTGCTGGGGGTCATTTTTTTGTTGTCACCCTGTAATGAAGTCCATTTGTATCTAATCGAAAAAATGTCTTAATTTTTTCCGTATGCGATGCTACATCTAAGAATTCAAAAAAACATGCTTAAAAAACATACAAATTATATGGGACAGAAGTTACCCTTTTGAGCAGCATTATTATTATTATTATTATTATTTCAAAACATTCAAAAATATGCCCAGCAAATAAAACAAACAGAGTAAAAACCTAAGCCAAACGATCACAATAAAGCCAGTTATAGAGTAACTTTTACACGCAATGTCACAAGGGTAATTTTAATTATTTAACTACAATTTTGAAATGAACAAAAAAAACATAAATGCCTCTAAATAATTATAAAACCCGGAGAGTATAAAATCGATTTCCAAATAATGGTATTAAAAGTATTAAATTTTGTTTAAAAAAGGCAGGAAAATAAAATAATTAACGAAATAATAGGTTAAAGCATTAAATAATTGTAGCTAATAGCTCGATGTAACTCACCTAATGTTTGTCGCTCGGTAAAAGTGTTATCCAATTTCAGCTGGTGAATAACATCTACAGGCTTATTTTTTAGAGACTTGAAAAAAATTTTTACCCTTAAGGGAAACTCGCCCCAGCCTCTTCTGGACAAATGGTATGGCGGATTACTGAACGAAAATTAAAATAGTTAGATACGGATAAGTAGTTATACAGAGTTACTCAAACTAAAATCGCATTAAATCATTGCAAGATGACCGAATTATTATGAAATAGAAATCGAACTATTCTCCGTAAGTCTAGCTTTAGCTGAGGTTAGAGATTTTGAACAAAGAATATTTTTTGAGTGGCCTTCCAAAAAGTGATTCAGAATTGCAATTTTCTTTAGTAGTGTAGAAGTTATATCACTGAACCCCAAAATTTATGCCACTTACACATTTAAAAAATTTAACTTGGCACTTATAGCCATTGGTTAGTTTTGCATACAAGTTGAATTGTTCATCTAAAAAAGTTCTTGACATACAAGCAGAAAAACCAGAAACTTTTGCTCCATTTTTGAATCACTGGTGAAGGAATTTAACTCGCCTAATTTTGGGCCACCCTATATGATAAGCAATAGCAAAGTGTTGAATGAGCATAATTCTATTGGATTAATATTAAAAATAATGCTACAGCTAAACAAAAGTGAAGATTTAACAAGGTCCGAGAGAGCTTGCAGATAACACGCCTTAAAACCTGTATTTTTACATATAATTAAAGTTGGGTTGAAACTAATTAGACTGTGAGTTAATCAATGTTCATTTCCAAATGAAATTAATACTACATAAAATAATACAAATGGTTAATAAATCGTGAATGAATGCTTACCTAATATCCACTACATCATGAGGCTTATAAGATGGGTGCAGGTAAAACACCACTTTATTAATTATACTATCTGTAACTTCTGGTTCGCCTTCTGTTTTTTTGTAGATTTTCACATAAACCATCCATTTATGCGTTAAGTTATTTTGCTCCAACGATTTCTTGAAATAGGAAATGTTTCCTATAACTACTTTGTGCTGAACTTTCGTTCTGCTAGTCAGTGGTTCCACTTCCTGATTTTTTGATTTACTTGGTTCCAATTTAATTTTATTTGCTATCGTACTGGTATCGGTTTCATTAGACGCGTGAGGATCTAATTTAATTCGTTTGATTTCCGATTTTGTTTCATTAGTATAGTCCGCCTTATTAATAGTTGCTCTTCTTTTGGTGCGTTCAGCAAAAATTTTCAGACTATTTGTATTGTTGCCAAGCAGCTTTTTTACTGCCGGGTGAATGCGATTTTGACCCAGTAGTAGATTGGTAGAGTCAAAAGTGGATGTATTAGTTGATTCAGTTTGCAGACTTTTGTTTTTATAGTATGACGAAATTAAGGCATAGCGTAGGACGTGCAATAGTTTTTGGGCTTTAAAGACTTTGTCCTCAATTTCATCCAATTGTTTTTGTCTGGATTTCAATTCATTGTCGAACTGTTCTTGTATGATAGCTTTCAACTTCTCCTCCGTCAGCTTCTTATCTAAATAACACCAGTAAATATGTTATATATATAAACAATCTTTATTTCTACAAAAAGGCTATCGGCCTAACGGCCTTTCTGCCCTTGCATGTGTACCTATATACATGTTTGTCGTGTACTAAATAAAAAAGAAAAACCAAAAATTATTTTATAGTAGTTTTCCTAAAATACATTGAGATTTTCCGTTTAATGTCTGGCGGGTTGGTTCAGTTGTGTTTGTAAGTGTTCAAGTAACGTTGGTGTGGGGAAAAGGGAGCGGGATAGCCTGGTTTGTCTTGTAAGACAAAGGGGATTGAGTATGGTCCAGTTGTCGGGGTTGTTTGTCGATTTTGTCTTTAAATGTATTTCTGTCATATCTAGTCGTCATATCTTAGTGCGATTTGTTCAGCGGTCTGTATGTACCGTTTGGTTTTTTTCGTTGCGTTTGTTTTGATGATGTGTCGATCGCCAAGTAATGGTCGGCGGACCGCTTTGTAAATTCTTGTGGCTCTCTTTGTGTTGATCCCTCCGTCTTTGTAAGTCAGCGATCGAAAGTGTTTTGCTTTTTAAGTGATTGCTGATTGACGCTGTTGATTTGGTGCTTGAATTGTGTGAAAGTCCGGTTTAATAAAATTATTTGTCAGTAGGAGCCGATTCTTTGTAGGGTATAGTGTTAGCCCCCATTTGTAAAACTATGTCATTGTTTTGTTTGCCAGTGATTGAAGTTTGTCTACGGCCTTATGTGTGGTATTGGCATGTGCGATCAATACAGTGTCGTCTGCATATTGTAGTATATATTCTGATTTGTCTACGTATTCCTTGTCATGTAGGTTGTGACTATATATGTCGTGGCAGTGTATGTTGTGAGACTACTCAGTCTGGAAAGCCACTAGGATATTAAAAAATCCGATACTACAGAACGCACCAATCAGGAATGCAGATGGCAGCTGGGCTAGAAACAATACTCAGAAAGCCAGCAGGTTTGCAGATCATCTTGAAA
>NW_026017110.1:15261415-15264872 GCF_020466585.1 Dendroctonus ponderosae | reverse complement strand
AAACATTCTTAATGCGCCTTGGTACATCAGGAATAGTGATATTCATCGAGACCTTCAGATGGATACTGTTGCCCAGACTATCATGAGATTTGCAAGGAGTCACGAACAACGGCTTCATCAACACGTGAATTACTCATTGATCAACTTTGATCAGATCGTAATGATAGTAAATGTCGTACGGGGAGTTTAATAAAAAAAATAAAAAAATAAAAAGTATACGTTGTATAAAAATAGTGAAAGGGGTGACCCCTTTTCCGGAGAAAATGGGAATAAAAGTAAAGCCACTTTGTTCAAGACGTCCAAGCAATCCTGGATCAGTCTACTGTCCATCTTAACACTTGAGACTGCCTTATGGGCAACCTGGCTGTCGGAGTAGATCTCACTTCCTCTACTCCTTCTGTAACTTGCCTATCTGTGGCAACCTCGAGGAATGTATATAATTTCGCATGAAACACTGTCGTCCAGCTTCCCAGCGAAAGGACGCTCCCCTGTTGGTGTCTTGCCGGTAGAAGCCTGCCCCAGACCATCCGGTATTGGGGGCCCGTGCGCCGTCGGTGTGCCAACATTGCACGCCCTTTCGGGCAGCCACTGTCTTAGTATTCCAACTTTCTTTTGTTCCCTTAGGTCCCTGATAATATGTATTAGATATTTTGGTGTGTGAAGTTTGTGTAGATCGTTTAGTAGACCTTTGGGTCATACATTATCAAAAGTCTTGTTGATGTCCATGAATAGTAGTAGTCCAAATAGTTGTCTGCAGATTGTTTGTCAATATCAACAATTGATGAATGGCCGAGTACATCGGTTTGACGCCACATTGGTACGTGGGTATGTTTTCCTATTTTTTCTTGAAGTCTGTTTTTAATTATAAGCTCATATAATTGGCTCTGTACCGGTAGTAAAGTAATGGTCTGTAGTTTTGTATTTGTGTATCGTTGATTCCATTCTCTGGTATAGGGATTAATTATGCCGTTCTTCCATGACTTTGGAAATTTGTTGTTTTTCGGCAGTTAAGTTTCTCAATCTCACTGTTTGTGTGTTCCAGTTGTGGTGTCGAATTTTGGGTTTTTTGTGGTACTTGCTCACGAGAATTCGGTGAGAACCGCAAAAACATATCCTGGAGCACAGTAAACAGCGATCACAATCGAGTTGTAATAGAAAACAAGATGCGTCGATACAAACATGTTAACCGTCCTAAACCATCAAAACGTATAGACAAAGCAAAACTGAAAAGCCCGTCGACGAAGACGACAGCCGCGTAGTCTTGGAAAAAATGCAGAAGATCGAACCGAGCACAATAATCGAGGAGAGGTGGACGCAGATGAAAACCGCACTACTAGAAACACAAACAAAAGGTACTTGTTTCCAAAGACAAACGAAAAAACAACCCTGGATGACAGACGAGATTTTACAAATGATGGAAGAGCAGAGAGAGCACAAAACAAAGACTAGATACAAATGCATCTTTATAGGAGAATATTACGCATAGCCTGGATCGAGATAGTAAGAAACACCGAAGTTCTCAATAAAATGCAGAAAAACAAGGAGCTGATGCGAACAATCAAAGAGCGCAAACTAAGGTATATTGGACATAGCATGAGACGTGACGGATATGAAATACTTCGGTTGATCATCGAGGGAAGAGTAAGGGGAAAAATCAATAGGGAGAAGGCAGAAATCCTGGCTCAGTGAAACATCTGAAATCTTCAGAGCAGCTGTGTCACGAGTAATTATTGCCAGTTGAAAAAAAGGCTTTTTGAAAGTGCCTGGCGAATGCGTCGGCTTTGTCGGTGTGATATTCTACTCCGTTCTTGCCGTTATACAAATATTTTTTTAAGAAGATCGATTTTCTTTGCGAGAAAAAAAAACAATTTTTAAACGCACAATAATAAGTGCTTCTAAGACAGAGAAAGTATGAGGCGCTGAAGGTCAATACTTAAAGACAAACCAATTTTCTTCTCTAACCTTAGAAGAAAGGAACAAATTTATTGAAAATTTAGCCAACAAGTTTTTGAAAAACATCCATTTTTACTTATTAAAGAACGCTAACGGAGATCACTGCAAACAAGAAAAAAATTACAGATATTCATTAAGTACATCATGGCTTAAATCAAATTTTCTTCTTGTTAACTTTGTAATTTATAAAGGCAATCGAAACGACAAATTCTTAAAATCTCTATAAATTCATTTGATTGTGTTCCATTTTGAATTTCTATCCCATTTTTGTCCGAACTTATTATTATTGTTATATTTCGACTTTTACAAGTAAACTTGTTGCAACTTTTTTACAATTGTCCGTTTCTATTGGGAGCAACAGTGCACCCCGTTTGCTGCAAGGAATTTAGAGATGAGACGAAACTTAAATTTCAGTGGAAGACTTATTTTTAAATATAAAAAAGTGAGCGTGATTTATTTATTGAATGTTCTAGGCAAACTACACTGTATAAGTAACAAGTAAAGAGCAAGGGGTTGATTTCACCTTTTTAAATCGATAATCCGAAATTATTCCACTTGAAACATAATTGAAACATATGTTTTGGAGAGCGCAGATAAACAAATATAACTGCACAACAGGAAGGTGCTGAAATAGAATCAATATTTGTCTATAAACAAACATCATTAGTGTGGTATTTACACAAAACATACCAAATGTTTTGAAGGAACCACCAACCACAAATTATTTTTTCAATAAAATAATCAAAAGCCTTCGTCTTGTTGCATAAACGAAAGGACCTTATTGATTCATTGGCTGATTTAAACACTAATTAAATGCCTATATTTAAATGTATTACTAATGCCTGACCTGGACTCGATAATAAAAATGAATGCGTACCTTCTGCGTCTTGTAATTCCGCTTTCCTAAGTGCCGTATTGGTGGTTTCATAATCTGGATCTATTTCCAACACGTTATTAATGTTTTTATTATCTTCTTGATCCATTTTAGTGCTCTGCCTTAAACTAACTTAACCTAAAACAAATCCAGACTGGCAATGATCAATGACAATTAAGCGACAAAAAGTCAAAAGATACAAAATGAAAACAGATATGGTGCAAAATAGCAAAATCAGAGCTCCGAGAGCTAATTAAATTAATGACATTATGTGTAAATCGTATTTAATGAGTTTATTCCTTTTCTCTAACCCTGAGAAAACATGTAAATTTTGCGGTTAGAGCCAGAGTTAGTTGTCTTCATCTATGGTTAGAGCCGGCTACCATAGATAAAGAGAAGTAGATGACAACCCGCATAGATCACTTCCCTGTCCGCCTGATATAGTCTTGTCTCTGTCTGCACTGTCAAAAGTATCAACAGTGTCAACATAGTGTCAATCACAGATTACAGAGTATAGATTGGCAAGTTTTGCTTTCCGCCAAAATGATTTTGCTAAATGCAACCACAGAGAGGCGTCGTCCAAAAATCCAGAGGATCAGCTGATTGTTTGCATGCGTTTGTTTTGTACAT
>NW_026017110.1:15238575-15260710 GCF_020466585.1 Dendroctonus ponderosae | reverse complement strand
AAATACCTATTGTAGAGATAAATTCATGTGCTTTATTTTCCCGATTTGCCCTAGTTTTCACACGAACACAATTTTAGCAGGCGATTTGTATTCACTTTACGAACTCTGTGATTTCCGTTGAAGTTTCAATAATATTTCAAGTATATCATATTGCCCTTTAATGGTGATGTTAATTGAAGCCCTAGCATAAACATCACAATTAAGGAGTATGATGAAATGCTTGAAATGTTATTGAAACCAACGGAAATCACAGAGGTCATAAACTGAAGTCAAATACCCCGCTAAATTTTGATGTAAACCCAATCGATAAAGAAGATTTCTTCTGCCAGTAGTGGAAATTAGAGTTTAGTTTTCATTGCAGCCGCTGAGATAAGCGACAAATAGCATTCTGCAGGCGTATATTGCAGTTTCCAATCTATAACCTCTGTGATCTGTGGTGTCAATAGTTGTCAGCAATTATGTAGCAGTCAGCAGTAAACTAAGATAAAAGATATCAATCCTTCTGAAGATTCTAGCTGATTCAACAAGGCCTTATGAAAACAGTAAAAAGTTTAAACGTTTATTTTCAAATGGAACTGAGATGAAAGTATTTAAAGAGAACTGTGTTCGCTTTTCTCCGTGACTCTGTTTCCAGTTTTTCGCATTTATTTATCGGTAAAAGTGCGGATTTTCTATTTAATGCGTTTTAGTTTAAATAATGAAAATTAATAGACACTGTGTACCTGAATATGAAAGTGATCGCTCTACTCAGTAGTGACTTGTAAAATTACTATATATACTCTTTGATATTGATAATAATTCCTGCGCTTAATTAGTGGAAGCGTGGTTTAAAAGGTAAGAGGCTTTACATAATTTGTAATTACATTGTCCAGTAACTAACAGAAATTCACATTCATATCCCATACAAGCTTTTCATATTGATCATCATGCTTTGCTGGAAAATAATGCATTTGGAGGGAAACATTTGCAAAACCAACTACATATTATTTTTGAGGTTACTAGAAGTACACCAATTACTTAAGAATATCCAGTGATCCAGTCCAGTGAATGCTGCGTTCAAAAAATTCCTTCGTTTCTTTCTGTACAACAGAAGGCAATGTGTTTCTAGCAACAACTCTAGTAACAATAATAATCGTTTGGTTATTTTATAGTTCATCAGGCACACGCGGAGTTAACAATATACATATACCTTATAGATAATACTATAACTCACTACTTCTTTAGTGGTTTTTCTTGTGGAAATGCGGTTTTTGATCAGTTTTTACTCATGGAAATTCAGCACCTTTCTATAATATAACACATAACACCCCTGCATTTTCGTGGCAAAGTGTTAGCAACTTGTAGCATGTATTTTTGCTTCGAATATTCGTAATACTGTGTACAAAATGCTTTTTTTGCGTTTCTCCATCTTAAATTTTTGTCATGCTCCTTAGGAAAGAGCAGCGCCCTCGAAAAGCAGAGAGCCAAATCATGTTTTGCCATTGTCCGTCGGTATACCCCGATTTATCACCCAGTGATTGTAATTACAAACTTCTACTGGACACAAAAATACTGATATTTCTAATACATATTTATTCATGTATTATATTTGTAAACTTGTGTTTCCTAGCAGTTTAATGCATAGTAGAAGGCTGGCATACAATGCAACCGTTATTTTAATTTAAATTACTAATTATCTCATTGTAGTCCTTAACGTTAATGTATGTATTAGAAACAGGAGTGATCATATTGGCGACCCGGTTGAACAGCTTTTCAACGTCGCGTTTAAAAAAAAGTTGAATCTTTGAATCGTCATTCATTTTGTAACTTAATTTAAACGCCATTTTATCGAAGCAATATTTGCACGCAATTTAATATAAACCAAACAAGTATTACGCATAAAATGAGCTTTGCAACCGTTTTCTTGCTATTTTATTGTGGCTACTATTCTTACATATCAAATTGTTTACCGATTTGGTGGTGTAGATTCTTATTACTGTCTGTACTGAATTTTTACCATTGTCTGTTTCACTCAAAAGAATTAAATAAAATAGATGTATTTGTTTAACCTAACGCTCTAAACTCGGTAGATCGAAATGAAAATAATATTTTGATTTGATGTTTCACATTTCATCATTATTCCTCGACATTTGCTCATTCTGTTCATGCTATACGATCTTTCTGCTTCATATTGAAATGTAAATCATCCATTCCATCAACTTACTAATAATATGTCATTATTCATTGTATATACTTTCCTGACTGTGTTTCAATTCCAAATCAAAATTAATTCCTGGGTTTCAGTCATTTATTGTCTTTATTTATCAATTAAAATACGTTTCGGTGTATTTTTCCACCATCATCAGTTTTTCTAAAATAACATAGTTAAAACAAAATTTCATTAATTTAAAAAACAATCACAGTTCGTCAACAGCCTCATCATATCACACATTAAAATACATCACAATTGCAACACTTTAAAACATTCTAAAATTAATTAGGCCTAACAGGTGATTAGTCAGGACAATCAAATTTGGGAGTCAAGAGACTAGAATTCTTTGTTCAGATACTTAAATATTTTTACTTACACGTGTAGCGTTGTTGCTGCTTTAAATGTATTTTAATGTGTGATATGATGAGGCTGTTGACGAACTGTGATTGTTTTTTAAATTAATGATTTTTTTTTAACTATGTTATTTTATAAAAACTGATGATGGTGGAAAAATACACCGAAACGTATTTTAATTGATAAATAAAGACAATAAATGACTGAAACCCAGGAATTAATTTTGATATGTCATTATTAAAAGCTTTTATCTACAACTGTTATATAATGACTATGATTTGGCACTATTTCAAATGTCATAATAATGTTTATTACCGCACTAGTGCTTTTTCCCAAATTCAGGGTCGATCATTGTCAAAGTTGTGTCTTAAAATTGCACATTTTAAAATAAGTTCAAGCGATGATCTGCCATCTGATATTGAGAACGAACACAAAGAACATCGAGAACCAAAGGGTATTTATCTCTTTTGCTTACTTTGTTCAAATATAGTAATAGTCCTCAATATGAGATGGCAGATCATCGCTTGAAGTCATTATAAAATGTGTTATTTTAAAAGACAACTTTGATAATGATTCTGACAATGGCAAATTTTCATTACCGGTGTTCTGTATTCAATGTTATAACTTATTATTTTTACTAAAATCATCATTAAAATAATATTTGTTATAGTTGTATATAAAATATTGTACGTTACACGTAGGATACTGTAGGATTATGTATGTATGTAGTCTGTATTATGTATATGGATGTAGTCTGTATGTAGGATTTCACGACTCGGCCTACAGCCTCGTCGTGTAAATCTTCACATGCGGACTTTAATGATATTATGTATATATATGTATGGTTATTATTGTTAGACCACTTATATGGAATACTTATGAAAAAAATCCGTTATCTATTAGTATTTTCTTCATTCTCAGATGTCCAAACACTATGTTTACTCTGGAGACCAGGCAATAATAATTCCAGATGGCACAATTCTCTGGAACGATGAGTCAAACGACCAATCGACTTTGCATTATTTCGATGCAAACGATTCAACTATTAATGAAAACTATGTGACTGCTATCGATTCCAATGAAACTCAATACTTATCTATTCTAGAGGCTTCCAATACTAATGGGATTTCATTAGAAGACTTACATTTAACCGTTGGTAAGAGTTACTATTTATTACTGTAATATAAATGTCTATATCTGAATTAGCTAATTTTATTATTATGAAATGTTTCAATTCCAGAGCATGAAGATGAATCAATTGGGATTACAAATGATAATCCTGTCGAAAAAAATTGTACAGAACAAATTCAGCAAAATGATCCTGATGATAATGCAGAAGTCGTTGTTTTCACTATGGATGGCTCGGATGATTTGTATGGGATTCAAATGACCTGTGACGAGACCGGAAATATTCGCAAATACCAATTCAAATTTAGGTTTGTAAATTAAATAAATAAATATTGTATTTAAGCTGAGTAGGATCTTGAATGAACTGGAATATATTGGTTAAAATTGAATATAATGTTGTTATTGTCGGATTAGAGCAACATCAGATGGACAGTTAGAACCTATTCCAGAAACTGTCACACTTCTTCCAGATGAGGATCAATTGCTGCAATCACAGTCCGGTGAAATTGAGCAAACTGATCAAAGTCAGTCTACGGAAAGGGCGCAGGAATATTTTTTAGTTCCCGGACAATCTGATTGCAGTGAGAAAATCTTAACTGAAAATGGGCAAGTAGAAGAGCTTAACTTGCAGCATGTTTATATTGAAGGTAAGTACAGTAACAGTTAACTAAAGTAAATTGTTCATCTGAAAAAAAGGTTTACTTGTCTACTGAAAAATAATTCGATAACATTAAAAAACAGTTTTTACATTTTTCTGTGTGGAATATCTGTTTTAATACAATTGAAACTAAGGAACTTCGAACAGTTATAAATTATGAAAATTCTTGCTGATGTGCTGTTCGGAAGATCTATCTATAGTTTTTTTCATTTTTCCTATAATTCTTTTTCGACCCTTCTAGCCGTAAGGTATATACGTATCTTTATCGTAATTTGACTTAATGCTCTTTTCCTTGGGAGAAAGAGATAATAAACCGAATGAGATAAATAATCTCAGGGTGGTACTACCCAAAATAAACGATAGACATATTTTTCACATCCACCATCCTGTCCAATATGCACGGACAGGGAAGGCTTATTCAAGCAGACATCCGGAATTATGTCCGCTCGCAATTACAGCAAATGCAGGCGCGATCTTCACCACAATCAAATTGTTACAGGGCAACATGATCCTTTGGACATGTGTGAAGCAGCCGATGGCCACAACATAGATTCAGAAATATTACAGCACTGTATTGGATCTGTTCCTGAAGGCGCACATTTGCAATCCCACATTGAAAATATCTGTGTTAAATCTGGTATGATATAAGTATTTTATTTTATTCTTATTATTACTGTTGATTTTCAATTTTGCAGAGACGTGTTTGCCAAATGACCAACTAAATACAGTGAGTATAAAAGGGGAACATTTTTTGGGAATGGAAAGTGAAGGCCAATTCGAACAAGCGCTCTTTGATCAAACCATTCATTCCAGTATTATATGTAAAGAAGAAAACCAGGTTAATGAATAAGGTGTCATATTCTAGAACGAGTTGTTGATTTTTGTTTCATTTTAGATTGACTCGCATTCATCTAATGCACTGCAGCTGTATCAGCAAGAAGCTGAAACATCAAATCAGTTTGGAGCGCCAGAGGAAAACCAAGAACAACAATTTTTGAACATAGACAGCCAACAAACTCATGAGGACCTTGTTCAGCAATTGTTCTGTGGCCAACATAATCAGATTGAAGTTCAATATGAGACAGAATTGGAACCTGAGGAGTAAGTTTGTATCTAATTTAACTGTATTTATGTTACACTACATTTTTTCTTTTGTTTTATAGCTCCCCAACGGAATGCGAATATAGTGAAGCATATGAAAATCATGAAAATCCCATGGATTATGCCGTTGAATATATACAACAGGCGGCGGACAATTTGAGTCAGAATTGTGATACCGAACAGTACACACAGAGACACATAGAGAACTGTATGTATAACAACCCTTTATGAATGTTTAATTATTTTTGGCTTTTCGGCAACTTCTTTAAATTGGTAAATACATTTTAAGATGAGTCTGCCGAAGGTGAAGTCCCAATTGAAACAAACACCGTACCTCGCCATCTAGATCAAATTAGCCAACACTCTAGTGTTCAAAGAAGTAATATTTTAAAAAATCCAGTCACTTCCGATAAAGAAAACAAAAGTAAACTGAGATACTATGTTGTATATCGAGAAAAGGAGAATATGAACTCATTGGCAGGTGAGCTAGTTGTGTTTTTCAGTTGATATTTTTATAAATCTATTGCGGTTGTTTCACAGAGGAAAAAACTAAGTCTGTGTCACAAGTACCAACTGAGCCGAAATTGACCAAACTCGCCAATCCTCGAAGTGTTCTTCGAACGTCCGTTTTAGCTCAAAAAGAGCATCGTCTCAAGCGTAACACCACTAGCAGCGTACCTGAAACTGATCTCTTTGATAAACGATTTGCCCGAAATAAAGATGCCCTGCGAGCCAAACATTTTCACAACTTTTTGAACAAGTAAGTTTGGCTGTTTTTCTCGTTGCTATATTTTCGATTTTAAATGCGCATGGTTTTTTTTAGAACTACTATACCTCATGCACCAATACGACAACACAGACAACCGAGGAAGCAGGAAATTAAACCCATTGTCGAAAGAAGTCGAGGCGAAATTATAATTCAAGAAGTAATTGTGTCTTCCAGTGGTTTCGTGGAGCGGCCGAATAAAAGGACGTGTGAAAATAGGGTAGGTTAGAAAATACTAGACAAAAAATGTGCTGTTCACACGACTTTGATGTCGATTTGCTCCTAAACGGTGATATTTTTCGAGTCGTGTTAAAAGCACATTTTTTGCCTAATTTTATGCTATTTTTAAAATCGAATATTTCCTTTTGCGATACTTGGCGTGTCAAAAAAGTTATGCGGAAAAAGAAATGTCATTTTCAGGTAAAGTTTCATCTTGTGGAAAAGTGGAGAAATCATTTTTATCAGAAAGCACTAAGCTGAAACTTTGTACGATTTTCAATTTGATCCGCGAAGAAACGTGCAGAATAGGTTAAAAAAGCATGAAATTACTTACTACCATTATTTTAGCATGTAGAATCACAATCAAATTTCCTAGCGCATTATTCGAACACCCTGTATATTCGAAACAACTTACGCCACTGGTCGCTGTTTATAATGGTGCAAGACAGTACAGGTTAGGAAAATTTAGGTCGATTTTCCTGCAAATGAAACCGCTTCTCACCATTTGTTTTAAGTGTAACAGAATATTCATATCACGACTATCACTCACCAAAAACACGAGAAATTGCTGTATTTACGAGTCCAACGAGGCCGCTTCTCTTTATTATAATTTTAGTATAACATATTCCCCTCATTTGCGGTGTTGTCATGATGAATGTTTCATTATGTTTTCTCCTAATTGCCACCTTAAATTCTTATCAATTTTTTAATTTAAATTTTCAACTCGGTTATTTTAATTAGGCCTGGGTAACACTGTGTTGAGTTGCGCTTTTGAGTTGCTGCCGCTCTCTGAGTTGATAAGTTATAACTCATTTATTAAAGTGAATTAAAGCTTTACGAAGCCCGAGACTAATTTTAACATCTAAAAAAAGGTCATCAACAGGTTTTATGAGTGAAGTTTTACCACTTTGTCCAAACAACTAAAAAAAAGGTCACCCCATTTTTTAACTGATTATTTAAGTCGTGTTTTCTTAACAACGGAACCGAGTTTCTGCGCCGGTGCGTAGAGTTGGCGCACCAAGCCAATTGCGCAGCATTACGCCAACTCAAGAAAATTCACTGAGTTATCCAGGCCTAATTTTAATGACATTTGCTTGTCGCTTATAACAAACTAAACAAGTATAACACTAAATACATTCCTGGCTACTGTTTTCCTGCTATTTTGTGGTTGATGCTACTATATCAAATTGATTACCGAGCCGGTCAAAGCAGCTGCTTTCATAGGTACCTACTTTTGATATGACTGAACCATTGTTGCTCCCATCGAAAAACGTAAACAAATGCATCTGTTTAATCTGAGTGTTCAATGCACAATTGCGGGATTTTAAAATAATGTACCATCACCCACAGATTAACATTTCTCCAATTTTAATTCTACTAGCGCGCTATTGTCTTACTGCTCGAATACAAAATTTCATTTTTTTTCCTTTAGGTGACTGCTATTGTTGAATTATCGGATTCAGAAGATGAAGCGGCAAGTGGGCGAAGAAAAAGTCGACGCTCTTGGAGAACATCAGAGTCAGATAAAAGTGTAATACTAATACATTCAGATGATGAACTTGATGATTCAAAGACAAGTACAGCTGATAAGGCCAAATTAAGCTTGAAGCGAAGTAGATCTCAAAGAACCCCGATCAAGCGTAAAAGGAAAGGGAAACATAGAAAAATTGACAGAAAAGTAGCAGATCCTTCAAGTAAAGATTTGGCAAACATTGATAAAGTTTCGCAAGAAAGTACGCAATTACCCCAGTGTGATAATAGATTATTACCTATATATTTAATTGATCTACACAAAAAAGAAAAAATTTGCCCTCATTGTCCGAAAACGTTCCCTAGTCAAAATAGTCTCAATACTCACTTAATTCACCACAATTTAGAAAATAGTTTAAAGAACAAGACTCGACTGAGTTCTAAACCAAATTGTATATCTACTCGGCAATCTTTGCTTCGGAAGGTAGAGTATAATCACAAGTGTGACAAATGTAAATCAACATTCAAAAATATTATTTTACTACAGAAACACAAATGCATTGAGAGTCAAGGTTCTTTTAATTGTTTATGGTGCCTGAAGCAGTTTGATGATATTGTTTTATTAAATAGCCATAAGAAAGTTCATGTTAAATCAAATTTAGTAAAAAATACTAGCATTATAACAATTACACCGAAAAAAGCGGTACAAAGACCGAGTGTTAGTAAATCCAATGTAGTTATACCTTCAAAGAATTTAGCCAGCAAAACGTTTAAATGTAAAGACTGTCCGAGAATTTGTGATTCAATAATTTCACTGTTTAACCACATGAAAGTGCACAAGAAAGTGTCGTGTTCTTCATGCTTAGCAGAGTTTTCATCCAAACTTTTACTGGAGCACCATAGAAGGAGAAATTGCGTGAAAATTAAACCGATTCATAAGCCTCTTTTAGTGGGGAATTCAAATGCGCGCCCCCCAACAAAGCAATTAACTGTTTCTAGTCCAACTAATAAGACTGAAAACGACACTTTAAAAGAGCCGTTAGTATCCGGTAAGCTGAATTGTTATAAGTGCAACAGAAAGTTTTCAACAGTTCGTAACTTGTACGTGCATAGATCACAAGCACATAGGTTGAATACTCCTAGCAAAACTGTTTTGACTAAACTTAAGAATGGTGTTTATAAAAGCAAAGCTGCTCATGGCGGAATTCCGCTAAATGATCGCTTAAAGATGGCCTGTGCAACATTCAGAAAGAAACTGTCTGAAACTGTTTTAACTGTTGAATAATCATATAATTAATTTAAAGTTGTATTTATGTTTTAACTGTTATTATATAGGGTGTAACAAATGCGACGATTATGGATGTCAGAATAAATCCACTAATCTATTGAAGAAAGATGTATATGTATCTATAAGGACATAATGAGAGCTAATCTAATTGACTATGTCAACGAAAATTACTTTTATTTAACTTATTGCCTTGTTTACTATAGAGAAAAATATTATAAATGAATTTATGGTGTTTTTTAGACCATAAGCAATTTTATACTTAACTGAACAACTCTAATAACAATATTGAACTTTTCTGAAATAAAACCAAAGAAAACCACGATTAATCTTCTCAATCAAATAAACGATTACTTAGTTTTCGGTGTTACGTACTCCAACTGCAAAGTTAATAATAGCGGACTTTTATACTTTTTTGCTTATTCATGGAATTGACCTGAAATTGCTCTAAATTCTCAGATGCTCATAACTGTTAGATCTTGCTTCAATTACCTCATCATTTTCTTTGTTATCCTCGATGATTCGATTTGTATAAGCTTGTTTCCTCGCCCTGTCCAATCCTAAAATAAATGACGATTTTACTTGATATGCATTTAAAAATGTATCAAATTATGTTTGATCATATGATCAAAAAGATACTGAGATATAAAAACATATGTTAAAACATAAAAATCATCTAAAATAAATATTGTCGAAAAAAAAACGTTCCGAATCTATTTCTTGATAAAGTAGGTACTTTCAATTTGTCTAAAAATGATTTATTTTCCTATTTGTACAAATAATAATCTTTTCCATCTCCATTTTTCTGCTCTTTATAAAATGGTTTAGTATTCACAGTTTTGATATCAAGTAACTATGTTAAAACTATGTTACTTAAATTTTTTGCAATATCGGGGGAGTGCTTAGCTGGATTTTATGCAATTTGGATTTGTCCCTACGTCTTTTTCTAAGAAACGCAATTCGGACGAAACCGCTTCCAAACTCGGACCGGACAAAACCGGTCTAAGACTTTTACCAAGTCAGTCATTTCTTATTTAATTTATTAATTTATTATAAAAGAACATTGTCGCTTACGACAACCGAAACAGTTTTTTTGAGCGAAAACTATGAATGCTACAACATTTTACAAAAAGCACGAAAATGGAAATCGATAAGATCATTATTTTTATTTTATTTATACAAATAGGAAAATAAATAATTTACTGTAAGTATGTACTTATCATAAAATAGATTCCAAACTACCCAATTAAAGTTTTTTTCGACTTTTATTTTAGGTGCTTTGTTTTTTTTTATAATGAATTTTTATTATTAATTATATTCCTCGCTTTGACAATGACCAATGAGTCATTTTTTATATTGATTGAAAATAATTTGCGAATTGAAATTTCTTATAAAGAGATTAATGGCGCTTTGCGGATTAACACAGTTTTGTCCAAGTACCTATTTGTCTGTAACATAAATTTTTTGTCTTAGCTTGTTGTCATTTTTGTTGTTTTGAATTAATAGTAGAACTTCTTAGGATAACGTAATGTGTAAATTGTTCTCAACTTTGTTACACCTTTTATATTTTATTTTTATTTTATTAAATAATTTTTGGAATTTGATATTTATTTATTTTTCCATCATAATTCGTCAATTTTATGTTCGATGAAACTAGTTTTAAAGCACCGAATCTACCAATGGCTAATCATCAATGCTACTGCAATTTTTTGCAGTTTTCATCTAAATTTGGACGAGAAGATGTTTAAATTCCGAATTCAATTGCGTAACATATAAATTAGATGATATAAATAGGTAGCTATAAATGATCTAATAGTTGAAATTTAAAGTTTTTTAGTTATAGTTTTACTTTTCTTGTTTAATAAATACTTTTGTAAGAAATGTACTGTATTTTCCAACATTTAGATCAGAATAATGTACAGATGGCCGGTATTATTGATGCTGCAGTTTAAAAAATGGGAAAAGTGTTAGAAACATAATAATGTGAAACAATTTGTATATATTTCAAGTGGGTTTATTTCTTCATTTTTTTATGTCTGTTCCAAGTCACGATTGCATCCAAATTTAATATTGAAGCAGTATTCTTCCGATATTTCACTAAGGCCGATCTCTCTCCGGTTTTGGTCATCACTAATCACAATCAGCATGCAGGTAGATCTAGAGCAGATAACATAGACTCTTTTCCTATCATCAACATCGTCATAATCGAATTGGTCTTCATCTATGACCATCACGACAACTTTAAATTCCAGTCCCTTAACTCGCAAGGCCCACGCGAGGAGAAATTCGTACGGTTTTCTATCCGTTAGGAAATCTTCGACATCACTAATGCATTCCGGTCGGAAAGCCTTTTCTACAAATTTCTGGCAAATCTGCAGGTTAATAGCTTCGATTGAAAGCATTTCGTTTTGAAGAAAAGGAATAACGCAAATGTCGCTTGGTTTAATGCCCTTTGCTGCACATAAGTCCACTATTACCTCACATACTGATTGCGATACGTTTTGTTTCCGGGGAACCCAAAATATCGGCGGTTCCTCCTGGGATTTGGGAAAGTTGAGCATGTTGAGAGGTACCGGCTGCTGAGTCACTATGCTAAAGAAGCTACAAATTTGGCTTGTTGATCTTATCAGCTTATTTAAGATAATGTGCGGCGATTTCAAGATCTCAGGCGAATTTTTCGGCAGGCTAATGAATGCCTGATTTGTGTCAACCATAAACCACAGTTCGCCCCATGATATTTTCGCCTCAATGTGCAGCTTTATTAAGGCGGAAATTGGATGTTGCTGGAAAGCTTCTAAGCCTGAGAGTGAGCAATTTTCTCTGAAACAGTTCCCATCATGATAGGCTTGGTAAATCTTGTAAAAGGTGTTTTGAACTATTTCAGGTCCAAAGCTTATTATGATTGCTTCGGTTTCGTCCATGAAAATATGTTTGTATTTATTCCTGTTGTTTTTCATAAAGTATGTCGATGTTATATAGAATCTTGTGGTGTCCACGTAATCCTCAAGTCCCATAATTTTCAGTTTATGTTTTACTTCGCATCTAAAAATCACTATTCAATTAGCAATTGTTTGCACAACGTATTATAAGAATTTTTTTTATCTTAATTAACGCTTCAATTGGAATTTTAATGTTTCGTTTTGCTTGGGTATATTGAAATGTAACGAATTTATTTTATATTTTGTGACGGAAGTTTTTGGTATTGGTGGGTTTTAATCAAAAATAGAAAAAGGGGCCAATGCTGATTGACCTATACTTTATTCTATTTTAAGATTGGATGTGAAATTGATGAAATTACGAGGTTTTAAGCCGAAATTTCAAAAGAACAGTTTTTCTTTATCTGAGACCTTTTTCTGTATTATTTTTTGTCGTTTTCTCTCCTTTGATATAGACATATATTCTTATTAATAGTTTTGTCTGAGTAACAATCCTTGTTTAATAGTGTTGTATTTATCTAGAGATGTTCTCGCTTCGTCAAATTTGTGTAATAAAAAATTAATGTGAATTTAACAAATAAATTATCTAAAGAAACTACATTAAATACTGGATAATCACTTGCTTTTTTGGGAACAATATTAGCATGCAGGTCTCTGAATTGTATTACATTTTTCTAAATTATTCTAGGTGTTCAACGTGTTCCTATATTTGGAATAAATTACAAAATTACACCGTATTATACTCTCAAGAGATTTTCGCCTCCTTAAATTATTAACACTGTCTACACTTTATCATACATTTAAATGTACCAAAAGTATCTACTCTTAGGCTACAGTATATATTTTATTCTTTACCTAATTCCTGGCCAATAGCAAACGTACAGAGCTCGTTTTTTTTCATTGAGTTGTCCATTTTGGTGCAACAGTTGCAGTTTCTTCAAAATGAGCAACGTTTTTCCGGTTCCAGCAATTCCATGCACCACCTAAATATAGAACACTTTTGACTATAAGACACTAAAATACCTCGTTCATTATTTCATAGTTTTCATACTATACCTGACTAAAACTACAAGTTTAAACGCTTTAATACTATTTAATACCTACCAAAGCACCGCCCTTTTGACAAATGGGGCTCGTTAGGACCTTTACTTGTTCCTGTGTGAGTAACGCCAGTAAATCTTTGTCGATTTCATCCATAAAGATGCCACAACTCAGAACGATGTACCTGAAATTAAAAACGGAACAAGAAGTATCAATTAAAAATAATTTGGAAAAACAAGCAAACATCAGTACACATGTAATTTACAATCATAAACTTTAGCTCTTAGCACCACGTTATGTAAACTGTACACAATAATTTGAGAATATAATTATCTTTTAAACAAATGATGTATAATCAAGTTTATAGATTAACCTAATAAATATTTAGATTTTTTCATATTTAGTATATTTTTTTAGTTCTTTGAGTCGGCTGCCAAATGATGTTTTTACAAACTGCTTGTTTTATTATAATATTGGGTATTTTGCCTCGAAAATTTTTGTCTTTAAAAAAGACAGAATTTCCTCACGTCTTTTATTACAGATTGATAAATAATGCTCTTATTTCGATTATTATTCTTTGAAAATAGTTGGAATACCCAACAAGCAGTTCTAAAGAAATGAATCCGCCTCAACAATATAGAACTTATCTGTGTAATGATGCTCTCAAAGTGCAAACGGCATCTGAGTATCAAGCAATTTTTGATTCCTTCAGTACTTAAGTAGACCAAAAATTTGTGGTGTATTTGGTTTTTTCGCATGATTTTTCAGCAGATGCCAACGAAGAAAAATGGACGTTTCAATATCGATCATTCGTGTTCAAGATGCAATTTGTTACGGTAAAGTATCGATTCTAGTCAATAAAGAACTGCAAATGCAATTTACCAGAGTTTGGTGTCCAATTATATACTTTAGCGATCGTAATATTTATGTTATTTTACATTTATTAGAAGCATATTTAAAAAAAGTACATAATCGAATTCTGCCTAGATCCAGTGTGTTTATTCTTTGGATTCCGCAGTTATTTGGAATGAAAATAATTCAAATAAGCCAAAAATCTTAGAGCCAGAAACCTTAGGTCCATGTTTGTCAAGCTATTGAGCTAACTGCTGTTTCTGAACCTAAAAAGTTCACTAATACAGAAGAATGCAGAATATATCTTGTATAATAGACCCAAAATAAGACAGAATAGAGCAGATATCGCAATTAATCGCAAAATAATTCAGTACGTCTCCAAAAGTTAGAATATTTTCCTGTTCTTAATCTTAATAAAAGCGAGATTTAACATCAAAAGTAAAACTTTCCCAAAAGTCCATCAAAGATAAAAACCCTCTTGAACAACTTGATACTGTGATTCAAGTAATCATTATTTTCTTGTATTTAAAAATAAATTGTATTAAATAAATCCAGTGTATTAAATGTTAAAATTTTCAATTTTTGTTCAGCTACTTGCGGTTTCATCACTTATCAATTAACGTGTTTAATTAATTAGACATTCAAAGCTGCAAGCAAAAATTTAAGTAATAAAACCATTGACGATGGGATCAAATATTATTTAACTTAGTATTCATTTAGTCTTTTTAAACGCACTAAGTGCGTTTATAAAGGCTCTTTGCCCTAACCGGGAGCCATAAATTCCCGTTGCCTGTTCTCTAAAAACTATAGCCTGCATCTTTCCAGAATCACCTATAGACGTCAAATTAACTTTTATAGTCATCTTAAACAGTTCGATAATGAATGTGGTTCTGTATTTGTTTGGAGTATACCGCTTCTTCTAGCATTTACCGAGCTTTTTCTTCTTCCACGAAAAGCTACTAAAGCTTTTAAACGTCATTTAAAACTCGTCGCTAAGGATTGTAGTACCTAATAGTAATTTATTTTTACTGGGTACTTAGAGGAATTGCTAAACGAAGGAATGTTATGCTGCAGCCTTTCTGGGCACATTAATGTCCATCTTAGAAAGAACTATTTGCTCTCTGTGTTTTGCCTTTTTTCTCAGTCGCTTTGTTTGTTATGTGCACCGTTTACAGCTGGCAAAGAGTACGGTCTCAAATTTGTATGGGCAATAATATTTATTTTTATTTGTCTTTCATACATCCATAGATTTACTAAGCAGAGGAACATTGAATATTAAACAGTTAAAATTTAATTGACGTTCTGTGGAAACGTTGAAAAGACAATCTTAGTTTTACCAGCTTTTTCATGATTTATACAGATATTTCAGATTAGTTTTGATTATCGCACATGATATAACTATTCCGATCACAAATGTTCGCGGCTACTTCGTAATCCCCAATTATTTAAAAAAATGAACGCTTAAAAGGCGAACTGTTTTGCAAAAGAATGTTTAATAATTTGCTTGAAGCTTTGGTGACTCATAGTATGTAAATTTAGAATAAAACTATCTTACCTGGATATCAAGTGTGCAAATATCTGATCAGAACAGCTTTTCTGCGAAACAACGATTCGAAGAAACCAACTATTGAAGGCTTCTTGGCTTGCGATTGTATTTTCGAAAACGTGCAGATTATCGTCTTCGGTCCACCTTTTGACAATCTAAAACGGCCCTTAAACGTATTTGGTGTAAGATTTAATAATTTAATTTGCATTCCTAAAAGCCACATGTTCTCATGACAAGGGGAATCGATGAATTTATACCGAAAAGCAAACTTGAAAACACCAACCTGCTGTTTCGGATCGGTGGTATTTTCACCTAAAAATGGCCACATAATGTAACATTGAATTTCGTCTTTAACTTCATAGTCCAAGTCAGTTTTTAAAATTTCCAAATGATCACGCAATTGATGTTGAGCAGTTCTTTTATGGTTTTTAATAGTTTTTGAGTCGGCAACCATTTCTATGCCATGTTTAATTGTAGCTCGATCGTTGGTCGATTTTACTTCAACAAACAGAACGAAATTTCTTCCTAAAAGAAACAACAGTGCTGATTTGAGTTCGATGTAAAAATGCTTACTTTATTACATATGATCATTGAAAATAATTCCGGTTTTTTTCAAAAACTGTACCCCCTTTATTTTTACTAATTAAAAAACATGCCATCATAAAATTTCATGAAAATTTGCGTTCGCACTTTCTTTTCTTAACAAGTTTTCGCTCTAAAATCGGCAACATTTACAGTGTTGATGGTTATTGAGGAATTTGTTTGCTATTATAATACAAGCAAAGGTTTGGAATTTCCGGATTTTAAGAAAAACTAATTATGAATGATATGTGATACACAAAAACAAAAAGATGATCACCTTTTTTCATTAATTAACCAAAATAAAAAACCAAACAAAAAGGCAGACTTCTACGTCATTGCCTGTAAATGATTTTTAGATGCTTCTTGTAAAAAGTATTGTACTTAAACTTAATTTTAAATCATGCTAAATCTGGTTTTAGTAACATTGCTGTATGTAGGTACTGCTGAGGATAAGAAAATAAATGATGAATGCTTGCCTTCTAAGGGCAAGTGAACTAAATTACTCAAAAACTGCTTCTTAGTGAAAAGTTCGAAGGAGGATAGAATTTGAAAAATGAGTAGGAAATTAAAGCATTTTTCTACCTTGGTACTTGACAAAAACAACAAAATCATGTTCTCTCATGATAAGTTTGCCTAGTCTTTGATTTCTGTTCGAGTATCCTCCATAGGATATACTGTGGAAAAACAGAATCCACAGGTCGGACACGTTCAATGTGGATAGATTTTTTAGCCGCTGAAATGCTATTTGCTCGGCTTGGCGTCCCTGATTTTCTCCCGTTCTTAAATATTCCTTCGGTATGTGAAACACGCTGTTATTGCTCGTCGTGCGGGGAAATTCGCTTTCTAAATACCTAAAATTAAATAACATGAATGAATTCACTTCTAGAAATTGGTAGTTAAAATTCAAATAAATACACCATTCGAGTTCAAGCGATGCTTCGGATGATTTTAATTGTGTCTATATTAAACAGGCTCGATATAGTCTCGATATCTGCATTGATATGCGGGGTATGTTTTACAATTTGCGCATTTTTCCCACGCCACTGGAAGCCATCGTTTATTAAAACTGAGAAAAAGTGAAGACCGTATATTATTTTCGTCGCTCCTGCTGGATTTACATAAATATACACTCCCATCCCCAGTAATTAAATGCAAAAATGGCGCAAAAAGTACTGTATACTGGTAGTCAGAGAAGTATTAAAGGCATTTGGTTTTCTCGACAGTACAAGAAGTTGCTGACTCTATTGATGGTTTAGTCAGTTTATTAACACGTTCGCCACTAGACCGACCAATATAAAAAACACCACATTTAAAAAAAATGTATTCTTGATTAGCCTGGTATCAACTCATCTAGCCAGTGGAAGTAGACGTGTTGAGTGTTAATAAACTTGCAATATATCTCGTTTTTCTTTCTTTGCGAAACAATTTAGGTTGGAAATGGCATTTTCAAATAGGTAGAACATCAGCTGGATAATATGTACTTAGTCATTTTTTCCAAAAATCATTGTCTAATTCTGACGATATTCGGATCATTATTATTAGCCTTTTTAGAATTTTTTGTTTCGTTTTTAATCGATCATCTCTGCAGGTAGAGCAAGCGATTCAAAAGGAATAAGTATAAGCTGAATGAAGCAAGCCAAGGAGCGTTTTTGAAATCACGGTTCAATTAGCATGGTGAAGAAATCTAAGAAAACTGGTTTTTGAATGTCGGTTCGGACTTTAAAGTCGCTTTCTTTGCTCAACTGATTCCAACCCTGCATCCGCATATATTCGTTGTACATCAAATGCAACTATCGACTTTAGGCCGTTTTTACGCCGCACTACACCACACAAATTCCTTCTCTCCGCGGTTTCCTTTCCCTTTGGACTTTCGTTGCGTTCCTATACGTTCGATGCGTTGTTGCTAACTGCCTCAGGCAACTAACTTCCATTTGAACAAACTTACCATTTCAAGCACATAGAGTTTTAAATCAAACAATGCCGCAGAAACAGAAAAAATTGCCATCACGACCAGGAACCATGTTTATTGCTCATTCGTTGTGTAATTAAAATGCTCAAATTAGAAAATGTGATTTAATTTTTTTAGTAGCAAGTATGATTTGAAGTAGTTAGATTTAAAAAAATGTGAAGCGCTAAAATCGTAAGAATCGTCAATAGAATACGCGCGTATGGAAGCAATGGAAATAGTAGAACATTGATTAATGAAAATAAAAGAGATTTACGAATTCAATCAACTTATTCTCTTCTACAAATTCGGCAATTGAAACACTTAAATCTTAAAGGTGAAATTTTTCTACCATTAAAGATTGAAAAACTCGCCAAAAATCCCTGGAAATGGGCCGCTATGCTCCGGTATCGTTTGTATCGGCACTATCAAAGAGTTCGCAGAAAATGTTTCTATCTAGTATCAACATCAAATCTCCGATATTTTCATTTCAGGATCTAACATCGATGGTATAAATGTCGAACATCGAACGAATTACATCGATGTTTGCGAAGCATCGATGTTTTTCTCCCATCCCCAATATGAAGTTTTAAATAGTGCAATTTTCTAGTGTGCTTGTTATGCTAAACCAAACCGCTTCAGAAAATTCAAAAAAAATCCGTGATGATGATCTAAAAACGAAACTGTCCGAGTCCATATTACTGGACGTTCATCTACAAGATGTTGTTATTTGTGAGTTTTCATCTCTTCCGGTATTCAATAGGTAAATTATTAAAAACAGATGTTTTCCATTTATCTGACCCAAAAAAAAAACACTTTGAAGAATTTGTAAACAAATTACCAAATATGATCTGAAATTAAAACTTTTCGGATTCAATTAACCTGATTCTCTTCTACAAAGTGTGTGATTTTGAAATCTTATACCTATTTGGGCAAACCGACATTTGAATTTTAACTGGGGAAGTTTTCCAAGCTGGTTAATGGCAGAAAACAACCAGCTTTAAAAAGTCTGAAAAATCCCGTGATGAATTCCATAAAACCGAAACTTTCCGGGCACATTCAACTGGCTTTGCTTTACAAGATGATGCCATTCCTGAGTTTTTGCATTTTCCGGTACCCAACATGTGAAGTCTTAAAGATATGAGGTTTCCAGTGTGCTTGATGTGCTAAGCCAAACAACTTTCAAATTTTCTAAAAAAATCCCTGATGATGACCCAAAAGTGAAACTTTCCTGGTTCATACAGCCAGCTATGCACTACAAGATGTTGTCTTCTTCAAGATTTGCGTATTGCGGAATTGAAACACTTTAATCTTAGCGGCATAATTTTTCTGATATTACCTAAAACTTCAAAATATCTCAAAAAATTCTTGATACATTCCATAAGAACAAAGTTTTCCGTATGCATTCAACTTGCGGTGCTTTACGAATATTGCTATTTGTGAGCTTTTATCTCTTCCGGAATAGTAAGTGATTTTTTTAGATAGACTTTTCAGTTTTCTGGCCGAAAAAAAACCACTTTGAAAAATTTGTTAAAAAATTTTGAACAAAATTACCATTTCAAGCACATAGAGTTTTAAATCGAACAATCCCGCAGAAACAGAAAAAATTGCTATCACGACCAGGAACCATGTTTATTGCTCATTCTTTGTGATTAAGTTGCGGTAATTAAAATGCTCAAATTAGCGATTTCATTTTTTTTTTCGTAGCAAGTATGAATTGATTTTAGTAGTTAGTTAAGTAAGTTTTAAAAAAATACGAAACCCTAAAATTGTAAGAATGTAAATCGTCTATAGAATACGCGCGTATGGAGGTAGTAGAACATTAAATAATGAAAATAAAAGAGATTTCCGGATTCAATCAACTTATTCTCTTCTACAAATTCGTAAATTGAAACACTTAAATTTTGAACGCGAAATTTTTCTAGCATTAAAGATTCAAAAACTTGCAAAAAATCCCTGCTAAATTCAATAAAAACAAAACGCTCCGGATGCATACAACTGGCAGTGTTTTTCTAGATATTGCTATTTGTGAGCTTTTATCTCCTCCGGTATTCAATAAGTGATTTTTTAAAATAGAGGTTGTCAGTTTTCTGACCCAAGAAAAACCACTTTGAAAGATTTACAACAATATCACCAAACATGATCCGAAGTTGAAACTTTTCGGATTCAATCAAATGATTTTCTTCGAGAAAGTTTTGTTATTTTTATAGCTTTTACCTGTTTGGGCATTGCAACACTTAAATTTTAACGGAAGAAGTTTTCCAAGCTGTTTACTGGCAAAAAATATCAGATTTCAAAAAATCTCAAAAAATTCCTGATGACTTTCATAAAAGCAATACTTTTCCGGGCACATACAACTGGTTTTGCTTTGCAAGATTGAATTTTCGCAATTTCCGTTTTCAAACTTATAAAGTCTTAAAGGTAGAAAGTTTTCAGTGTGTCTGATGTGCCAAACCAGACAGGTTTAAAAAGTCTAAACAATATCTCATGATGATCCAAAAACGAAACTTTCTTGGTTCATGTTATGGACTGGTCTATAAGATGTAGCCTTCCATTCACGAGATTTGGGTTCATTATATGCGTACTCTCAGGCACCTGAAGAGCTGAAAATCCTACATGTGATTCCACCATCAGTGCGACGAGCCAAAAGAAAACATGCACAAAACTCAAAGAGAAAAAAAGTAAATAAGTCATCGTTTGGCGCCAAACTCAACACTTTCTTATGTATGGTGTTGGTTGAGTGATAACTCAAACCATGAGCCAAAATTTAAAAAAATATATTTTTTTGTGTTATTTCTTAGGAGATTATTTCTTAGGACATTATTTCTTAGGACACATTATTCAACAATATTCTGTTCTTTTGCAAAATTTATGAGTACAAAAGAACTGGTTAGTATTTGAATTGAAAAATAAAATATAAAAGCAGCAACGGTGATCAGAAATAATGATAATAGTAAGATGAATTTGCCTTCATACAACCACTTTCCATCTCGTGTAACATGTTAATCGTCAGATAAAAAGCTTAGAACTGAAATAGCGTGAATCCTGACAAGTCGACAACGCGACCAACTTGTTTGCTTCACATCCGTAATTAATTACCTTCGAACTCTTATTACTAGTCAGGAATAAGTAAAAAGTCGAGCATATCAGAGTTGCAAGAAACCAGCTTTGATGGTCAAGTCAGTTGAGTCTGCCTTTTGATATCATTTACGACGCCAGTTCGACGAGACAAAAGTGTATATCTATATACGGTTTTATTACAAAATAAAAGTCGCTTAGCAAGAAAATGGCAGGAATATTTAAAACCCTGACAGTGGTGTAGAGTAACGACTAGGGGTATATCCTTATAGATGGCAGATAGCCGCATCACATTTACATAGTAGGTACTCAAGACGATGCTTCCTTTCATTCAATGGGAAAATGCAATTATTCTTGAAATCAGTTTATAAAAATGAACGACTCGATTCATTGTTTAGCTGAATATTTACACCGTTTTGTTTAGTATATACTAATAGGCAGTAGTTAATCAGAAAATAATTGATATCATCAGCACCCAAAAAAAATTGTGATAAGATGTAACAGTTTAAAAAAAATTAAATTAAACAATCCAATTTGGGACACTTTTATCGTCTATTAGGGTTAGTCGCTCTATTTCTCTCACAAAAGTATAACTTTGATTTTGTTTTGATCAAGCACATTTCTTAGAAACTGCTGCCTGTTTGAGCCGCTAGGTGCCCCTGCAAATTTTTTCTAGCACGAGTGGTTTGCATCTTCAAAGGCGATTCGCTCAAACCCTTCGCTTCTAAAGCGAGAAAGAAGCGAGTCTGACTTGCTTTGAAGCGATCGACACGTGCAATTGCATAGTTATACTGCTCGAACGCAAAAAAGTGCTTTGCCCGTATCACGTGTCTTTTACGATCTGTAAATTTATTTCTAATATTTTCTGTTCCCAATTTTTTTTTTTTTTTTAATTTTCTGTAGGTCCAAGGTACCATGGGGCCTGAGCAGCAGCCGCAGGAGGAGCTGCGCAAAAGGGTCGAGTCCCTTGAGCAGCAAGTGAA
>NW_026017110.1:15235832-15237576 GCF_020466585.1 Dendroctonus ponderosae | reverse complement strand
GACCATTTGCCGATTCTCATGCAAATTGGACCAAATAACGTCAACAGCTCCACTGCGACTAGAAGGATCACTAACTGGCAGGCTTTCCAGAGAACATTGGAAAGCACCAGCAGGATCCATCAGCCCACAACAAAGGAACACCTGGACCAGGCAGCCGAAAGACTCACCAGGGGTATTAAAAACGCCCTGGCAACGTCAACATGTCTATCCGTAGTTCCGATAGCCCAAATGGACAGAATTCCTCCCTGGTTAAAAGCCAAAATCAGGGAGAAAAACCGGATAAGACACAGAGCCATGCGAACGCAAGACCCACACCTGAAGAGACAAGCCAACCGCCTCCAGAATGCAATCAAGGAAGACATGAAAATCCTTCCATCGCAACTCTGGGAGGATCGCAGGGACGAAATAGAGGCTTATGAGTCAAGCGAACTCTGGAAGCTGGCCAGGTGCCTCACAGCAGGACCAAGGAAGCCAATACCACCAATCGAAGAAAACGACATCACCACTGTGGATCCCAAGGAAAAAGCGGAGCTCTTTGCCGCCCACCTAGAGCTCCAGTTCCGGGAAAACCTGGTTGATCACCCAGAACAAGAGAGGACAGTCAATGAGCTGGTAGCTGCTCATCTCCAAAACTGGCAGCCCACCAAAGCCAGAAGAGACACCAAAGAGATCATCCAGGACATCGTCAAGGGGGCCAAGAGAAAAAAGGCCCCTGGGCATGATAGAATCACAAACGAAGTCCTCAAAAAGCTACCGCAAACAGCTATTGAGGACCTTACCCCAGTGGCAAATGGAATTTTGGACCTGCAATACTTCCCGACCACCTGGAGGAAGGCAATAATGGTATTGGTACCCAAAAAAGGCAAGAACAGGAAGCTGCTTACGTCCTACAGGCCCATCAGTCCATTGCCTACACTGAGCAAGGTCATGGAGAGGTGTATACTGAACCACCTACAGGATACAATAGAGGAGAAGCAAGTGCTGCTGGATGAGCAACATGGGTTCCGGCCAGGACACGGCACAAACACTCTCACCGCCCGGCTAACAACAAGAATCCTGCAGCAGTTAAACCGCCGACGAGATCTAGGAGCCTTCTTCCTGGATATAGCAAAGGCATTTGACAAGGTTTGGCATCAGGGCCTAATTGCCAAGATGATCAAGGCAGGGTTTCCTGAGCACCAAATCCAGTTAATCCGCAGCTACTTGTCTGGACGCAGCTTCCAAGTCAAAGCCGATGATCCGATGTCAACGATCAGAACGATAATGTCAGGAGTACCTCAGGGGTCCGTGTTGGGTCCCCTGTTGTTCAACATCTACATGGCAGACATTCCAATGACAAAAGCAACGGAGAGCTCCATATACGCAGACGATGTAGCACTCATTGCAATTGGAAAAGGTTCTGGAATGACAGCCAAACTTCAAAGACACCTCGTCAAGATCGAGAAATGGAGCAGGGATTGGAAAATGAAATTCAGCCCGGAGAAGACGCAAGCCATAGTTTTCTCTGCCGGAAGGCAACCACTTCCAGACCTACTAGAACTCGGAGGACAAAGGCTACCATGGAGGTCCAAGATCACATATCTTGGGCTCATCTATGATTAACGACTAGTATGGCACGACCAGTTGGCAGCCACAGTTGCCAAAGTAAAGTACTTGCTCCATGCATATTATCCAATGCTGACAGGTAAGCTCCTCCTGCGAACCAAGGTGAGAGCTTACAAGCAGCTGATACGCCCGGTGCTGA
>NW_026017110.1:15211807-15235235 GCF_020466585.1 Dendroctonus ponderosae | reverse complement strand
GATGTCAATAAATCCACTGATGTTAATATATAAGTACCCGTAGATTAAGTAGCAATAAGAAGGTGTAATCCTTGTTTGAAAATAAATATGTTCAAATGTATGCTTCTAAAGCGCCACTCAGGAAGAATCATAGATAAAGACGAGAGAATAATTCTTTGCCACGACGCAACGACTTAAAAGTGCCAATTTCAAGCAATGGCCACAAATCGGTTGACTAAGTCAGTTTCCCAGACGCCAGTGTTTAGATGAAGGACTAAACTTAGAATACCATTATAGACAATTCAGAGTGTCCCCCTAAGATAAATAATTTCTGTTTGGCAAATTTAATGGCATGACTCATCCGGTAGAAAAGTAACACTTTTTATTTTCAGATTTGAGAAAACTCTCAATGATTTTTGCTGTTTTGAAAAAATCAGAAAATTTAATATTTTATAAGAACAATTATCATATCTTATCTTCAGGCTGTAAGTTATCCAGATTAAGATTATATCCAGACTTGCTACCAGTTCTTCTAAATTTGATCCACCTAATGGTTTTGAGTTTGTTGAGGAAAAATCGGGGTTTTAGGGAATTTTAGCGGTCTGGATCCGGACAAAATTTTATTTTGTAGTTAATTATGCTGCTCGCTCGTGCAGGTTTGTGAATTTTATGAAGCAAATTCTATTTTGCTTGATGCGGATTTTATATAGGTAGCGGTTTAGAAAAAACGGTAGTGCACTTATTTTCGTATCTCAGATTAATTGTTGATATATGTAAATATTTTCTTGCAGCTTTGAACTATAAATATTTTATCATATCATATCATTTACGTACTTATTTTGTCAACATTTTTTTCAGCTTTTACTTATAGCCTCGAGCTGTTCATGTTTCAGGATATTTATTTATTGTTTATTTCATTAATACTCACTTTTCTACGTACGTTAGGAATAGGTAAGTCAAAGTTGAATATACAGGGTGTCCCGTAAGCTCATGATCAAAAGGGTACTGCGATATTCTTTGGACCAAAAGAAGACGATCTGTCGTAACTTTTATTAACAAAAAATGTCTGACTCCTCTGCTATTGATAGTCAAATTTCTTTAAAAAAAATGTCTTTTTTAAAATAGCAGGAGAATGGAACGCGCATTTTAATAAAACTCGCTGTGATTTCGTTCTTACGTAAGATTCATATTTTGATGAAACAATCGAGTTCAGCCGTTTTGGACAAGTGGTTAATTCTTGAGTGTCATGGTACAAAACCTACCAGAACTTTTTAGTCGGAGCATTAAATCAACTCATTTTTTTAGGTTGATGCACTAATCATTTGTTCACAATTTTCTGCTCTTTGTAAAATCTTGTAGCATTCATAGTTTTTGCGTAAAAAAAATGTGTCTGTTTTCTAGTCACTTAGCAATGCTAGACATTTACTGCAAATATGCGCCGCGTAAACGCGTACGCTTTCACGCAAATTGTTTTCGCAAAACCCTAATACTTGGACCATGTCGGTCACTTCTTCATTAGAAAAGGTCATTCAAAACGAATGTGAGATTGACTGACAATGATTTTATGCCTCGTATCACGATATTTGCAGGTAATGTCTAACATTGTTAAGTGGTAAGGAAACAGAAATTTTTTTTTCGCTATGAATGCTACAAGATTTTACAAAGAGCACACAATTGTGAACAAATGATTAGTGCATCAACCTAAAATAATGAGTTGATTTCATCCTCCAACTAAAAAGTTCTGGTAGGTTTTGTACCACGACACTCAAGAATTCACCACTTGTCGGCTGAACTCGATTGTTTCATCAAAATATGAGTCTTACATAAGAACAAATTCCCAGCGAGTTTGACTAAAATACATCGTACCATTCTCCCGATATTTAAAAAAAATAATTTTTTTGAAGAACTTTGACCATCAATAGCAGAGGAACCAGACATTTTTTGTTAATAAAAGTTAGGTCAGATCGTCTTCTTTTGGTCCAAAGAATATCGCAGTACCCTTTTGATCATGAGCTTACGGGACACCCTGTATATGGGCTTTAAGGCAAGTCCGATTGTTTATTGAGTTTTCAATTGAGTGATTATAAAGTTTTCAATTTGAAGTGGATTTTCATAGTGTGTTTAATGGGGCGCCAGCTTGCAGACAGTTGGTAAGAATAATTTTAAATTTATAAATCATTTAGTTTGAATCGAATTTAACTTTCGCAAAACAACTGAAGTTTTACGGATCCTTCACATTTCTCTTTCTGTTTTGCTGATTTTCTATGACATTACTTTGAACAGACTTTCCGCAGCACTAAACACATTTTCTTCTTTTTTAAAATTACACTTTTATTAACATTGTTTCATTTATTTCCATCATTCCTAAAATTTTATCAATCTATCAAATTGTATTTTTCCAAAAACCTTACTAGTGTAGCTCTACTCCACAAGTTAGTAATAAGTATTTTACATCGTCTTATAATTATTATCATTAAAATAACATTTATATTTTGGTCGTGATCATGTAGGTCCGTTAATCTTGAGTCTAACACCTAAAAACCAGAACTGGTAAGATTTATTGAGAACAAACACAAAAGTATGACGATTAAGCAATCCAACAAGAAACTAAAAAGTTCAATTACTTCCAAAATCTATTAATTTCCTAAATAAGCATAGAAAGTGAAAATTAAATAGAATCTCTTATTATATAATTAAATGAATCACTAAAGCAGATTCTCAACAATAGACTTATCTCCAGCATAAACAGGTAACATACGTAACTGCTCAGCTTGCAACATCAGATATTCAAAAAAAAGTTTTAAATCAGAACAGATAAGAAATGATGAACGGGTGGAAAACCCGTCAAATGCTAAATATAGCAAATACCATTCAAATTGGCCAGATCACACAATGCCCGATGCCATCACAACAAAATTCTAATTATAAAAGGCAATATTTAAGATACAAGATAATAATTACGGACACTTCGAAATTTTACTTACTTTTTTATAAACTGTAAACATCTTCCATCTCTTAGACTAGTGAAAAGTGTATTAAAATTACCAAAATTGAATAGTTGCTAACAAGTGTGGAAACTCACAATTCACAATAAAACAGTTACAGTTATGCAGTTACTTTCACGGGTATTACAATACCCGTGGTTTTTAAACTTGTGGTTTAAAACTTGATCGGTTTCTAAGTTGTACTTAAATGTATCATCGGCTAAGTTGATGGAAAGAATCATAGCAGAATTACTGAATAAATGAACGAAACTAAGCCTCAGTTTTCTGTGCAAATAAATGCTCAACGTCACTCGGGCCCTTTTCTAAACGATCAAATAAAATCCGCTGCGGAATTTTCAAGGTTTACATGCTGATCCATTCCGAGACTTCCTCAGCTCATAATAGTGCCCGCTTCCATGTAGTAGAAATAATTCTTACGATACCATTTACAGCAAGACCAGTCAACTTATTGAAAGATTACGTTTCTTCCCGTCACACGTAATTATTCAAAAAATATAACTCTTCAGTGAAGAAAATAAAAAGTCGCCACTCTTCAGGTACATCAGGTTCTAAAATAACTGGTTTTGTAGGATTGCTCGTCTTGTGAAGTGAGACTTAAACAGTAGCGTAGTAAAGGTATTAACTAGGGCCCTTGGGCAACGCCATCATCACTTGGGTGAGAAAATTAACTTTTTATAATGTCCAAGAAATCGGATGAATTAATGATATTATGCTGGGAATTGTGCTGGCTATAGGCAGCGGCTTTTCCATTATTAATAAGCAGAAAGAGTTTAATGGCCGACTTTTTTCAGTCCTTATATATCTGTGTTGGTTATATTTGTTTAGATGTGATAGTTGGGAGTTTATAAAGGATGTCTGGAGAGGGAACGAAAAAGTGGCAATAACACAAAACACGACATAACTGATATAAGCACAGAGCAGAATGCTTTCTTTATAAAAATATTGTATCTATTTGTTGCAATATTGCATCGGCTACTTTGCATGTGCAAATGTTTTTATATCTATTTTGGATTTAATTGCATATAAATCTGATGTAGAATGCACGTTTTCAATTGTTCCTTTATCTATTTTCATTTTCGTCTTTTTTTCTTCGTTTAAATCATTTTTAAGCTAAGGCCAACGCCCCATAATAGTTGACACGATGTACATTTTAGATTGGTTTTATTTGTATTTTCATTATAAATTATCATAGCTGATTAGTGAAAACTCACGCAAGCTCACGTATTTTTGCTGATAACAGTTTTAAAAACAGATTTGCTATTTTTAGCACGAGCGTTGAATTGCACAATAGAATAGATAGATAATTGTAAAGGTGCTCTAAAAATGCAATTACCGATTACATCACTTATCACTTATGAAAAAAATTTTCTTCAAAATAATTCATATTGTTTAAAAAGGCAGTAATTTCCGTGAAGGGTATTTTAATTGACTTCCGTTCTAGTGTTTATCAGTTTAGTTATATTTATCATCTAAAATTTTTCGAAAAAGTTTTTAAATCAATCGGCTGACATTCAATCAGTTATTTGAACCGCAAACGCACTTCAATATTGATTATTCTATTTGGAAATGCATACATATCCAAAATGTTTATTTTCTAATGAGTTACAGAATTAGTCTTTTATTAGTGTTTGTTCTGTATCAAAGTAAAATTCCACCCGTGAAAGACTTGATAAATATTTACAACTATTCCGCTACATTTAAACGAGTATAAATAATAAAAATGGAAACGCAAGTGGATGCACTTACCTGAGTAACATATTTTTGAGATATGGAGCGTCTCCGCTTATAGAAGGTGGCAAGTATAGCTTAAGATTTTCAAAATTAAAACGTTTAGTTTCAGTCTTTGTCTCCATTACGTCAGTTAAATTCGGACAATTTCTGAAAAATTGGAAATGAAACGAATAATCCTCATAAAATGACGATCTATTTCTATGGAACACTTTTCCTACCTATAAATTTAATATTTTGCACATAAAAACAGCGTTATATTATTATGATTAACAAATATAGACCCAAACAATGCAGTTCGGTTCGCGGATTAATGATAAATCAATATTTTGTACCTTGTTGTTTTTACTTCACTTATCAGTTAATCTTCTAGCTACGATAATAAGTACAGGACAGGATATATATCATACCATCATATCAATTAGGAAGCCATAACGGTTATAATAATATGTAAAATAAAATAAATGCATATATACATTTTACAGTATTTTACAAGTGTAAAATACTGAAAATTTCTACAAATTTGAATTTATTAAAATTATGTTTTACCTGCATTTTAGTCTTTTATTTTGTTAAAAAGAGAAGCCATTATATTTATTTTGCAAAAATATTAAAGATTGAAAGAACTAATTTGGACATATGAAAGACAATCTGGAAAAGTTTTGGCTTCAAAAACTAAGTCGATTGTTTTTGATTAGATACGAAACGAAGGCATATTTCTAGCAAATATCAGACATTTAATCCACCGATATTCGACACAAAGCAAAATAAAAACTTTGTCTTCATTTACTAGCTTAAGTTTAATTGTAAGGTCTTATAATAAAAAAAGTTTCACTGAAAAATTATTATTTTCGATTACCTATTTAGTTTATGTTAGACAGAAGTTCAAGCCCAGAAAAAAGCACGTCTAAGCGGTGCTGAAAGTGTATTTTTGTTGTTTAAATTCTGCATAAAATTAAATTAAATTAAATTTAAAAAAATTTGCGGTTGCAAGTTAAATGCATTTTTTATTCGTTATTTGTATGTATGCACGCCCGTCGTCAATCATAGCTGTAATAAATAACAAATTTTTGCAAACAGTTTTAATCTGCGCGGCAAAGATCAATAAGCAAACGAAACGAGATATGAAAAATAGGTAAATTGAAATTAAGACAATGGTGCAAATTTTTTTTGTCAAAAATATTAACTCAGCTCGAAGATTGGTACCTCCACCACTAGGCTTAATGTTGGGCAAAATTCGCCCCTTACTGGTGTAAACCCATTACAAAATTTCGACAATATCGACGAAACGGTTATTAAAATCACTCAGAGAAACTTTGGCAACATACATAAATAACTCCATTTAAAGACAAATTATTGAGTTTCAGGACTTTCATTCAGATAATACAAATTTGCATAAAAGGCAATATTTTTCTCTAAACTCTGTCAGTGAATTTTGTCACCTTGTTTGTTGAGGACCGCTAAGCCTGGGTAACACTGTGTTGAGTTGCGCTATTGAGTTGTTGCCGATCTCTGAGTTAGCGAGTAATAACGCATCGGTTAATGAGTTATAGTCATTTATTAAAGCTTTACAAGACCCGAGACTGGAATTTTCACATAAAAAAATGTTATCAACATTTTTTCTGAGTAACGTTTTACTACTTTGTTCAAAAAACTAAAAAAATCATCTAGATTCTCCCAGCATCAGTGAGTGAGTCCAAAGAAAGTCGACAAGTTCTCTTGTAAAATCAATCTCTTAATTTTTCGCATAAAAGATTCAGTTTGTCAGTATTATGCAGTAAAACGTTAGTAAAAACCCGGTTTTTGCATTTAGTGACAGTGTTGCTTAGAAATATTGACCTAAAAGTGAAGAAACCCCAGTTTCCAAGAGTTTTCCAAATAAATGATCATAAACTTTCGCCTTTTCAGTTCGGGGAAATATTTTTGAAAAAATATCCAGAATGAATTATTAGGGTTTTGTCTATAATTCGAAGCTGCAAAAAGTTTTCCAAACATTTTTGCAAAGCGATTGAGGAGGCGAGTGTTATAATCTCCAATAAAACCAATAAAATCTATCTTATAATTTTTTACAGAAAATAGCTGAAAATTGTCAGTATTTTAACTAAATAATAATGCGATTTTTGAGTAGAAAGAATTGCTTAATAGCAACTTTGTTAAAACTAGAATGACCTGAAAATTTAAAGAAACTTGAAATATTTTCAGAGCGATATAGCCGGCGAATTTTCCAAACAATTTTTTTTAAACTTTTGTTCCCTGACCGATTTTGCAAGATAATCTTAATTACTTATTACTAAACTGAATAAAATTATTTGGTTTTTGTCTCAACTTCGAAGCTGAAAATGGTTCTAAAGTTCCCTGCAAACCGATGAATGAGGCGAATTTTCTAGCAACATCAATTTTGCCATTTTTGGCTGAAAAGACCCCATTATTGTCAGAAAAGAAGTAAATCATCAGAAAATAATGTTATTTTGCGTTTTCGATTGAAAACTTTTAGTTTAGTGATCGGTTTTGGAGAAAACTTTAATGCGTTTCAGTCAAAAACGGGAGGAATTTATTTTCGTTTTTGAAATGTTTAAATAAAATAATTTATAATTTGAAAACGGTTGATTTCACAGCTTCAAGTGTAAATGCAAATTTGTAACTTTGTAAATTGTCTATCTAATGACGTATCAATATTCAGGTACTTCCATTCAAAAAACAAAAGTTATATTGCGTTAAAAAGCTCTAGATTAAAGTCCACATCGTTCACACCCTGTACAATGTATTGATATTTTGATACCATGTTTTTAAGCAAAATTTTACTAAAAGTGCGATAATCTGCCAACGTCGCAAGTAAGGAAAAAACAATTTACGGTGCATATGCAGCGTTTCAAGTTGCATTCCATGAGCTAATGAAAAATGGGTAGTTCTATTTAAAAAAATACACTTTGATCTTGCCTCGCTTTTCTGAGACACTCTGTGTCATATAAGATATTTTCAAAATGTGCGCACTTTGTGCGTCAACAACTTTTATATGAAACTATTTTTGGAAAGTTTAACACCAACGGACATAATGGACTCTCTCGCACTAAAAAACCACCCTGTATGTACATAAATCCTTTAGTTTGAACTGAGTTTAATTTTTCGAAACGCAACTAAAGTTTCATGGATTTTTTATATTTTTCTTTTTTTGTTGAGCTGATTTCCTGTCATGGCTTTGAACAGATTTTCTGATCTACTAAACGCATGTTCGTTTCTCTTTCCAGGTGGCACGGTGCAGCTTTCGGTAAGTTTGGCATTACTTTGCCGAAGTTGTAGAACTTTTATTCCCATATTATTGACTTGTATTTTATTATATTGTTGCATTTAATATTTCTTCGACAAGGGAGTTTTTGAATTCTTTGTTTTACTTTTATAAAACGTCAAAAAGTCAGTTTTTAAACATTAACTTGCAGTTTTCTATGACAGAAATTTTAGTTTTGTTTTTCGGAAAATTAATTTCAAGTCAGCCTTTGGACATTAACTCGAGGTTTTCTATGGCAGACTGTTTTCATATAAACTTTTACAGTTTAAATACAAAATAAATAGCGTTCTCCTGTGAATTGCACAAATTGCACATTTATGCTCGTGTAGGGTATTTTGTATCAATTATTGGTGTGTCCTGTTATCAATTACACTCGACACTAAGCGGTTTTTGTATGCTCAGATTTTAAAATTTCAACTTTTCTTGTCAATGTCAATTGTCAATTATTACTATTTTTGGGTTGTAAATTTCTTTTCTTGCTGCTTTTCAATTTAATAATACCCCAGAATCCAGACTAAAGTGCCTAAAGGTATGTGAATTTTATTTATTACTTTGTGGCGGTCTAGCGGATAGTGCCTTAAAAAGTTGTAAGTGGTCCTTCCAATTAGATTTCGCCTTTTTTTCCAAATTAAATTGCGTTGAGTTTTTAGAGAAAAAATCGGATCTTAGGGAATTTCAGCGGTCTGTTTATTTTGTAGAACTAGATGGCAACCAGGATTGTAGTTTTTCTTTGACAGCATTTATCCTGCTTACGTGCAGATTTCATAATTTTTTTGAAGTGGCTTTCGATTTCGCTCTGTGCGGTTTTTTATAGTGGTTTTTTGAAAATGGTTTGTACTTGATTTTGCTTTCCAGGTGATTTATTGATCTATTTACGTCCAATTAGGAACAGGAAGCCAAAGCGCTCTATCGAAAAGCTTTATATATTTCTAATGGATTTTTGGATAAGGGCTAAACTTTATCATAAATATAATTAATTAATATTAAAATAATCATTTAAACATGACACTGGTATACTTTTGATTAACGTTTTAAATGTTAGACTTTCCACATGGAACTAAATATGGAAATAAAGTTTTCGTAGCGTACCGTCGAAGTTGAATGATCACTTAAATATTTTGTACCGTTTTCCCGATAGAAGTTCTGACACTTTGAGACCTCGCTACCGTTTTATTATGTCTCTTCTAGCCTTTACAAGGTCAGGAATTTTATATAAATTCCTAGTAGGAAAAGGTCCTGTCGAAATATTCCTAATGATTAATCAGCTGCTTCCATGAAATCTCCTAAAATCGAGATGTCCATTGCAGTTTCATGGTTCCAGACTATTGCAGCTAGCGCATTCTAGGATCTACAAGTTAGACACTAGGAAATTTGGATTTGTCGATCCAAACTCCTAAATACACATTTTTTGGTCGTAGTAAAACTGGTTAAGAATCTATTAAAAATACACAAAAAATATTTTAACTTTAGCACCCTGTATCTCGGAAACTGTTAACTTTCAGATAAGTCAAATTTGCCTGTAATGCAATACTTTTGCCTGAACAATATGCCAGTGAATTTTGGGTATATAAATTATTTGAAAAGTTGTATAGGTATATAAAAACGAACTGGTTTAGAAACATATTTTAAAGCGAAAATAACTGTATTAAATATTATAACCTTCTTTCTTTTAAAGTATTTTAAATTTAAACAAACAAAGTTCAATCAAAGCCCATATACATACGAAAGTTCATTATACGTACAGAGTTTATAGCTTAAAACATCTATACAGTTCTAAGTAAATAATGCTGTGTGAGATAAAAAAAATATATATGTGGTTCGTACGACATGTGAATAAACCTCGTAAACATGAGAATACCGAGAAAATTATTTATAACTGTCTTGGTAATATTATTAACAAACCGCTACTATTAACTAGTACTAACCGCAACAAAATGCACTGATTGAGCTGTACTTGTATATCTGATGTCGCTCGGTCAGCAAGCGCCCTTTCCATGAAACTTAAAAAAAAATTGCCTCTGATATGAACATTTGTTTGAAATAAATCCACAGATTGTTGATTCAGAACACACATGTAATTTTAGCTGACTTTTGAAGTGCCGAATGGGTTTTGAATAAATTCAGTTAAAATTGTTATTACCTGTGAATTTTTGTTGTAGTTTTCACTTACTGCATTGCCTTTGTAGTCTATAAATCTAATTTGATGTTGGTATTTTTTAAATAAACATAAAACTCCAATGAATCAATTTTACGAAATTTAAATAATAATTTAATTTGGCTGCACTAGTACTATACATTCCAATTAGGCTCTTCCGGTAGAATTCGGATTAAGTGAAATAAACAAACAACAGACATTTATTGTACACTTAAAAAGAAACAACATATACTAAAAGTAGCAGTGACATAAAATATTGTAAGTTAAATTTTCAAGTGTAATTCATAATAATATATAGTAATAATAATTCAAGTGTAATTTTTGCAGTGTATTTTTTCTTGAAATATAGATATACTATGCCCATTGTTTATGATTTTATTTATTTATTTTATTTTTTTAAGTATTATTATTGTCATCTTTATATGTATATCTTATATATTGGCTAGGACTGTTACATTGGCGTATTTATCGATAAATTTCAATAATAATAATGCTCATTACTTATGTGAAATTAGTCTTTTTAAAGTAATTTCCTGCTAGCCGCATGAAGTGAACCTACCATTCAGTTCAATCATCAAGAAACACTGTTTTCATGCAGAAGAAAGAAGTACATCCGGACAAACAACTCCTAACATAATGTTTCTACAGTTTTAACTAACAACACTCGACCACTATTCGCGCTGTGAATTTACAACTTGTACAATTTTACTTGTCGTAGAATCTGTGTAGTAACTAATACCACTCCTCTTTCTATTGCTCATAAATACCGATGGTAATTTTACAAATTGTGTATTCTAGGTATAGATATTACTAATTCGTGGAAAAATAACCGCAATGTGATTTTTTCTCAGTTATGATATGTTAACACTCTTATTAGGTACTAGGCATATAAAGAATAAAGAAGTGTAATTAATGTTTGGTCGATTAAATAAATACTTTATTCTTTTGTAAACATATTTTTCGATTTGTAATTTTAGTACAAAGTTGTAAATTTAAAATAAAGGACACTTAATATAATGATTACCAAACTGCAGCGTAACACTTTTGATTGACAAATATAGAGAGTTGCGCTTTTAAGCAAATTATAGCAAGAAAAGTGTGATAATTGTAGTAACAGAATTATCTTTATTTTGGGAATGAGCACTGGCTCATGTTATATTTATTCATATTCATTCTATTTTCTCATTGTAATTCATTTATGCCCTCTGTTTATTCATTCATATTTTATTTATTAAAATATCAATTAAATACTCGAAGCTCTGTTTGGGTCACCAAATATGTTTATTATATTTTTTACAAGGAAAGTACAGACTGTTATAGAAAGCAAATGTAATTGATTCGTTTCAGTCTATCGTAAAATCTATATACCTAATACAGAATAATAAAATAAAATAATTGAAAATAAAACCTAATACATCAGCTTCTAACTAACATTTCAGGTGTTGCGGATGCAAATACTTTACATCTATTGGTAGCTTAGTAATTACCAACTTTCAGCAATTACGAATGAAGGAAAAAAATCAGCCTAAGCTAGTTTATATAATAATGCTATAAAATAAACTAGTCAATAAATAAATAAACCGTATTTTTAGATGGTGGTTGAGAGCTTTAAGCTCCACATGAACATCCGCGAGGTTGAGGAACTCCTCAACCGCTGGCTGTTAAAAAGACGCCAACGGTGGTGGAGTTACCACTCCTCACTGTATGCTGCCTTGAAATTATCTCGATGATTTTTGCAATATTTGATGCGATGCTCTAAAATATTGGCCCCCATTCAAGTTCTTGTTGGGTGTTCTTTTCGCACTGAGTCTGAATTGGTCTGCAGCTGAAAAAAAAACAAGCGGACAATTTCGTTCGAATTACATCATCGTATTTATTCTATAAATATTGTTAATCGACTACTGTCATAAAGAAGTGTTTCATTTCGGTTTTAATTAACTGGGGACGAAATTATACGCCAGTTGTTTTCCATCAAAATCGACTCGCCAGGATTAAATAAACGCTCGATTGCGATTCTTGGGCTACGAATTTCAAATCAAGCTTCGGTCTATTGATCCCACAACGCGAAAACCAGTTTAAATATGATTTTTTATTAGATACTGTTATTAAGGTGAACGAACGCATCCTCAAGCCAATTCGCAACAGCACCCAACACACAAGTAAATTCAACTTTGCAGCCATTCTACCACTACACATAATAGCCGGATTTCACAGATCGTTCACACCACTGCTACAATGCAAGTTTTTAACCATTCTGGGTGTTCGTAGGTACTAATTAGGGTATAATAAAAAGGCATTGGTGGTTCAAATAAAAATTCAGCCTAACACGGTGTATTTACTTTTACATCCTCGCCAGTTTCCAAGAACGGTAAGTTAAACATCATAGCTTCTACCTACCTTCTGGTTATTGAAGATGTCTGTTGTTGATTTGAATGTCGCGGTTTTGTGGGAGAATAAATAAGTAAAGAGTATAATCTTCCATGTGAGCTTTGTAGCCCTAGCAAGAAAAATAATTTGAAGTGTAGAGATCTACAGGATACAAGAAAAGGGGTATTTTAAAAATTGCTAATTACCCTGCAAAAACGCGCTTTACTTTAACAAAGGCTCATCAAAGTATACTTATTTTACATAATGTTGTTCTTGCCAGCTCAGTTGATAAATGTGATAATCTCATTTTCAAAAAAAAATGATAAAATCCTTTCTCTAAAAACTCAAGGATAACGTCCATAAACTGCAAAATAAGTTTCCAGCCAGCCATACATAAATCGGACAAGTATAAACTAAAAACACTATATCAGATTTTTAATGTATAACATTTATAATAAAGTATATTTATATACACAATGTGGATATTTGCTAATTTTAACAGTAGGCAAATCGAAAACAAAAAAGAAAATACTTTCATAGCCAAAATGAATGCCCAAACTTCAATCAACTGAAAGAAAACCCTAATTTGCTTCTATCAAATTAATTAAAACTTAACTTTTACTTTTCCTTGAGCTTTAAGGAGCAGTTGATTATTAATATTGTTGTCTGTCTTTTGTGCAGGTTAATGTATATATTTCGAACTGTTTTCTAGAATATTGTTTGCAAAAAAATAATTTTACTTTGGAACTGTGTCGGTTGCAAAGTTTTCAACTGTGTGTAATTAACAGTTAATTAATTAATCTCCTAAAACTTTATTGTCGAATCAGATTTTCAATTGATTGCCTTATTGATTATGAAAATTAATTTAAGTTAATTAATTATAAAGTTGATGATATGGAAAAAAACGATAATTTATTGGCGTCAAAAATGCACCAATATATTACGTTGACAAATAACATATATCCGAGCACAAATTATGATAATTGGTAATGTTCATTTCAATATATCAATAGCAATTTGCATGACATTATTATGTAATAACTGCATAATAATAATACGGTTAAGACATTTTATAAGAAATCGGTACAAAGTTTTGATTTGTCGTGAAAAATTTACCATTGTTAATGAATTATTGGAAGGGCTGCGGCTTGCAGAATAATAATTCCGGCTAGTTAAATAGTTCACTAATCGACCAACATAAGGAGAGCGATTAGTTTGTAATAAAGAAATTTTTCATATTCTCTTTTTAAAACAGCAACCCATCTGTTTAAAACTTAGAAATTTAACATCGTAAATTTTAACTCAAAACAAATCAAATGCAAATCAAAATTTTAAAACACAAACCCCCAAGACATATTTTAAATTAAATCACGAAAATCTTTGAAAAACTCCTTTTTTCAATTCATGTATAATAAAACATGAGTACAAGTAAATAACGTTGCAAGTTCCAAAACTACAAAGTCCCCAAGGAGGAACACACGTTATGGTCTACGTTCTTCATCCATTCGTTCATATATTAGTAAATTCCTCCAAACCTGGAGTTTAGAATTAAGTAAGAATTTAATATTCTTCTGTACATTTTCATATATCAAATCAGCAATCTATTTTATCCGTGCTAGTGTTTGAACTTTGATAGTCATTTACATTCTCATCTCCTTTTGTCTCTACAATAAACAGTGCTTGTTCACCTATTATTCGGAGTTTTCTTCGTTTGATTTCTGCATAACCTAATCAAAATCAATTCTTGGGCTTCAGTCATTTATTGTCTATTTATCAATTAAAACACGTTTCGGTGTTTTCCACCATCATCAGTTTCTCTAAAATAACAGATAGTAACAAAAAAATTTTTTCATTTACATTTTACATTTTACATTTTTACTATCTGTTATTTTAGAGAAACTGATGATGGTGGAAAACACCGAAACGTATTTTAATTGATAAATAGGCAATAAATGACTGAAGCCCAGGAATTGATTTTGATTTGGAATTGAAACACAGTCAGGAAAGTATGTACAATTTCTTCATAACACTTCTTTTAGTTCTTTCTCATTCGCTCCAATGTCTCGTTGCTGTATACTTTACCAGTTTCTCCTTCGCCTTCTTTCGTCAATTTAATTCCCTTTTTAGTTCTGCCGTTTTATTGCCACGAAAATGCGCTAAACCCCAGTTAGCACATTTGTGTACAAAAACAAAATTAAAATTTCAAGCAAATAAATAAAAGAACTGTAATAGACATAGACATGGCCCAGCTTCATCTACCAGTGAAGAACTAGAGCCTTAAATTAAGCTATTCACTGATATTCCTCTTATTGGCAGGTACTTGAACAATTTTAAATGGTTAAATCAAATTTATACATTTTGGCGCTTCTACCGTTATTTAATGACACTTTTTAATTCAACTTATTCAGCACGTCAATGTTGTTTTCATTATTATTCACATTTTCCATTAGATGAATATTAATGTTCCACTTATTTCCACTTTGAATTTTGTCAATTAAGATTGCGTATGTTTTGAATAATTTACAGTAAAAATTAACAAATTACACGACCGGAAATTTTGATGTGAATGAGCTTACATTTCCATGATGTAATATGTATATTGCTTTGCTTATAGAAACGTGTTTTCATTGCTTTAAAGATACGATAAACGTTAAATGGTCCTCACTTTCGGAGCTGAACCTGAATTATTCGAGTTTTATTCCTTATTAAGGTTTTTTCCACTTCAAATCGAGAGCTTGATATTAAAAAAAATCATATAAGTAACCCCGACCATATTTGTAAAATCAGCACTTTTCAATAGTTCAGGAAAAGATTCAATTTAAGTACATACATGTATGAATACTTACAACACTTTCGATCAGCATAAAAAAATTCTAGTGCCTCCAATACTCTTTAGTAAAACAAAAATTCACCAAAACTGCCTCCATATAAAAAATTGCAACCTTAAATAAGTCATGCAATTGTGAAGAGTTTGCACACATTTAACAGCCACATTACTGACCGTGCAATTGACGTTCTCAAGGGCTCTCAAAGGCCTCGTTAATCGTTACAAAAGCGAATCACAAATTATTACAAAGCATATTTCTGTACAGACTAAAAAAAACTTGAAAAGCTGTATGCTTGACAAGTCATTTCATTATTTCTGCCGGTCTTAATCTTCATTGTACGATGTCCTTTATCTGGTCAACGACTCGCCACGGGAGAATTAAAACAGGTTTGATTATTTTAAAGTTCTTTATGTAATGTATTAATTATTCACTTTATAACTGGCACGGTAAACGAATTAAGATTGAAAGGAAGTCTACGCACGATTTTACATTATTGTTTTTTACTGAGACCTTAGTCGCATTTTTTTTAGTTCGGGGTTTCACTGATGGGTGTTTTGCAGCTTAATGTTTCTTCAACACTTTTTGTCGGAATCGTTCATCTTTATAGGTGAACAGTTGCCATTGTCATGTGAAAACTTATTTCTACTGATTCTGATATATCTGTTTCGTTTTCCATGGGCCACCAGAATTTACATTATTTAAGGTCGAACGTTCACTGTTTGTATTTTATAAAGCGATACATTGAACATACAAAAAGTCCATGAAAAGAGCATTTTTATCGTTTTCAGTTGGTTATTTCTTGCAGTTGTTTAAATTATTTATACCAAACTATGCAAACAAAAAAATAGTTTTTTCTGTTTTTTACACTTTATACTGTCCGAAAAAATCCTTAAACTCGTAGTTTTCAACAGTTGTCAAAATATTCGCTGTTTGGTTGAACTGCTGAACTACTTAAAACTAGTTTCGGGCTTTATTCAGGTCTTTATCAAGACAAGAAGAGCATTTTAATTAGTGCAGTAAAACTTTAAGTAAATGTAATAAGGCTGTGTAGATTGAGAGTTAATTATGATTGGTTATGAATTATCATAATCAGCAACATTAATTAAATTGAATAAACAATTACAATTAATGTAAACAAAATAAAAAACATAAAACATAAAAAAAATGTTTTAGAGCCAATAAATTCTACTGCTCCTGTGTTCCTCCCGGAATGTAATTTCTTTATTATTAATTTTTCATTTTTTCTGTTTCTTCTGTGAATAGGTGCAAAATATTATTATTTGACCATTGCGTCGGTTCAAACATTTACGGATTCTTTTGGTGGATTTGCATCATTTCACTCATCTTTTGGAAGGTGAATTAAGTAAAAAGACACAACTACGAAAAAGTACGAATATTTACTGCTATTATTACACATCATTTTAACGCAACTCTAAAAAATGCACTTTTAGAGCCACAATAACACGAAGCCCGCAAGAATTTTTAATTAATTATTCACCTGCCCCAAACATTTGTCTAATAAATCCTGTTCTTGAAGTGAGTTTCAGATTCTGATTATTACAATTTTTTTTGTAGAATATTAAGTTACTGCATCGAACAACCATACTCGTTCAATGGACAATTAAATTACTGAATTATGCTTATAATTATTTGCCTTAAGAACTTACAAGGTTACATAGAGAATTACAGTTAAACTGAGCTGAGTTCTTTATCTTTCTTAAAATACATGACTCATTTTATCTCGGTTCAGCTTTAGCTGTTTAAAAAATAGTTTGTCATAATGCCAACAACAATCACAGACACTTAGACTGGTTAATTCTGGCCGCTGTTACCTTTAGAGATAAAATCTACCTAGCCTACACTATAAGATATTGTTCAAATACTTCGTAAAGCTTAATAGTAGACACAGTTAATAAACTTCTCTATTCCCCTACAGCCAACATGGTTTAGATTTAATCAATAGGCTAAATTGGTCAATATCAATTATGGAAAAAGTGAAAATAAATTATGGCAAAATTCGAAAAACGAATGCGAAAATAACTATAAGGGAGAGATAAAGTGAAAACGGGCCGAAATTGTCTGTTGGTGTCAACAAATCGAATTTCTAGCAAAATATCCAGATGATTTTAATTGCGGGCTTAATACAAGTTTTATATGAAACAACTGTACAAGCACCAAAGTATGCAAAATTATATTGCAACGGAAAATATATGAATGATACACCACAGTTTCCGGAAAATCAAAAAATAAAACAATTACAACGATTTTAAGTTGAAGATACTATTTAGTATGAGAAAGACAAAACGGAACATATCATTTAAACCACATTAAACAGAGGAATTAAATTTTGGTATGAAACTAAAATACAAAGACAACAATCACCAGCAATGAAAATAATCCATGAAGTAAATATGTAGATGCGCTTCTAGTAGAAGGGAACATCTCAGCTTCCTCCGAAAGAATATGTAAAAGCCATTTTTATTTCAATGGAAACGTGGTAATTTTACCACTTTAGAATCTGTATTTGTATTTCTTATATTCTCTCTGCAAACAGTGCACAGTTCCTGCTTGCCATTTGTTGACCGTTTAATATTTAACAAATTATTTGGGCTAATCAGAAAAAAAAGATTGTTGTTTTTTTTTGTTTATTCCATTCAGATTATTACCAGATTATTCAGACCTATTATAACGTGCTGTTAGATCAATTACATTAACTACTGATTACCCAAGGAAAGAATATTGGGAAGACTGAATTGTTCAGACGCTCTTCTCGTAATATCGTTCATTAATCCTGCATAGAAAATTCTTAATTTTATTAATGCTGTATTATTTAGACATGTTCCTTACTTTCCAAGTTCCAGACTTAATTCCAAGAATTTGCAAAATATCTCTAGATGGGGCAATAAAGTGGTGGCTGAAATGATTTTCGTCCATCAAAGATTTTCCAATTGATTCGTGTGCTGGCACTTGCACACCTAATTGAAAATAACTCACTTTTACTTTGTTGTATTGTTTACTAACGTTAATGATGATCGTCAAGTTCTACAGAAATTGCGCTATAAAAATAAAGGTCAACCGTTCCACCGTTTGATACAGTTATGTGTGTTTAATTATTGAGAAAACTGTTATAACTTACGTCCATTCTAAACCCGTGAAAAATAATTAATCGAGCTCTTGGTCACGACATTAATTACTTAGTGTTATGTACTTTTGTATTTTTGCAATAGCATTAATTGATTTATTGAATTTAATTGACAATGACATGTTTTGGTATCTGTTTCCATTTACTGAAACTTACTTAGAATGCGTAACAGTGAAGGGCGAAAGCTTTGTAACTAGCAACTAGCAAAGTAGCTTAACAAATATTAATAATTAATAGATTCCATTTTTTATACGCTGACTATAATTGGAAGTATCTAAAGTCGGTTTTTTTATTAGCAGCTCATTATCCAAACTGGTTATGAATAACTTCAAGTCTGCAAATGAATCGAAAATTGTTCACTGTCAGCTGATTTTTAGAACTGATCTTGGAAATGCTGAATTTATTGATTTGTTCTTCTTTTCTTCACTTCTTTCATTCAAATTTCCTGGTTTTTTCTCTTTTTAAATTTAATAGCCTTCTCATGCTTTCATGGAGTTAAAAGTTCAGATTGTTTTTAACCATATAATTAATTTATTGGTAGTTGGCTTCCCATGTTTCTTATTTCTATATACTGTATTTCAAATTGTTCTAATGTTTAATTTTCTGTGTTGTCCAGTTTTGATAGTTTCAATTTCAACCGATTTTTTTTCTATTTATTTGCATTGTATAGAATATTTTGCACAAATCTTGGTGTGACTTGTTGCTGTCTCATTAATAGTTTGCGTTAGTTTATATATAATTTAGTTCACCCGTTAGTTTTATAACAATGACGAAAGCTTTCGGTCAAACGCGTTTACTGTTGATCGATGTCGAAATCTTACATCTCTTTTAACATGTGAACTCACTTAATGGTTAACATGTTAAACTGTGCTAAAAACTAATCACTCGAGTATCCCCTAAGTGGTATAAATAACGCGTCGGCGGTAAATGTTATTTAATACTCGTACAAAATTGCAATGGATTTAGTAGCAATTGAAAGTCAAGAGCTTACTGAATTATTTATTTCATTCAGTAGGTAGATTTAATTAATCCATCAAACGTAACATGATTAAGATATTTGAAAAGGATTGCGAATTAATTAATAAATAAATGTTCTTAGACTATTGAGGTTGAAAGTGCATAGTTTTTATAATGGATCTTACAATACCATTACATATAAGTTATTTCTGTAAATATCGCATACATTTTCTGCTAATCTTATGCAATTTATGAAGTCAAGATTCGTGAAAAAGTATGGTGTGATTTAAAAACTATTTACAAAAAGTAGTTTTAAAAAAATGACTTGAAGTTTAAAATCTCGTGCAAAGTGCTCGTGCAAAGTCCATAAGAATTGGTACAACGACAATTATCTGAGGTCATCTTATAATCCTACGGTGGGCAGGTACATAGATAGACATTTTTAACGTTATATAATTGTTTCTCAGAACATGATGGTCGGTTATAGTCTTGATGGTTTTAATCTTGATATTACAAAAAGTTGCGCGATTCTTGCCTATTAAGCATAAGCATGATTCCTAAAATATTAAAATTACCAAGGTTTATCTTGTTCTACTTGTGCGAATAAAACAGGAAAAAAATCAAAGGAGGTTGGCTTTATTACTGGAAATTGGTCATTTAGAAGCCGTCGTGGGGAAAGAATATTCTTGACTATTCGGAAGCACAACTTTTGCGATATTATTTGGATCAAAAGAAGACGATCTGATCTAACTTTTGATAAGATAAAATGTCTGGCGCGTCTGCTATTGATGGTCAGTTGTTCAAAAAAATGTATTTTTTCAAATATCCCGAGGATGGTACGATGGCGCTTAATGCGCTACGAATTTATTCCTATGTAATACTCATGTTGTGGTAAAGCAATCGAGTTTTGGGCAAGTGAGGAATTCTTTAACATCTCGGTATAAAGACTACCAGAACTTTTCATCTGGTAGCTGAAATCAACTGATTTTTTTTGTTGATACGCTAATCCTCTTTAGTCATTTTTGTACTCTTTGCAAAATCTTGCAGCACCGATGGTTTTTGAAAAAAAAAATACTTCACTTCAGCCATTCATTTACTTTTTACTTAACAAAACTTAAAGGAAGCGTTTTGTAATATCGGGAAAGTGATCAGATTGAATTTAATAAGACCTTATGCAGATTTGTTCTTACGTCAGGGCCATATTTTGCTAAACTTTCGCTTCGTCTTTTCGTGAGTTTTGTGATGAACGCAATTCGGACGAAAACGCTTCCAAAACACGAACGGGCCTAAGACTTTGACCATGTTGGTAGGCTAAAAATTATAAAACGGTTGACAATTAATTTATCATAAAAGAACATTATCGCTTACTAAGACGCTTGCCGTTAATGGATGAAATTGTTAAATAGCAAAAACACAGAAATATTTTTTTTGCAAAAGCTATGAATGCTACAAGATTTTAGTGCATCAACACAAAACACAAAAATCAGCTGAATTCAGCTACAAAATAAAAAGTTCTGGTAGTTTTTGTACCAAATTCACAGCGAGTGTCGTGAAAACCTTGATTTTTTTGCAAAAAGTCTATGAATGTTACAAGATTTTCCAAAGAGCTCAAAAATGTTCGAAAAGGATTAATGCATCTACACAAAAAGTCCGCTGATTACCAAATAAAAAGTTCTGCTAATTTTTGTACCAAGACACTAAAGAATTCCTCACTTTCCCAAAGTGGATGAACTCGGTTGCTTCATCAAAACATGAACCTTGCAAGGAACAAATTCACGGCGAGTTTCATTAATATCCATCGGACGATTTTCCCGATATTTCAAAAAAAATATATTTTTTAAGACTTTTGACCATTAATATGGTTAATTACTGCAGCTCCTGCTTGCGAAACGTCAGGAATAAATGATTTTCCACGGCGCCAAAAGAAACTCACCAGTTTCAGTACAGAAATGAAAAAGTATAATCATGATACCTAAATGTTTATATACTATTAATGGACATATTAGCAAAATTAATAAAGACAATTTCTACTTGCTTAAGCCATTTCACATAGAAAGGAATGTTATTGCTGCCAGCAAAATTTCGTCAACTCATTAAATTTTCTTTGAGTCTGAGATTTTATTGCAAAAACCAGCCATTTGCTTGTGCTTCAACATTATATCATCGTTTATAATTGATATTATTTATTTAGTCAGTTGATATTTTAGTTCTTCTTCTGCCGGGTATTTTTCAAATTTAACCTGATCTTTTTCTTATTAGCCAATGTTGGTTTAGAAATGGGTTCAAAAATATGTTCGTAAAGTTTCACCTCAACTTTCCGTTTTAACAAAACTTTATAAATCAGTCAAATATATGTTTGTTCTAACTAAAAGCAAATAATAAATTATTCAATAAAACATTATTTTCTACTATTATGTAATTTGTAATTGAATTGTTCTTGAATATAGTAAATTTACATTTCTATAAATAGTAGTAGAATTGAATTCGGTCATTGTTCCTTTTTCTTTCAAACTGTTTGATACTTTACGTTGTCTCGAGCGTATTATTATTAATAAGAATATTAGAAATAAAATAGACAGGAAGTAAAAAAAACCAGCTCAATAAATATGTAAAACCGGTATTACCTATTGAACACAGTGAACTAATTATCCGCTATAATGTTTTACAAATTGAGTCATTGTTCACTATTTCACTTATATATAAATTAAATTAGATTTATTGAATTTATAGGTCGATAAATTGAAACCGTATTGCAACCGTAATTTTAATTTGAAAATAAATATCAACAGGCCCACACCGTCGATTGTTGAACCTGATGCCATTTACCTTGACCATGAAACTAACTAACATAATAGAATGTCCTTTCACAAAACGATAGAATGTCAGTTTGCTTGAAGTTCGAGATTTGTGTATTTAAAAGTATTGAAAAGCTAATGTTGTTGGTTTTTTTTTAATTTTAAGGTTCATCGAATTAACAAACATTTATTCTATTATAAACATGATGAAATCATTAATGTAACAACATCTTTAAAAGTAAGTGCGAAAGTTGAATTTACTGTTACAGAGATCGAATCCACTATCCACTGATTTGTAAGCTTGAAAAAAAAACTAAAAAGAACAACTGAAACCCCACAAAGCAACAAAATAGTTATTTGAAGGCTCAGAGAAGACGCAGTTGAACAGAAAGTAAAAGAAGAATTTCAAACCGGATTAGAAGAAATAGTGGCAACCTCATAAGAACCCATACAAAAATGGAACAGAATCGCCCAAGTTATTAGGAATACCAGTGACAAGTACCAAGAAATATACGTGTGAAGAAGAAGGAATGGATGACGAGATCGTGACCCAAAAGGATTAGAGACGAATACTCCAAAATAAAAATATGGAAAAATATCGTTCAGTACACAGGAGAATAAGGAAGGAAATTAACGCTGTAATAGAGGAATGTAACGAGATTGAGCAACTATACAGAATGCATGATGAGTTAAATGCGCACAGGATGAAACCACCAGGAAGAAAACCACCCAAGGAACTCTGGAAGACTCGGATGGTAAACTTATAAAAGAAAAGACAGAAAAGCTAAAGACGTGGAAGCAATATATTCAAGCAGCTTTATTAGATTATTGACAATATTGACGAATCTGAACCATGTCCACGCATAACAAAAGATGAAATTCAGAGAGCTGTCCACAATATGCAAAACAATAAATCGCCTGGACCTGATGAAGTCGTGTAAAACTGATAAAAATATGACTGTAACACGGAGTTCCTCAAATCTCTGGAAAGAATGTTGAATCTCATCTATGATAATAGGAAAAATACCTCCTGACTGGTTAGTGTCGTCTTTCATTACCGCCCCTCAAAAGCTTCGAGCGACCTGCGACCAATACAGACTCATTAGTCTCATCAACTATATCATCAAGGTGGCCACCAAGATCATTTGCAGCAAATTGTACAGAAAATATGACTTATACACCAGCTAAT
>NW_026017110.1:15193456-15211757 GCF_020466585.1 Dendroctonus ponderosae | reverse complement strand
TACACCAGCTAATCTCAATATGGATTTAGAAATGCCCTGGACACTAGAAAGGCAATATTTTCATTACAACTTCTAGTGCAACGCTGTAGGGAGATGAATCGCGATGTGCAGGCATGTTTTATAGATTTCTCGACGGCTTTTGACAGAGTCAAAAATACGAAGTTGGTAGAAATAATGAGGGAAGTAGGCATTGACAAAAAATATATACGATTTATCGCGAATTTATATTGGAATCGATCAGCATATGTGAACATAGCCGGTAACAAAAAGAAGTTACGATCCAAAGAAGCCGATCTCCTTATTTAACATCTACCCTGAAAATATATTTCGAGAGGCACTGGAAGAGACGCTCCTGAAAACATAAACAACATCAGATACGCAGATAATACTGTTATTCTCGCAAGTAGCCTAGCGGATCTTCACACTCTTCTTGAGAAAATTGATACAACTAGCGAGGAATATGGACTTAGGAATCTTAGAGGTACCTAAACACCTCTAAGACGGAACATATGACCATCAGCAAAAACGTCCATCCTCCTATGGTTTTGACTTTAAATCAATAAACTATAGAACGAGTCGAGAGATACACTTACTTGAGATTAATGGTAAATGCCAATTGGGATCAATCCGTAGAAATTAGATGTCAAATCGAGAAGGCAAGAACTGTATTCAATAACATGGAAACATTTTTTGTCAGCAGAAACCTAAGCCTACAACTGAAAATAAGAAAGGCCAGATGTTACATCCTTCGAGTCCTTTTGTACGGCGTTGAGGCTGTGGCCATGACCGAAACTTTGAAAAATGGGAAAAACGAAAGAGGTAGCATTCACAGTGAAGAGAAGAGAAATAGAGTACTTCGGACATATTATGAGGGGCAATAAATATCGACTACTGCAACTTGTTCTACAGGGAAAGGTCGACGTCAGAAGAGGACCATGAAGAAGAAGGAACTCGTGGCTGCAAACCCTACGACAGCGTTTGGGACCTACGCCAGTGGATAGAAACATCTTTACAATTATTAAGACAAGCAGCTGAGAATAAGAATATCCATGTTAATCGCCAACGTTCACAGAGAATAAGACGCGAAAGAAGAAGAAGTACCCCACTAATTGCTCATTCATTTGAAATTTGATCAAAAGGACTGGGATTTTGGAGATTCATTGGGACACCCTGTATAGGAGGAGTTATTAAAATTCATTCACTTCATTAGTAAAAAATAATTTTGATTTATCTTCCTGACTGCGTGTAATTGTTATCATATTTTTTCCTGGGTTTTAGTTAAAATGTGAAATAAAAATTTTCATATCGTTTATTTCACATTAGGTTTCAGCGAGACAACGGCGCCATTATCTTAAATCTGATGATGGCGCTGTTGTCTGGCCGAAACGTAATATGAAATAAACGATATGGACATTTTTATTTCACATTTTGACTGAAACCCGGGAAAGGAAAAAATTTGTAAAAAATTATTATTAAGTTAGACTTTCACGTCTCGAGTTCTTCGACAAGATTGCAAGATGAAAGCCATTCTTGCTAGTGAAACGTCTGGAAGAAATTATTTTTTACGACAGCATAAACTCACCAGTGGACATAAAAGGTGACTAAACTAAGAATAATTATTTTGATTATTATATCGAAAGAATTGATACATAGAAAACGTAATTATTAATAAAAAATTATACATGGAAACCCTTTGGGGTCATTTTATATGTTACTTAAAAAATTTAAACATCGGGCAACTATTCGACTATTGGCAACCTGAATATTTTTAAATTTAATACTAATTCGGTTAAACTTAGAACACACTTTATAGTTAAATTAACAAAACTTTGCGTCTGCGAGAAGGTTTGTATAGGTATACATACATATAGAAGTTTGTTTGTTTCTCAAGTATAGTCAATCTAAAAAAATCAATTATAATTCCGTTTCTTCTTCTGAAGCTGAACCAACAGGTTTATATACGTTTGTGCATGTATAAATTGTTTATTAAAAAAAATTGTGCGAAATGCGAACTACAAAATTTTCTTCACCCGTGTAGCCAACAATCAAATTTCAAATAATTATGGATAAGTGGACAACGAAATAACTGATGGTCGAAGACAAGAAATATTTTAAGCAATAAACCCTTATTGGCAAATAGATAGTTCTTCATTTTTTCGATACTAATTAAGTCTATTAAACAATGTAAAAATTGTTCAAGATTTGTATTAAGAATTCAAGGGAAATAATTTAATACATTTTGCTGGCTTGGCAGTAGGATGCACTTACCGATGTTAAACCTTGGAAATCTATTGAATTCATCTCCTACAATCTTAAGAAACACCCATTAAATTATATAACAGTTGCAATAACAATCATCTGGTGCTGATTTATGATTTATTCCATTTAACAAAATTTTAAAGTTTTCTGCAGCAACTGACTGACTGAGACAAGGGATACTTGTCTCTGGTTTACCTTCTTTCGGAGACTTTAAATCGCTCCAATCCTCGACATGAAAATAGGGCGACGTTAAACGACATTCAATCAACAGCTTAAATAATAATTTCAGCAAACAAACAGCCTTCGTAATAATTTAAGATAATATAATCACTCTGTACTTAACTACAAAGTTTTGTGTGGGTTCTAAAGTACGTTTTTGAACCTCTACAATAGGATTGTCCAGGAGGAAGGGGATTATTATAAAAAAGAATTAAAAATGCAGATTAATAAATAGGCGCAAACGTCCAACATAATTCAACCTTTACATCTGCAAATTACTCACTTGTACCTCCATTGTTCCATTTAGTATTCAGCTCATTGAAATCTGAAACAAGCAAATCAATATCAAAATACAAAAGGAGATATTCGTAAAACGAAAAAGAAAAAAACCAGACAAATATACAATTATGGGTTACGCAGCTCACAAGAAGCGGCCCGACTTGGCTTGTGGCTTTGGATGGAGCCCTTGACAACGGAACCCATGGCCTTGGAAGGTTACCCCACCTGATGTGAAGCAACCGACGCCGATGATGACCATCAACTTGCAGTCTGTCTACTTAAGAGACTTTTAGCACGTACTACTTAAGTCCTGTACTTTGTATGTTGGATACGTCGGTATAAAGCAAACGGTCAGCCGAACACCAGCTAAAGCACACAGAGACAGTGTCTAAATACCATGAAAATATTTAAGAAAAGCATGCGTTTTTGATAGTTAACTGTTAATAAAACCACTTCAGTAAACTGTTTAACACTGAAGACATTAATGAGAGATTCTATTTCATTTCCAAATCACCCATTTACGTGAATTTGACGTTAATATTTGGCCATTTTTTGCATTCGGCGTTATGTGACTAAATTCCCACGTCCATATGACGTGGGACCATTTTTTAACGCTAAACCGTAGTTTACACTTAAAGCATAGGCTGCGTTGTGCGAAAGTATGAGGACAATGTAATACGTTTGGTCATTTTTTCTTATTCAACGTTCCCGGTGTTAGTTAGTTTAGTACTCCATGTGATTAAGTGTGGTTTTTTATAGTCTAAATGCGGCTTTAAGTACCCAGCTTGACTAAACGGCATTGAGTTTAGAGGTGATAAAAATGAGGAAAGTTCCACTAGGAAAAGCCAAAGAGGTGTGAGTAACTCTAATGCGTGGAAGGGAGATATTTTAGATCCGCAAAAAGTGTTTTCACCGAATCGGAGAAAACATGCTTTACATTTTTCAGAACTTTCGCTTTGACGACGGGAACTGAACAGAATCAATTAAAAGACTTGAAGTATGTAACTTTCAGCATTTTGTTCATTCAGCTCAACATAAAGGAGTCGTGCGAACAAAAGAGTTTATTACTGGACTTGGATTACATCATACATAAAAAAACTGCAATAAAAATTTTCAGATTTTCTACAAAAACCTACAAAACACAAAAGCACCTGTCGGATATCGAAATGTGGAACATTCTAAGAAGAAATTATGTTTGTTACTTTTGATGTATGCTATTTTGAGACAAAAAATATTTTCTTATTTAAAATAGTACTTTTACTAGGTGTATTTCACCTAGTTTTTCCATTTCCCAACTATTTCATAACTAAACAAATACTATGTATATACAAAATTCAAAATTAATTTTTTATACTTCTAGGTACACGCTTTCAGTGGTCAAATATCTATCATTTTCCTACGACAATAAATTAATTCCAATGTAAAATTTCAGAAATATGCATTTTCACGAATATTTCAAAAGTTTGGCAAGTTTATTTTAGATTTATTATATATTTTTTATGATTTATTATTTACTGATATTTGCGCACATACATCTTGTGCTGACCAATTTTGAAATTAAAATGATTGAAACAAACTGCTGAAACAAAAACCAAATCGTGCGTTAATTATTAAAATTGAAATCAATTATTCGACTAACTTTTTCTTAAGAAAACTTGAACGGACTTTTCAAAAACTTTATTTTCTATTTTTCAATCGGTTGTTGCCTTTCAATTGTCTTCAGCACCATGGGTTTGTGCTTCAAATGCAAAAATTGTCCATCTTAAATTAAGGTTTTTTTGGACTTTTTATTATTAAAATTTACCMATAGCTAGAGAATACGAAATTGTTAATTATTGGACTCTTATTAGAATATGAAGCGTAACAAATATCTACATTACATAAGTTTGTGCTTCAAATGCAAAAATTGTCCATCTTAAATTAAGGTTTTTTTGGACTTTTTATTATTAAAATTTACCAATAGCTAGAGAATACGAAATTGTTAATTATTGGACTCTTATTAGAATATGAAGCGTAACAAATATCTACATTACATAAGTAGTTATATGTTTTTGCCCACTAAGATGTCATTGATGATAAAATTCAGTCGAATCTGCAGTTTCTGAGCGGTGTTTTCAGCGAATCGTTGCTAATGCACTTTTGCATTTACTGTCTGGAGCGGATATAGCGATATTGGGTTTCAAAATGCAGATAAGAAGGTTGCTAGATTATATAAAACTAAAAGTACTTGAAGGAACAATATAGGCTTTGATACCATCTAAAAAAATGATAGATTTTCTAATAGCGAAAGAAAATTCTTAAAAAACTACATATGATAAGGACTTCGATATTAGGAAGTCATAACGCATAATTTTAAAACAGGATGTTCGTTAAAAGCTGATAAGTTTTTAAATTGGTGAAATTAAGAGAAGGTTTTAGACTTGAGATGATTATCAGACAATCGGTTATTTATTTGCGGTAGTTGCTACTGAAGTTTACTACTGTTTATACAAATCGTTCAAATATGAAATCGGAAAATACCCAAATAAAATACATACTGAAAATTTTTCTTAAAGTAATGACAATCAAGTTTATAACAGAATACAAACGATTATGCAATTAATAAACACGATTTTCGTTTTTAGCATCTTCGAAAATATTTTGCTTTAAATAATCAGGAACTTTAAGATTAAGAAATTAGCTTTATTTTACTGCATCATTTTGGCTATCGTGTTTTTGTTTCTGAAAAGGCACCTGAAATATTAGTGAAAAATGTGTCAATACCTGGACCATTCAGGAACCTTTTCCTGAAATTAAACTGACAAAACTTTTGATCGGACCTACACAGATACTGTCTCCCAAATATGATTTTCAACTGCGAGGTTAAATAGATAAGTCGCAAAATGGCAAAAAAAATCAAAACAGAATTCAGATCTTATCATGTAATGGCAAGGAAATAATTATTGAGAAAGAGCGAAATTATAAACATTAAATCGACCAAAAATAAATAAAGTCAGGTAGCCCAGAAAAAAAAGACTTCCAGTAGCAAACCAATGCCAACTTATTACCCATCCACATCTATCACTCATCATTAATATACTGTGGGATAAAATATTCGCCTCGCATGCAGCCATCCCCAATTAGCGCAATCGAATCTTAAGACTCATGAAAATTAATTACCTTCCGTTGATGTACATTTTGAAGACAAAAAGCTTGAGCCAGCTGAGCTCATAAGATGGATTACAAGTGCAATTGACGTCTCAAGGCGAAGGCCTCGAAAAGAACGACCCCCAATCGAAAGCGAGAATACCTCGTCTGGTAAAGCTGCACACTATTGCATATGATCAAGGCTGTGAGGGGTATTCCACGGGACGTAAAGGCGTAAAGGCCATTAATATAATGTCTTTGTAAATTGCAATTGGTGTCTGTTACTGCAATAAATTACTGCAATAAATAATAGTGTTCTTCATACGATTGAAGGAAATACAAGAGAGACAAATGTTGGCAAATATCGATACTTTTTCTTTAAGGAATTTTTCCAACATTTCAACACTGAAAATGCAGATTGTTTGTTGAAAAATCGACCAAAACATCAAATTCATCTGAAACCCGCAAGAAATTTTACAGACAGGACAATAACTCAAATAAAGCTATTCATTTACTGGGAAACCAGAATACTCATTTACCACCCATAAACTGTTTCGAGAAAATGGTCATTTAAGAAAAATGTATCATCATCAGGGTCACTCAATGAAGCTGTTCAAAAAAATTCCATGTTCCAACAAGGCATATTTTGTAAGTTGAAAACACAGAAAAGGTACTGTTCTGACGATTCAATGTTTATGTTTAATAGCGGTGTTAAATGTTTATGTTTAACAATCTAAATTGTCGTTATTGGGCATACAAAAACCCCAGCTTGAATGAGGGAAGGCAACACTCAGCTTCTTGGAAAAGTTAAAGTTTGGGCAGGGATTGTTGACGAGCTAGTAAAAGAATCGATTTTCTTCCAAGGAAATCTTAATACATTCAAATTTGGCTAATCTCTTTTCTGATCGCAATAAGGCGGTTGTCTCCAATAGGTTTTCCATCTGGCTTCTATATTTCAGGCAGACAGATTGGTAGAAGGTGGCCTGCTGAATAACCTCCCATATTTTCGGATTTATCTCTTATGGGCAACTTTTTTATAGAGTAGTTAAAAACAAATTAAAACAAAACTAGAAAACATTGAGGAGTTGCAAGAACGAAAGGTGTCCAGGTATAATTGCAAAAAAACTTGTCTGATTCAGTTAATTAAAATGCAATGAAACCTCCTAATAAGTATGAACTTATTTCAGTTGCAAGAAGAAATGTTGGTGGTTTTAAAGTGCTTCAAATGAAATGAAAAATACTGCTGTAAATCGTCCGAATCCATGTACAGAACAAAGTAAGAAACTGACATTTTCAGATTAAAAATTTGATGTAAATGATATAGTTTTACCCTTACTTAACACTCACACTGTATTTACAGAAATAAATAATTAGTATAATTCCTAGACAGTTAAACAATTTTGATCTTCTCTTTCTCGGTAATCAATTTCATTACTAATTTCCTACTTAAAATAAGGAAAAAAACAGAAATGAAAGGAATCGACCGTGACTTTAAAAATCCCGATTCTTTAGGCAAAATGAATAAATTTGTCTTCAAGCAGACCCATTAATAATAAATTTATATTACATTTACCCTTGTGCATCAGTAGCAAATAACTAAATCACAACAGTCGATTTGTTGAAAATGCATTTGATGTTAAAACATTCAATTTGCATTTTATTAACATTACATACTAGTTTATATATAGAAATATTTTCTAACATTAGAATTTATTTATTTTTAATTTTTGTTTGGATTTTAATTGCATTTAATAAAAAATATGTACCAAGTTTGTTGAAAAAATTTATTCACTATAAGAGTTTAAGTTTGAATTGTAATGCAAGGTTGGTAAGTGATGAATAAAAATATTAAATTTATTCTCCTCCTCTTTATTGAATAGTAATAATAAAATAATTTTGAAATATTGGCCAACTAGATTAAAAAAAAATAATTTTAACCTTTAGAAAATTATAGCTAAATGTAGTTATTCTCTAATTATTTTTCAATTCAACTTGCGTCTCAAAATGTTTATGAAAAGTATTTAATTCCATATTTTTTTATTTGCGCGAACTCGAATAAAAAACGATGAGTTGATAAATGACTTTCCCAGCGCAAAATCATAAAAATAATATTTTTGATTACATACTAATTTGCAGTTTGTAAAATAAAAGTTCAAAAAATATATTTGCCAAAACAAATTTTAAAAACAATTATAAAAAGTGGTTTTTATTTAGTTATAACTTTAATAAGTGGGCCCCATATTCATGTTAGTCCCGGGCTTTAATCCGTCCCTGAATATCCTTTGTATTTTAACTTCGTTGTACTTTTCACACATTCCTTTCTGAAATGTTTGATTTCAAAGTATAAACCCAACTGCCTCAAATAATATAGTAAATTGTTACCGGACTTTGAAATAAATTTCAGGCAGGATTTCATGACCTTTGCTTTCGTAGACAAGCAAAAATGCTTTAAGCTGAAGATACGTGTATTGTTTGACGAGTTTGTCTTTCTTAGAATGCAAATGTATTTTTTACATTCTGAGCAACAGCAAAGCTAGAAAACAAAAATTTTAATAAAAAAGCGTCCCTTTTTATAGCAAATAAATTAATACAGACAAACTTCTTAAAAAGCTGATTTAAAGTGCAGGTGCTAGTATTGTTTTCCAGCCTACCTGAAGACGACTTTTTAGATCTGAAGGTTTCATTGAAATAGCTCCAGTCCCTTTTAAGATCTTAAGTATCGACAATTATAAGAAATGTAGGAACTACTGATATTTTCTTGCGCCTAAACCGCTTATCGAGGAATTAGAAAATAGACAAAATTATTACAAGGAATGAAAAATTAAATTTTGATAGACCGATCTTGACTTTAATTATCGTTTTATTACTTAAATTATGAACTTGAAGGACTCCACCGCTTTGAGGCACCATTTACTTGAAATCCATCAAACTTGAAATTATATAAAAAAATACTCACCCTCATTTAATTTTCGCTTTTCAACTGACGCGCTAGTAATTGATAGTTTCGAAAGTCCGAATTGAAAGTTACTCGCTCGGTATATTTTCCGAAAGGTGTTGGAAATATGTCGGTTACTTTTCCGTGGTACACGCGGTATAAGAGAACTATAAAAATCATCATGATTAGATAGACTGGCCGCAGACAAGCTATGGTCGATTCACACAGGTATTAGTGGCTGGTAAGCGTGGTACCAACAGGTGGGGGTACCAAGCCGAAGAGTTTTAGCGCTGGGTAAGAACCAAGAAAATCACTGATAATTTTTCCAAAGTTGCTCAGTGCCCTAGCGATAACTCTGCTGGGTATTTCAGATCTTTTTTGGAATTTGTACCTGCTTTCACTGTATAAAAGGTTTTTGGAATAATATTTTGTTTGGTTCTTTATTATTAGTTGAATTTGGAGATTTCATAATTAGAAAACGTTGACTAGAAAATCAGAAAAATGAAATGAGCAGAAAATTTTAAAAAGAACTATAAAAGGAAAATTGCCATTCTGTCAATATTCACTCGGCCTGGTAAGAGTACTGGGTACCATACACTGATATGTTAAGAAAATTAAGTGAAAATCAAATGTGTACAAAAATATAACATTTTTATTAGGAACATTTGGACTAAAGACTAATACAATACAAGCATACAAGCAAAAATGTTGTTACATTTTTTCATACCAATATTGGCTTGAAATTTCTTACTATATTTCTTTTCTATGACTTTTTTTAGCTCAAACTGTCTGTATAACAGAAAGAAACAAAATAACATAGTTTTTATCAGTATAACATAGACAGCGCTAAAATGGCCCATTTTGTGAGTACTTGAGTAGCCGTGGTCGCGGACAAGAAAAGAAGTAAAGAATGAAATAAAAGAAGCTCACGATAAAAAGTCACGCGGGCGGAGACGGGCAGGGGCTGAGGCTGTGAGACCGGTTCCTTGAGACAACTTCGATGTTGCCAAAGGGGCCCTCAGTTTTTATTATCAAGAATTAGTAGAAGTAAAGGGCCGAATAACAGGTATTATTAACTATGGACCAAGTTGGGTCTAAAAGTCCAAATCGATTTTATATTCCATAGAAACTGATCAAATGCACTTAAATAAGATGAGCACTTTGTTACGATGGGAAATGGGTTTCAACTTCAATAAACTTCATTTGGACAAGAGCGATTTTTAGTCTTTTACACAAACTTGTTTCGAGGGGATATGGAATTCTTGCAACGTTTTAAAGTTGTGGGAATTTAAAAAAATCACATTGAATAATTGTAATGGTGACGCTGTTCTGGCTAAAGAGAATTGAAAATTGCTAAATTAAGAAAGGGTTTTTTACGGAACGTACGAAACTAATGCCTAAATACTTTTGCCATTAGCCATCTACTTGAAGGTTTTTTTGTTGAATTTCCTACTGGTCGATTCCAGCAAGGAAATAGCCATTAAAAAAGCTTAACAGGATCTTAAGACAAAATGAAAACAAATATTAAACTTAGGCATAGAACAACTTTCACATCTGCAGGTTCTAGAAAACCTGTTAAAACAAAATCGTCTTTTAAAAATAATAGTTGGGGTTTTCCGGCAACTGCTTGAAACTGGTGAGATTTTCGTGTTTCCATCGAGGACTTAAATTTTTGCTCAACGTCTCGCAAGCACGAGTGGCTTGCATCTTCAGAGATGGTTTGGTCAGCGCAGCAACGACTAAATACCACAGAAATAAATTATTTTCCCTTACGCCATATAATTATTTTGATTATAATATTTATGGAGCATATACAGTGTGTTTTCGCGTAAAGTTTATAAGAACCCGATGTCATATTTCAAACGAAAGAGTTCTGAGGGTGCAAGCTACACGTGCTTGCAAAACGTCCTTACCGCAATGGTCTAAACGGTCAAAAATGCCATCAGTTTTCGGAATAATTATCTATATATGTGCTTTTTGTAGAGGCAGCAACTTTTTTCGAATTATTATTACTTATTATTGGAAGTTTCTGGGTTTTCTATTGCCTTTAGTGTGGTTGTTTAATTTTATCGTCATATATTGTTTTAAGCTCAAGACTGTTTATCCTATATATCTCTTATTTAAGTTGATTTGAGATCTGAGAACTGAGGTTCTGAATGTGTAGTTGAAAAAAATATTACCTTCTTTATGTTAAAATACAAATAATATTAATTTTTGTTTTCCTTGTTCATATCCCTAATGATGCGGGAACAATTACTATAACGTAGGCAGGCGAAATTATTGAAACTGTTTTATTACGATCAATAATTTCCAACTATTATATCGGAATAAAAAAGCGTCTTTTTGTAGCAAACGTAGTTCACACTTGGAAAGATCGAAGTAGGATTTGCTTATACTCCAAAGGCAAGGACCAATTATAAATTATTATTTACTAAATGATTAAAATCTCACAAAGTGTACTCTGTTACACAAACACGCAACACGATTAACTAAAAATATAAAACAATATAAAATGATGATGGACGCATTAATTTTCCTTTTGCATAATGCAAAATCTGGTTATGCTTCGCAAAACTGGAATAAAATGAACTTAAAGCTCTATACATTTTGTTCGGAGATAACCAATCAAACACCACTAAGTTACCTTTGTCGAGATTTTATTCGCTTATATTTCGCCTTTTTCACATTAAAAGTACCTTCTCAAATCTGTGACACGAAAGTTTCTCATTGCATCTTGCAAGTTGCGCATCATATAGTACAATCTTTCAGGCGATATAAATAATACTAAAAATACCAAAAGAGCTTTCAGTAAAAATAGAAGAATTCTTGCTGGAAATGTTATTATGAATATGAAAATTCGAATCGGCAATAGAGTTAGTTGTAGGGGCAATATCAGAATATAAGAAGCGGTTATTATCAAAGGAATAAAAAAATTTAATATGTAAGAGAGTGCAAAGAATATGTAATAAACTGCGCTGGTAATGTTTGTGAAAATTGCACTGGCAATTGAAGATGATAATCCTAAAAAAAACAATAACATTACAAGTACTGTTACGAAAATAATTTTAATTTACCTATTTCCATACGGATGCCATCTTTTTGAAAAAAATCCCGTTCACATTAGGCAACATATGTTTCGTTAAGGCCAAGTCGTGCCTTCTCTGAAGCAAAGTTTATGGCTGATTTAATCATCGTTTTTCTACAAAAACCAATAAAATTAAATTTTTGTTTGTCGGCTTTCCATCTGTCATTCCAACATCTTTAATGACAAAAAAATGGTGCGTTCAATTAGTGTTTCACCAAAATTTATTAAGAATTATTATTAATTAATTAAGAAGATTTAACAGTAATTGTGGTAATTGTCGGTTATTTAGCAAACAAAGATGCTTATTATATGTTATTATTATAGAAGCTTGTAACAGAGATCAAACTTGTAGCTAGTAGACAGAATGTTTCACTTCAAATGGCATTAGATTAATTTGTCCAGAAAATAGCTATTTTTGATACTAAATCGTGAGTATCGTTCGTTCGTCGTCCGTAAACCTCTCGGAGGGGTGTGGTGGCATCATGTAGGAAGTCCATCAATCGTTTGCCTCCAGGGATTCTCTATCTTGGGCGTGGTGTATTGCACCTTGCAGGCTCTCTCCTACCTGATTTTTCATTTGGTCTAGACCTGGGTAGCACTGTGTTGAGTTGCGCTATTGAGTTGTTGCGGCTCTCTGAGTTAACGAGTCATAACTTATCGGTTAATGAGTTAAAAGTCATTTATTAAAGCTTTACGAGACCCGAGACTGAAATTTTCACATCTAAAAAAAGGTCATCAACATTTTTTCTGAGTAAAGTTTTACTACTTTGTTCAAATAACTAAAAAATAGATTTTCTCAGCAACAGAACTGAGTGCAAAGAAAGTCGACGAGTTTTTTCGTAAAATTAATCTCTTAATTTTTTTGCATAAAAGATTCAGTTTGCCAGTATTTTACAGTACATAAAACGTTAGGAAAAACGAGGTTTTTTGTGTTTAGAGACAGTGATTGTTGATAAATATTGACATAAAAGTGAAGAAATCCCAGTTCCGAGAGTTTTCCAAATAACTGACTGTAAACTTTCGCTTTTTCAGTTCGGGGAAATATTTTTGGAAAAAGACCCAGAAATAATTATTAGGGTATTTCTCCATAATTCCAAGCTGCAAAAAGTTTTCCAACTATTTTTGTAAAACGGTTAAGAAGGCGAGTGTTCCAATAAAATCGATCTTATAGTTTTTCACAGAAAATACTTCAAAATTGTCAGTATTTTAAGTAAAACCAAAAATAATGCGATTTTTGCATAGAAAGAATTGCTTAATAGAAACTTTGTTAAAACTGGAATGACCTAAAAATTTAAAGGAACTTTAAAAATCTTCAGAGCATTAAGGGAGGCGAGTTTTCGAAATAATTTTTGGTAAACTTCTGATCTCTTGTCGTTTTTACAAGATAATCCTAATTACTTTCGGTAAAAAACTGATTAAATGTATTCGGTTTTTGTGCCAAATTCGAAGCTGAAATGGGGTTTTTAAAGTTCCCTGCAAACAGATGAATGAGGCGAATTTTCTAGCAAAATCAATTTTGTAATTTTTGGCTGAAAAGGCCGCATTATTGTCAGAAAAGAAGAAAATCATCAGAAAATAATGGTTTCGATTTTCGCATTTTCGATTAAAAACTTTTAGTTTTGTGATCGGTTTTGGAGACAACCTTAATGATTTTCAGGGAAAAACAGGGAAAAAGAATTTATTATCGTTTTGGTCTCGAATCCGACGCTGAAAAAGGTTTTTGTAAAATATTTGCAAAGCTATAAATTTATTTTGTAATTTTTTGCGTAAAAGTCCTTGAGATTGTCAGTATTTTCAAGTAAAATTCTATCGAATAGAGCGTTTTTGAGTGAAAGTATAACAAAAAAAGTTCAATTAAACCTAAAAATCCACATTTTTTTAACAAACTCTACAGTTTTCAGAGTAATTGAGGAGACGAGATTTCCAAATCGTCTGTTATAAGCTTTCGCTTATTCTGTTCGTTTTTAGATAAAAAAATATTTGACTTTTGTTCCTAATTCGAAGCTGGAAACGGATTTCAAAACTTTCACAAAGCGGTGAAGAATTCGATTTTTATTTTATAATTTTTCGCGGAAAAACCCTTAAGATTGTCAGCATTTGTAAGTGAAGCTTTAGAAAATTGAACATTTAGAAGAAATAGTAACTTAGCTAAAACTGAAAAATTCTGAAATTTTAAAAATATTATTAATAAATGGCCCTTAAAATAAGTATAAAAACCAGTAAAAAGTAATCAACATTTCTCCAGCAACGGAATTGAGTTACTGCACCGGTGCGTTGGGTTGGCGCACCAAGCCATTTGCGTGGGACTGCGCCAACTCTTAAAAATTCACTGAGTTACCCATAAAGGAGAGAAAGTAAATTTTACTTACTCTATGGAGTTACCCAGGCCTACCATAGAGCTCAGTGGAGCGGTTTTCTGTTGCATGTCTTTCTAGTTCCACACATATTCTGTATATGTGGTTGTTTTTGCCTCTCCTCGTGAATCGTGAATATATAGAATAGAAAACGTGATTAAGTGGTGGACTTTTACCAAGGCATAGTGTGAGGGTATTAAAAGTTATATAATCCCGGGCTAAATTTTGTGGTCGCACAAGATCGATAAATTTTGTAGTTGCACGGAAATACATTTAATTTGATTGTGCAAATAGTGATAAAATATAATTATAATTTTATGAAAACATGAATATGTCGGTTCGAAAAATTTGCTGGCTTGTTCCGAGTAGTTGAAACATCGCGCGGTTGACTTTAGGAAATCAAAGAAATTTCAATTCACTCTTCAAACTCGCTCGCTACCAAAACATACAATAGTAATCAACTTAAGTTAAATATATACTAATTATATGTCGTAATTCAGTATGAATTGCATCTATTCTTAACTAAGAAAATAATGAATACTATGTTTATACGTTTAAAGATAAACAATATGTTGTCGTTCTTTAAATTAGAAAACTGCATATGGATATCAATTATGTTGTGATTTGCCATATGCATTTGAAAGATATCAAGTTTCTTTTCATAAAGAGTGAGAATGACTAATATTTCAGGGTGTAACTAATTCTTCAGGGCATTTTACAAATAATAACAGTTTAAATGAGCGTAGATCCGTAACAGTGCAGTTGTTTCGCTACCGGCTGTTAAATATTTGAAAAACATGTCTAAGTTGGTTTGAATTATCTCGAAGAAAAGCTTGATGATTAATTGATTACACTTCATAACAAGCTTGTTTTGCAACTAAGCAATTATTGTTCTTCTGAGCGAATTTCAAGAAAATTATTCTGCTGATCTGTTGATTGACTGTTAATGTGTTGCTGCTTCTTGCATCATGGTTATCAATCTGTTTATGGCGATTTCTAGTTAATTTCCGCTATATTTTTTCTACACTATAATGTTTCAAGCTTGCTCCAAGACGAAGATTTGTAACTTAATAAGAACCTATTTTAATAAAATCGAATATCAGTGTAATTGCTAGTAAAGTTGCTGAATGTGATCACAAGGGCGGATCCAGGATGGGGTCATGGGGGTCATGATCATCCCAAACTAAAAAAAACACGCAAATCTAAATCTTCTTGAAATCAAGACTTTTTGGGAAAACTGCCAAAATCCTTGTTGATGGTTCACTTTCTAAAAAGGCCCTTTAATTGTGCCCAACTATTTCATATTCGTTATGAAATAGTTGGGCAGAGAGTCTGTTGCTCAAATGGTTGATGGAATGATGTAAAAATGAGCGTTCTTGATCATTTTACTTCCGATAAATGAGCAAACAAGGCGGACACAAAAAATGTTGGCCCAATCTTGCTCCTAATTGTCTGATATTCAAATTTCGCTTTCTGGCTCAAAACTACTCGAATTTTCTCACTCATGTTGTTATGACTGAATCGAATTTTGAATTCTCTCCCCAACTATTTCATATTCGTTATGAAATAGTTGGGCAGGGAGTCTGTTGCTCAAATGGTTGATGGAATGATGTAAAAATGCGCGTTCTTGCTCATTTTACTTCCGAAAAATGAGCAAACACGGACGGACACCAAAAAATGTTGGCCCAATCTTGCACCTAAATGTCTGATATTCAAATTTCGCTTTCTGGGTCAAAACTGCCCAAATTTCCTCACACTTTTTTAGGGTTACCAAATTGAAAAAACCTACGACCGGAGTCGAAATAGTCGACCAAAGTGAGCTTCGGACCAAAATATATACAGTTTCATTAATTTTTATTATGTTTAAAAAGTGAAACATTCGATGCAGAGATAGATAATAATACCGATAATTGTCGATTAGTTCGCGATTACTCACAATGCAGCTTTATTTGCTTTTTTGTCCACCACTAAAAAATAACAAAATGTACCTATAGCCTAACAGCTTTTTGCTTTTTAACCGGAGAAATGCTAATCCGGTTGAGAAAATATTTATAACCTGAGCTTATGAAAGAAAACCTAATACTTCGGTCAATAACCGGAGATTTGGCAACCCTAATGCTGTTATGACTGAATCGAATTTTAAATTATCTTTCTGTGCATCTTGTATTCAACGGTTTATGCAGTGGATAAATCTATCTTTCCTATTGTTTTCACCTCTTCAAACGATACATGAATTCTCCTCATGGGTCCCTCCTTGCAAATTAGGTTTTTCTATTAAATAAACAAGATAATAAACTTTCACATGTTCCTACATTTTTTTTTTTCGGTGAGGTTTGGGAAATGCTCTTTTATGCACTCCCAGAGCTGGTGGTCTGTCGCTCTGGGTTGTGTGGGATTCCAGCTAAGCTGTTTACCCACTAAAACCCTTTCCTCACCGCCGAGGTGGTGTTTGGCCTCGCTCAGGCCCATCCTGAAGAGGTGTTTTTTACAGGGGGGCGTGTCTTGTTAAAAAGGCCACTATCCTCCTTATTTTTTGCCTGCTGAGACCTAGCAGTTCATTTTTACGTACTGATTATGGAGGTCCCACCAACTGCTTTGCGGTATGGAGTCGAGGTGTCTCCTCCCAGTACTTTCTGTGTTGTTCCAAGATCCACTGCCCAATTGCCACCCTAACTTGGGCATGATATACCACAAGCAGGTTCTTGGTTGGTCAGTGGTTTCTCGATCCCTGCCTTAGCAAGTTCCGCAGCAATCTCGTTTTCTTTGTTCCTGTTCGTACCAGTTGCCCAAGTAAGTTTTACTCTGTTTGAGCAATCTAGCACACATTGTGACCTGATTGTGTACGATTTCAATGCATTTATTGTCGCTTCGTCTCCGTTACGATGGTAATGTGCTAATGTGTGTAGGCTCTTTCCTTCATTTTCCGGGCGCATTTTGTTATTGCTAGGATGCTTGCTTGGAAAGCTGTCGTAGTTGTATCCAGGTTTAAGGTAATCCTTTCCCCAGTTCTTCGTCTTTCGACTATACCAGCGCCTGTGCCCGACACTGGTTTTATGCCTTCCGTGTACCATACGGAGTCCCCTGTGATGGCTGATGGAGTCTCTCCACCTTCTCGCCCCTCGTTTAGAACATATGTTCTAAAAGGTACCGAGATGCTTAGAGTTTTGATTCAATCAGCTTTGATCTCCTGGGTTATCTTCCTACATAATAACGTATAGCGGATTGAGGTCTGGAACTCTTCAAAAATGAATCAGAGTAAATAAATAAGAATAATAAGAATAACTATGATTATCAACAAAGTAAAAATAACGTCGTTTTTCTGATTTGAGGAAATCAACCACAGGTTGATAACCGTCGATTACTACTACTAAAACTACGATTGATTAAAACCATATAAAAATCTTAAAAAAAACTTGGATCTCTTAAACTTTCGGTATAATCATTTGATTGTTGAAAGTCTTAAAGCAACTTAAGCCCTTGTCTCTCATGCATCCGTTTATACGATGGTAACTACAGAGAAAGTAAAATATTATTAAGTAGTAATTAGTAAAACATTATTTTACTTACTCTATGATGGTAACCACCATCGTATAAACGGATGCATGGGACACGGGCTGAACACCTCTAGAGATACTGGTGTTGTGCAAAATAATTACATCGATTACATATCTTATTTGATTCATACACCATTCTCAAGAATTTTATTTATTGTTTATAAAATTGTTAGTCTTTATTTAACCTGTCTAAATAGCATTATAAAAAAACTTAGACGAGCCTTTCGCAATTAGAACAATGTGCAATTTATAATATTATTTAATAAGGAACTAAGACCCAAGAGCAATTCTTGGGAATCTAGTGAAATATTTATACTACTTCGATCCATCGTACGATGTGTCGCATTGACCATTGTCAAGAATTTGTCTATAGTTTATCAAGTGACCACCAGTTTGCAGTCAGCTTAGACAAGTGACAGGCCAACCAGCAAAATATCTGACAGACAGTTGCCTTCATCCACAGAACACCTCTGAACAAGAAGTGACAACT
>NW_026017110.1:15191210-15192457 GCF_020466585.1 Dendroctonus ponderosae | reverse complement strand
ACTTACCGATTTCACTATCTACATTATGCGTAGGCATCGAAAAAGTTGATTCTTGTTCCCGTTCGACAGAAGTAGAATCATCATGAGAAGTTTCTATAGCTGATAAGTATTTTGTTTTTATAAACATTTTTTCTGTCAAAAAAAGTATCTCTACCTGTGTGCGGATGTGTCTCCGAATCAATAGCCGATGGCATGTAAATGTTAGGAGCTATAAAACTTTTGGGAATAGCTTTTGTCAGCAGCGTCTTTCTTTCGGGAGTTTGTAATTGAGATACTATAACATGGTTATTGCATACTGAATAACAGTAGTATGAGCTAATTTAGACAATGCTGGATTATTCACAACGTCCATCCAGTGTTGAAACATAATCGCACCATGAGGAAACATGTGGAACCTCACATCCGGATTCCCGTTACGATTTTCGCACGACAAAAATGCACCCTTTTTATAATAAAGTCAAGGCATGATCTGAAGCAATAGATAAATAAGTCAGTGGTATCTTTTCCCCTAGCTATCTATATTTTTTAGCACAACTTATAGTATGAACAACAAACTATGAAACAATCACAAGATCACTAGCAAAATCGAGTCCAACACGTGTTCTGCAAGCAGTAAAATGCAATGCAGCAAAATTCTTTTTATATGGCAACTGCTGATCATACATAAAGACGTGCTGCTCAATGGCTGCTGATTACAGTGATGATTAACGACAGCCACATGGCGAGTTTCATTTTTCTTCCCGCCAACAACGCGCCTGACATTGGCTACGATTAGAAGTGCGAGCTAGTAACTAATACTAACCATAGATGAAGACAACTATAGATTGCCCACTCCCATGCACAAAATGATAACAAGGTTTTTACTGACACTGTCGCCATCTATTAGCTGCTTCCGACTCTCTAACGTCATTGCCCCAAAATACCCCTCCCCCCCGGATGTTCTGTGGTCATTGCTGGGTTTGCGTCCTTACTACTGTGTATTCAGGATTTGTTAATGTCGGCGAGCCAATACTACAATTGAGATTAAAAGATGCTTAATATTCAGTTCGATATACTTGCAATATATCAAATTGAACATAAACATACTCCTAATCTCAATTGAAGTATTTCGGCGAAGCCACAGGTGCTCAAATATGTTAATAAAAACTCTATAAGCATTTACACATTTTTATTACAGTAAATAAATAGGCGAAACGCCAATTACCATTATATTGTGAAAGGTGTTTGTTATAGAAACCAGAAACATT
>NW_026017110.1:15188736-15190211 GCF_020466585.1 Dendroctonus ponderosae | reverse complement strand
CCCAAAGAAGAAGAAGAAGAACAACGCGCCTCTTGCATTTGTTTACGGAACTAATTTTGTGGTCAAGGCTACCCATTGAGTTGTCAAGGGGGTGTCTATGAGATTGTCGTGAAATTGGATGACATGAGCGGAGGTAACAAGAAAATGATCTGTTTGTGAAACAAAGTTTTCTTACTTAATGCAACAGGTTTGTTATAGTTAAATTAGTGACTTTAAAATCGTGGATTTCATTATTGACACGGCTGTATATGTGGGCAATGTCCACATCTAAAGCAATATCTGCTTTCCAAATTTGTACATAAAAATCAGCTGATTGGTGTCAGATATTTATTTTGGGTTTTTCAAAATAGTATTTAGCATTTTGAAAAACCACCATCTAACATGGCTTGACTACATGCATTTAACATTTTCCCACTAGTTACACGCCTAAAGGTTTCTAGGTCACATCCTTTCTACTGACTGTTCCCTAGGATTGACAGACACAAAAGACTTTGCTTTTTAGGATATTTCTACATTCGTTATTTCATTATCTTTAATGTTCCAATAATTCAAAGGATATTTTAGCGCAATGGACGGTATACAATGTTCCCAATTTACCTTTTACAATGATTTTGATTCTGCAAACCTGTCAAGGGTTGAGTTCGTTTCACATAGTGAGTCTGGTAAGTTTTAATATTTATTTATGTTGTTCTAGGATTAGCAGCATTATTATGCGAACGTTTGCTTTACAGGTCCAATGTTTACACTGGATACTCTTAAGAGAACAAATAAGGAATCGAAAAATAATATGATTTTGCTTATACAATGTGTCTACTTACGTTGACAACGTATGAAAAACTTTTATTATAAATTTTTCTAAAAAAAGTAAATACAATCATCAAATAATACATTTTTTGAGTCTACTTTTATGTGTCGCCAATTGATACGTGGTTTGTTAGAAAATATGAAGTTTGCTTAAGAGTAAAGTACTTTTATTTTTACAATATGGAAAATTGTTAATAAAAAAGTTGATCAGAACTTCAATTCAAATATGCAATTACTTCCTGCCCCGTACAGAAAATTTTGTTTACATCAAAGTCTAATTTGTTTAATCATTTCTTTGCGCTATGCCATAGTGAACATACGTTTCAACACTTATACTCAGTTGAGTCCGGATATAACGAACTTGAAAAATGAACTAAAACTGCGAATAATAATACAAAAACACGTGGTGTATTTTATTTCGTTATTTTTACATAGAGTAGTAAAAGTCAGTAGGTATGACTAAAAAGGACACAAAAAGATTAACAAAATTCAATTTGAAATCTACTTCATAAAGTCTGTAATTTTTGTTTGTACATTTCTGTTGCAAAAATAGATGTTATTTATGTAATTTTCAAGATCACAAAACGACTCCCATCTATGATTAGGAACTTGGCGTGATTGTAGAAAATTCCGAGTTTCTGACACGTTTTTTATCATTTCAGAAATGGTTG
>NW_026017110.1:15170130-15187868 GCF_020466585.1 Dendroctonus ponderosae | reverse complement strand
CAAAAAACAACAAGTCACTGCCTGTCTCTCGCTCTCACTAATATAAACAACTCCGCACGATTCGTGTTGCTGAGCGTGGAAGTTCGTTATAAACGAAAAGTTAATATACAACTAACCTAAAAAGTGATCGTTATATCCTGAAGTTCGTTATAAAAGGGTTCGTTATAACCAGTAAAAAAATACGTTGGTCTTTATGGACAACGTTTCAATTAAAGGAAAAAAGTTCGTTTTAACCGAAAGTACACTATAACTGGGTTCATTATAAGCGGACTTTACTGTATATAACTTACTTATTGTTATTGTATCCAAAAATAGGATTTTTTTTACGTAGCAGGATGTGGTTGCATGTTTGAACGGATTTTTTAGTTCTAATCAACTTTTTTAAAAACAGTTTTTGATATTCTTAAAAATAAATGCACTTTATTGTTGAGCAAAATTTATATTTTTCTGATGAATGTATTTTAGATTTAAGAACATGCATAACATTTTACAAAGGATAACTCATTGCTAAATGAATGCGAAAGTGAAATAATTACCTAGAGTTGATCAAATGGTTGCATATTTATTCCTTCAATACTACTATTTGCAACTAATATTCCATTATATTATTAATTTAGGTATTGCCTCTGGCATACAGGGTGTCCCGTGAACCGTCTACAGTACTTCTCCTGGTAAAAGATCCCCCCTTGAGAAGATAGAAAATGAAAAAATGGTATTAATGAAAATGTCATAATTTTCGAGATATTTACACTTTTATTAAATTCGACCAAAACTGACATCACTTGATATTTCATACTATTACTCTTACGTAATATTACTCACAAAATATTTCCTTTGTATTTTAGATTCGGCACTGGTTGTAGTTCGAAAGTTCATCAAAAAGTTTTGAATGTATGCTATTTATTTAGAAAAAAAACTATTTTAATACACATTTCTTATGACTGAGCTGCTGAGGCATGTGCAATTTTTCCATTACATAACAATACCTTTGAAATGTGCTACCAACGAAAATTAATACGAAATATTATTCCAAATATGTTGTGTTCCAAAAATATTATTCCAAATAACGCCAAAAACTTAACTGAAAGGAAATGTTCAAAGTGGCCCCCATTTGCCCATATGCAGGCTCGGCATCATTTTATTCAGTGCCATTGAGCTTGGCTAATTTCCTGCCCTGCTCTAAAACCCCTTTGTCGTAGCGCGTCGCGAGTCTGCAGGTCGTATGTAAACTTTTTCTTTCAGAGAGCCCCAATTACAAAAATCTAGTGGATTTAAATAAAAAACGTAATTTAGGTGTTCTTTTACAATCAATGCATAGTGGTAGGGCAACTAAAAATAGTTACTGTTTAAGAAATAGGTTGTTATTATACGATTTCAGATTGCAGAAGAAAGGTGCTACTTTTTCAATGCAGAAGAATCGTACTATGTATGATAGAAATGGAGTTATATAAGGAATGAATAATGTGTATTAAAATAGAGCTCTTTTCTAATCTGAAGCATACATTCAAAATATTTCGATGAGTTTTTGAACTACGATCCATGCCTGCTAAAATACAAAACAAATATTTTCTGCGTAATGTTACATAAGTAATACTGAGTAATAGTACGAAATATAAACGGATGTTATTTTTGGCCGAATTTCAAAAAAGTGTAAATATGTACATATTTCGAAAACCATGATATTTTTATTATGCAATTTTTTCATTTTCTGACTTCTCAAAGATGGACCTTTCATATTCACCAGGCGAAGTATTGTCGACGGTTTACGGGACACCCTGTATTCATCTGAATTAGCACTTTCCAACTGATCACAAATTCGAATAGTTTAGGTATTGACTACTTAGTTACTTATAACGTGTTCCTGAAGCTTCTTTTATTTAACGGAATTTCCACTCATCCGTCAATTTAGTTCCAAGAAGAATTTTGTTAATCATTAATTAGTTTTCACTTATATGTTAAACTGATATTTTGGATTATTTTTCTCCTGACAGAAATAATATTACCTTTTGAGGTTTGAGTATTGATCAGATTTGATATTTCATGTAAATCAACCCTAACAATGTTTTGTCCCACTAGGTACCTAATTTATTTTAAATTTCTATGCACTATCTGGGACTTAAAGCGTAGTTTTTCCATATCAAATTATTTCGTGATACTTTGGCTTTTTTACACACATTGGTGCAGTTAATAGTTAAGATACCTTGTTCTGTTAGCAACAAACGGCGAATGTCTTGTTAAAATCTGCAGAAACACCCTGGGTCTCAAAAATACTTTTTTTCGGACATATGTTTGTAATTCGCAAATGATTATTGATCCTGTACAATTCTTGTTCATTAGCACTCAGTAGAACTTAAAAATCCGGCGAAAAGCGCTTAATCGACTTAACTCTTCGAAGAAAAAGTTACAAAATATCCTTCACATTTGGAGACACAAATTAACTGCTTTATTTACTTGCGCCCAATTGATGATAAATAAACATCATCTATATGAACCTAAAGCTCCATAAAAATCGCCTTAGTAAATAGATGCTATATTTCTAGCTGTAGTGAAACCAAGCTCAAGTAGCAAAGTCAGTGCTGTTGAAATTCCCGATGCAGAATTTAATCTTTGGACCAAACCAGATTGCTATGGAACGGAATTTGAAAATGGCAATAGAACATGGTTTTATTTCGGAATTAAAGGTATTACTTGATTTTACATCCACTCATAATAATAGTGTATGTGGTTTAACCGATGTTATAAAACGTCTTCCCTATCGTTCAGCTCCAAGACCTGGCTTACTAGTAAGACTTAACTTAGTGGACTTGAACAGACAAGGAAAAATGTATAGTCAAGGAATGGCCCCTGTATATAAAATTATACCCGGAAGGCCGAAATGGGAACGGATTCAAGACAAACCTATATACAATGTATGTTAGAACTCCCGATGATAATAATATAGGCACGTAAATGCTTTATTCCCTTTTAGACCAATGAGGATATTTTCACTTTATCCTTCAAATTTCGAGCGCCAGAAAATCCGGAAAGTTGTACATATTTCGCATTCACATATCCATTTTCGTATAGTGATTTACAAAAAATGCTCACCAACATAGATACCAAGTATATTTCGATTCAGCCCATCGCAGAAGATGACATTTATTATGTGCGTGAAACTGCCTGTCTATCATTGGAAGGCAGAAATATCGATCTGATCACACTGACCTCCTATCACGGAATAACGATGGAACGAGAAGATAGATTGAAAAATCTATTTCCTTCAAAAAACGTTCCACGACCACATAAGTTTATTGGAAAAAAGGTGATATTCATATCTGCAAGAGTGCATCCTGGTGAAACTCCTTCCTCATTTGTGTTCAATGGCGTTCTCAATTTCCTGCTCAGTAGAGATGATCTGCAGGCTCAAATATTACGGAAGCATTACGTGTTTAAACTCATACCATTTTTAAATCCCGACGGAGTAGCCAATGGTCATTATAGAACCGATACTAGAGGCGTTAACTTAAATAGAGTCTATTTAAACCCGAGTTTCACTGAACATCCTTCCGTCTATGCAGCGCGCTCTTTAATCAGGTGCGTTTTGTACTAATAAAGTCGATGATTTGAATGTTCTTTGTCCTCCTATTGTACTTAGAATAGCGAATTGTTTTTAGATATCACCACTTTGGATTTGAAAAGGAAGACAAAATTCCAAAATGCGAAATGTGTGAAAAGAACCCTAACAGCAATCAGGCTCATACTTGTGAAACAGACAACGTGAACAAATTGTCCAATATGACACTAAACGAAGAATGTGGGGAAAATAATAGCGTGCATTGGTGCACGAAATGTAAGGCGAGCATCATAAAATTAGAGCCAACAATGCCGGGAATATCTAGCTTAGTACCAACGTTTAACCCTCCATCGCATTCTCTAGGGCACAATTTTTGCCGTCAGTGTGGATGCAAGTTAATTCACACTGAAAGTAAGGAAGAAGTGAATTTTGAGACTGTGACTGAGGATCATCATGGAGATGTGAATTCTAATGAATCGGGACTATTTATTTATTTGGATTTACATGGCCATGCATCTAAGAAGGGCATTTTTATGTATGGCAATCACTTCGATGACTTAGAACGCAGAGTCGAATGCATGCTGCTACCTAAACTTATGGGATTGAATGACCATCATTTCCATTTTCAAGGCTGCAATTTTACCGAAAGAAATATGTATCTCAGGTAAGGATATTCGTATATGTGAATGAATCGACTTAATTTTCTTCTGGGAAATTTAAAAAAACTGTTCAAACTTTAATTGTAGGGATAAACGTGATGGAATGAGCAGAGCAGGATCAGGCCGAGTAGCTGTACTATCATGTACAGGTATTATTCGAAGTTACACCCTCGAATGTAATTATAATACCGGGCGACTTGTTAACGTGTTACCTCCAACTGTAAAAGAAGCTTCAGGTAAAGTTCATACCTTGCCGGTTCCTCCGAAATATACACCGCAATTATTTGAAGAGGTAAGTGTTAAAGCGTCACATTGCAAAATTTTATTCATTAATATAAAAACAATCTATGTATGATTTAGGTTGGAAAGTCACTAGGCGCTTCAATTCTGGACCTGACTGGTCATAATCCATTTTCTCGTTTGCCTAATTCGGAATTTCACAATTTAAGTGGACTGAGAGATTGGTTGCGCAATAGTTGCAGCACAAATAATTTTGGAGACTCACGCCCTAAGTTATCCAGAATGCGCGTAACTTCTGGCTCTCATACACAGGTAGGACTTGAAAATAACGATGATATTCCCGTTTACATAACTACTTGTACGTTGTGCTAAACAAGTTTAATGCCTTTAAAAATTATAAGCAATAACAGAGAGGAATAGCGTCGATATTTGACAATTGATTGTGATTTTAAATCTATGCCACTAAAAGCCACTGAAAAGGAACTAAAACTAGAATTATATTTCTTAAAGGTTAGCATTTATGTTAACAAATTTAATTAGTACATGAATATGTGCTAAGTGACAACGTGTTGTTTTAATTGCACTGACTTCTCTAGTGGATATCAAGAAATACTCTAATTTGAAATCGCTAGAGGACTTAGAAACAATATTGGCACTTAGTAGAAACAGTGTTTTGAAGCAATTTTGAAATTATATTTTCTAGCACATACATGCATGGAAAATGTCTTAACAAGCCAATCTGTGATCAAAGTGTTGTAGATAGATTTGTCTGTCTAATTCTCGAATTCACTGCACTGTAATATTTTAAATATCTTCGCTTTTATTAATTTTATCGTTGTATTTTTATATGCATTTTTAAATTAAATATTTTTTACGTCATTTGTTTTCATTTTTATTGACTTAATATCTGTTGTTTTAGCTTCTTGTATCGTTTTGCTACACTTCCCAGAACCAATATATGGGATTGTCGAAAGTTATTCGCAATATGTAAATTAAAATCAATGAAGGCAACATAATGATTAACAATGTTCATTCTTATCTGGGTATTTTTTTCAAAGCGTCTGGTTCTAATAAAGGTACTAAATGCTCTCCGTTTGTTAATTTACATATTGCCAATAAAGCACACACCACTGGGACTTTCTACGCCAAATATGTGTTGTACTTTTTTTTGTTAAAAAAATTATATTTTTTTCTTTGGCAGCTCCCGCTGAAGGTATTAAACTCAACGTCCTTGCAATGTGCGTAACGTTACGTTCGATCCCCACTTATATAAGTCAATGTAGAAGAAAAGGCAGTGCACTTTTTGTATCGTACAATAAATAAAATTGGTAAGGTTATTATTGCTTTAGGGGAAAACCCGAAGTGGTGTTGCCCAGCGAAGCCGACCGCCCATCAGAAAGTCAGTGAAGCAATTGAACAAATCGAGAACTTCTGTCCCAGTTGAACGTAAGGAGAATTTAGTGCACCCCGTGCTAAGTCAACCCAGCTGCTCTAAATCGTCGGTGAGATTGAATAGACCTTTTAAAGCAAAGAGCAGGAAAGAATTGTCGTTGAAGACTAAAAATGCTGCTATCGATAAGTTGGTCAAACCTTCAAGTGTTAAAAGCAAGAAAGTAGTACCAACTCCGCTAGCAACACAGAAAACCAAACTAGATCATAATACACAAACGCCTGAAAATGGAAACGAGGATGACGACTTGCATCTGAGGGAAATTTGCTTTATTAAGAACCAGGAAGGAAAAACTATGATTGCGAAGTACAAAAACAAAGAAAGCGAAGAGTTTGATGATAGTTTGGTGGTGTCTTGGGACGCGCCAACATCGAAAGCCACTGTATTTACACACAAATCGAGAATATTGTCCGCGCCTCACTTAATACACAACAAATCGCCCTCCGAGCCTGGCACAAGTAAACAAGCCATGTTTCGCATTCATAATTTTGCCAAAAACACACTAAAGTCCAAATTTAAAAAACAAACACTCCGGCGATTGGTAAGTGCCACAGAACTGGGAAAACCGGAAAGAAAGAAAAAGAAAAAATCGCGTATTAAGTAAAGGACTTAAAAGTTTTTATCGCCTATTTGGAACCTTAATATTCAGCGTCAAATTCTTTGTTTTCACTTACATTTTTTAATACTATTAATCAAAACGAATATTTTGCTACTGGTACAAGCCAATAACGTGTTGTCTAAACAAAAGTTTGATAATTTTTTTGTTAAAGAAACTATAAGCCGAGTAAAGCTCGGACATTACACACATTTTCCACCGATCCATTACAAGTTATTTAGCTCTTGGAAAATCAATTAGATGAAAACACTGGAGAATTCGAGATACAGAGCTCACTTAAATGTATTGGCAAAATGTTTTATGTTGCAAAATATATCTACGCTAACAGCTGAACGATTCATGCAATTTATTAATCCGCACGGATGGTTCTTGGTTTGGTTAATGATGGCTATTTAATATTAAACTTAATTTTTCAGTCAGAATGTACGATAATAGTGAGTCTTACTCGTAGAGTAGCTGGTGCAGTTAGTGTGACCAATTTAACCATATACTACACTTAGTGTTATTAAACTACACAATTAGATGTGTAATTAGTCCGAAAAGGTCTGTAATAACTTGAAATTTTAGCATGCTACTTGCATCTGCAGCTTAATCATCAGCATCTAAAGTACGTTAGCAATTAATTTTGAAAAAGTCTTTATCGTATAATTGCTAGAAAGCCTTTAATGGCATAAGCAGATAATACGTTATTCATGTTCGGCAGTTGCATATAATTTTCGAGCATATAGTATTTATTCCGTCGCTTCACTAAGTGTACTATAACTTCAAGTCAGGTCGTTAGAAAACAGGAGTGATATGATTTGTGATTTAAAAAAAATTGTTTATTTCGCCTATTTCAGTTGAAAAATAAAAATGCATATATTATATTAAGATTTGTGGTTTTATTTAAATACCATTCGTTTAACACTTATTGAAATTGGTTTTTTATCTTTTGTTGCGCCGTGGCATCTAAAGAGTTGTTTATTTATGTATTTTAGGTTTGTTTTTACATATTTTAATTCTTCCATGGCTGTATGATGCATTAAATAATTTCGGATGTTGCAAACCAAGTGACGGAATTTCTGTTTTTCTATTCAGTAGTGCGTATCGAAAGTTTGGAAGATCGAAAATACAGTGTGTTTCTCATGCGTGTTTCATGATTGGGATTTTAAAAAGTTTAAGAAACGCAGGTTTCTTTTTCAGTACAGAATTTTGCTTTACATATTTTGTAAACAAATCGCGAACATTTAGCTAATAGAAATCGCCAACTGTTTTGGATGTCTTCGCAGAGTTATTTTCATTTTTTTTTCTTATGACATTTTGTTTGAGAGATACTTAGATCATTTCTGAAACTGTTAGATATGGCGATTTCTGCGTTTTTATTGTGGCCGCCCTTTACGATCATTTAAGTATGTATTTTTCCAATAACTATGATTTTGTCACCTTTATAATCACTTATTTTCTTTACTTTATTAGGCAATTTGTAATTTCAACTATATGGTGCAGCTTGGAAAGCACGTTTACGTCGTTTGGTGGCGTGATTTTAATGTAACAGTTTGTCGTGATAATCACGGTACTTCGACGTATATTCTCACGTCTTTTCCCATAATTATCACGTTTGGTAGTGATGATTACAATAAACAAAACATCGGCCGAGAAAAATTGTAAGAAAAGTACGCGTCTAACATTTTTTGTTTAATTAATTTCCAAATCTGAACAGTGAGGAGGAGTTTGAAAAAGGCAGGAAGTAATACGCAAGATTTAGTACCTACTGACTTGCTTATACTTTTTAGTTTTTTTTAAAGAAAAGTGGATTTCGATAAATTGATCCAAATTTTCGAAGCTTTCTAATGCACTGAAAAAAGTGAAGATATACCAGCATCAATCAATAAAGGTCCAGGCCGCACCATGATAGAGAAATTTTTGATATTGCGCTGGGTAAGTTTATTTTGAGCACGATGTGTGCAATATAGAATTCTTAGCATAATGAAAGGTTCACTAAAGATTCTCAATGCAGCCGTAGATAAAATACACTTATTGAGTGTGCTCTTTATTTAATTTACTTGCACGTTTTCAAGCGGCAACCATCATTACTTAGGACACACCTGTTGAGCGAGGTAAGACCATAATTTTTAATCAGGGTCAAACCGCAGAACACAATAACAACTGAATATTGTGATCAACCGAACAAAGCGATGAAAAGATATTGAGAATTTGTAAAGAAAATCTTTGTCAAGTGCAAAGGCAATCCGTCGCGATCAGTAATTTATATGTTGAAAAATTTAATTAATCTGGTGACACAATTTCGTATTTCCTCAAGGTAAGTACGTAAAAGGTGGCTAGTTGTTTACAAAATATCGATGGTAAGTGATAATGAAAACGATTACTGAGCAAATTAGGAATTTCCAATTTTAAATATTCGTTCGGAGAATAGCTTATAGCTTATACCAAATAATCGTACTTCGTTAAACATTTGGCATTAAATTAGATTTTCTTCAACATCTGCCCATAAATGCTAAAGTATAGTTTGATCATTTTTTAATTTATTCATACAAATTTCCTAATGTTGTAGAATGGCCAATCATCCGCTGCACAATTTCCTGCTATTTGCCTCTATATTTGGTTCTTCGATTGCCAGCATAAACCAGTGTGGGAATAAGCTACTAGAGTCATGTGTTTGCGGGAAACAGTACATCGACAGGACTTCACATTCAAAATTTGTGGTCAATTGCACGAATACAGGATTCACAGATACAGAGATGTTGAAGGTACTGCCAGAACAAACGAACATTCTCATATTTACCGGGAATCACTTGAATCTTTTACCGATCAATATTTTTGGAGAAAACCCCTATCTGAGTGAGTTGGAAGTAATCGACATGAGCAACAATGGTATCAGGGAAATAAAAGGGAAAACCTTCCATCATGTCACAAACGTGGAAAGGCTCATTTTAAATCATAATAATATTTCGATCTCCGAAGAAGATGACAAAAACTTCCATCATCCGAGAGTATTTTCAAATTTTCAGAACCTCGAAGAGTTGCATCTAACAAATGCCTTTGCGGATAATACTGACGCTGAATTAGCTGATGATTTGCATGATATTTTTGTGAATAGTAACTTGGCAAAATTGTATAAATTGCATCTAGAACAAAACGAGATTAAGAGCTGGAAGGACGATAAAGTGTTTTGCGACCTGCCAAACCTCCATGATCTCTATCTGGGTGATAATAAAATTCCAAATCTAAACTTTAACGTCCTATGTTTGCAAAAGCTTAGATATTTAGATTTAGAATATAATAACATTTCGAAGTTCAGTCAAACAGACTTAGATGTATTTGATAAAATGGCTAATGACCCTGCCAGGACCGAGCCTCTGTTGTTAGAAATCGGCCACAATCCTCTGAAATGCGATTCCGCTGCTCGAAATCTGTATAGTTGGAGCCAAAAGACTAGCGTAAAAATTAGAAATGAAGATCAGCTTGAATGTACCAATGCAAAGTATGGAAAAAGGTATATAGTTAATTTGAGGAGCTTGGTGGAGTCAAAGGAAACCAAGCTATCCAATGGTTTAACAGTATTATTGGTAGTTCTAGTATGTGTTTTGTTAACTTTAATCTCAGCTTATGTGTATCTGAAGAAGGATACCATTAGATCGAAATTGCCATCTGTTTTCGATGCGGTTTCGCGAAAAGTCCAATATAGCACAATTGAATCTCAAGATATCTGAATACGAAGTATGTACCTATATGTTTGTTTTGAATCCTCAACTTTCCGTTTTGTTAGATGTTTTTGTGTAAGTAATTTAATTTACTGTAATTTAGTTCTTTGAAACTGATTTTGATAATTTTAATACATTGTGATAACGATTGAAAGCAGGACCAAAAGTAACTTAAGCATTTCGTTTCATTATCCGATTTTCAATGTTAGAAAAAATTATTACCTGAATATTAAAAAGCGGAATATTCTTATCGGTGAAACTGAGTGAAAAATACGATTAAAAGGAAGCTAATAGTTATTCGAAAAATCGTGATCGTAAGTCAAGTCTTGCAAGAAATTACGCTTTTAAATTGACTAAATTGTAAGAATGCAGCATTTCAGTCAATGTGGGGTGAAGTCAATTAAATATAAATCGAAATTAATTTTGCATAAAAATAAGAATATATAAATAAATGCACTGCTTTCATTAAAATAAATGATTAGAAAGCGTTCTTGTACCCCAAAAAATAAATTTTAACAATAATTTATGTACGTATTTTGCGTGTTTCTTTGCAAAAAACGAACATCTCTGATGAATAAACTCTAAATTATGTATGTTTAATAATTTTTGAAAATTTTGTAAATAAAATCGAACTTTTAGTATTTTCTCTGTCCAGAACGTTAAATATATTTTTCAACTTTAGTCATTCACAATTCCCATGCAGCATATTGAACCAACTAATGTTTGATTTTTTTGCTAAACAGAATTTGTTCATTGGCTTTTTTTACAGCATTAACTTGGTTTTTTTTGTATTTTTATGCAAGAAAACTCATTTGAAATTATCGCATTGTGAAAGTGACGCTGGTGTATATGTGCATTAAACACTGCTTTTCTGGTGCGTTATCACGAGGTTAGATATACAGAATAATGAAACAATTGGAAAAGCTGTGTTTAAATAATAGTTGGTGCTGTTTTCGCAAATTTTTCTTGGACAATAAGTACACTAATCTTGTCCAGTACTTAGTATTGTTCATTCTAAGAAAATCTTAGCCTAGAATTACTATTACTAAATTACTAAAAACTGCGAAATTTTGCTTATCGGTTTTTACGTCATGAACCCCATAAGAGTGAGCAGAAATGTATATTTTTCTTATGGACAGGCAAACAATTTAAAATTTCAATAGCGTCGCCATTTATAAGAAACTTTATACAAGTAAATGGCGGCATTTAATATTTAGTTACGGTTCCAATGGATGTAAATATTTAAAAAAATACAGTAAAAGATTAATTAATGTTAATTAGAATCTGAAACAATAATTATTTTTTAAGACTGACCCAAAAGTTTAGTTGTAGCTTTGTTTGGCTTCTATCTCAGAACATTCAACATCATGTTTGTTGCGAATACTCAAAAGGTCTCTAATAGAGTAGAAACAAAGCTCATGTTGGACTGATAAACCAATGCTTGTTAATCAAGAACTTATGAGTGAAACGCGATTAAACAACACAATGTATGTATCAGATAGAAAAGAGATGAAGGGCAAATTTTGGCGAAAGCATGCCAAGCATAATAATCGGTTTTGTTGGTTTTATTAAAGCCACGCCCACCACTTTCTTTTCGTTCTTATACAAGCATTTGGCAAACTCCCTTGTTTCTCTCTTATAATAGTTCAAAACTACCAGAGACAAGTCTTGTCTCTGAAACTGCATTTGTCTATCAGACCAGTCGGTACGTGTAAACTGCTTTGTGATAACAAGTGCCTTTTAATATTTGTAACTGTATTTATACAATAATGTATATGTGTCTAATAAATATGTTAATAAGCAAGTTTGATATGTTGCCCCGGTAGAAGCACATTTTAAAGATTTATAAAATTAAATTATTAAATAAGTGCAAAGTGTCGTTTTTAATACTTTGGATTTATAACGTAAGAGGATTTTTTTGAATTCTACAGGAAAACGTATTTACGATTCGTTTACAGGAAAATTAATATTTTCAAATACTTGAAAAAAGTTGTTGATTTTTAAACATCCTTTAGACATTAAATATCTACATTCGAGTTGTTTTTCAGCGAGCACCATTCTCAACACTATTTTTTGTTTGTCAAAAAGCTAGAAGGATTTCTTTCGTAAAACCTCTGTTTTATTCATCCAATAAAGCCCATGTCCCATGCATCCGTTTATACGATGATAGAAAAGTGTTGGATTGTGTTTCTATTGGTTGGAGATCTGTCAATTCGTTCGTCATCCTATAAGGGATGCATGGGACCTTTGAATATAAAACTATTATTATATTATAGTTAGTTTTATATTCAAAGCATGGGACAGAGGCTTAACAAATTGAGGGTGCGAAGCAAATTAAACAATTTTTATTTGACGATAATTACTAGTATCCGACGGTATAGGCAAGGTATCATGCACGAGTTTTTCATTTATGTTTCTTCTAACAATGCGGCATTCTATCAGTTTTATTTACTTTTCGCCATTAGAGCTAGTTAAAAAGCAGATAACCAAACTGACAGAAGCTCAAGAAATGAACCGAAACTGACCCAAATACCGTACAAAAGATTTTTATAAAAAAATCAAGTTCAAGTCAAATCAAAAAATATAAATTTGGCAAATGCGCAAAATTTTCAAGCTGCGTCGCTATCACATCGGAATGACATACAGCGGGGACTTCATGCCGTTCTTTAACATCTTACGGAAAACCAGTGAGTTTATGAAGAGGTGAAAATTTAAAACAGCATTTTCACAAGAATCACCACCAAGAAAAATTATTATTACGGGATGATCTATAAAAGGTGAGCTTCTATTGTTAACTTCGAACCATAGAGAAAGTAAAATTATTTTACTTACTCTATGCTTCGAACGCGAAGGACTAATATATCTTAAATATGACCAGAAGGCAAAAATTATTATTTTTTGATTGAAAAAAATTGTACCACAAACTTGTGGCTTTGCAAACCGTAACATTACATTGTTATTAATTTGTTTGATCATGACGATTATCAATCGACTAGATCGAATTATAATGAATATGGAAACTTGATTGAAAACATGTCAGTTCTGTATATTACTCCTTATTTCATATTAAATAGTATATTAATAGTTATAATAATTGTTCATTTCCATGGATTTGAAAAATATCACATCTTTTCCAAAAGTATTCTGGCAATTAAAACAACAAATTGCCGAAATAAAATATTTCACATTTATTATATTTTTTTGTGTTGTCGTGATTATGAGGTCTAGACAGCACTCTGAGTTGTGTAGAATTCCAGTCTCCACTTTGCTCACTAAAATTCCTTTATGAAAATTATTATTTCTTCCTTGGATAAAATCCTTTATGTTTCATCTTGCCCTTCTCTGATTAACTTCCAGCAAATTTGTGGAACAATATTGCCTCTGCATGTTGCCAAATTGCATAGCCGATTCTGCTTTTCATGTAATTACGTGTGATTTTTGAAAAGTAATAAGCAGAAATTTCTATTTAACATTTAAAATAATTTTGACCGGCAACATTGCGTATCACTCACTATTCCGGAAGAGATCGAAAATCTTTTGAATGCAGAACGTCTTGTCTCTGTTATGGGCACTTTAAATTCATTAAATATCATTTTTGCCTAATTTTGTTTGCGATCTCTTTTTACCACTGATCTTTTCTTTTTGCTAGATCCATATCTATCCTTATCGTTTCCATCCTTATCATTTCTAACCGCACTTTGTGTTTACTTTGGTCCTGTCAATGTTTTAACAGTTAGAAACTTTCACTAGAATTTTAAATAGCTGCTGGCTGAATCAGGCTGAATATATGTAACATTCATTAACGTTAAGGAAACAAGTTCTATACTGGAATGTGTTACACCTAATGCCATGACAGAGATATTTAATTAGACTTCCATATAATGCTAGTGTTTTTTAGTAGTGGGGTCATCAGTCTTTTCGCTGCATATTTGTGCGATTCTTAGCATTCCACACGCATTACTCATATTACCTAGTTTATTTAAATTATATTTGAATTTATTCAAGTGTTTTCTGTGTCACAACTAAATATACCTACATAAATTCAATGGCACAGTAGAACAGTGGAAACATTAGCTTACAATGCCGGATAGTGTTGAATCAAACTTGATTAAAGTCCTCAATGGATTACCGTTGGTTGGTGAAGAAGCAGAGATATGTGATTTTTCTTTGGAAGAACAAAATGAAGCTTTGGAGTCCCAAGGAATTCAACCCAATGTTGACCCACACTATAAGCCAATTGTAGGCGAAACAGTAACCTACATTGTAGCCTGCGTGATTTTCAATCAACATAATGATGTTTTAATGATACAGGAAGCAAAAGAATCATGTGCTGGAAAATGGTAAGTTTCCAACATTTAGTTGAGGCTGATAAATCATTAGTTTGATAGGTATTTGCCAGCTGGTAGAATGGAGAAAGGGGAAACGATTGTGGAAGCTTGTAAAAGGGAGGTACTGGAAGAAACTGGATTAGAAATTGACTGCACTACAATTTTAATGGTGGAAAGCGCTGGTGGCGTCTGGCTAAGGTATTAGTTCTACGTTAACAATCTTACAGGCACAGCTTTTATATACTAATCGAAGTTTACAGTTTTTATTGATTACATAAATTGAATTTAATAAAGTAGGAGTTTGACTTCTAAGTCTGCAAAATTCATTCAAACTCGTTTCCAATACAACTATCTTTCATTCAAAATCGAACTGATGCTACATCTTACCAGTGTGAATAGTTTGTCAAGTTATTTCACTACTATTGATTGTTCTCTCTTATTATCTATATTTTTTTACACTTCTTATTCCTGATCATCTCAAACAGTTCGCACACAAAAGCAATGTTTTCCTCAAAGTTACTAATAAACGATCCCTAATAAATCATATTTTATGGTGTAACAGTAAGACTGTGCCTTTTAGATTTGTGCTGACTGGTAAAGTGATTGGAGGCACCCTCAAAACACCAGCACAAGCTAACAGAGAATCACTCCAAGCTAAATGGGTATCGAATTTAGACGAACTCTCATTACGTGCCTCTGATATAATTGAGTTGATTGAAAAGGCCAGGTGAGTTTTACGAGCAAACATTAATCTGTTTCCAGTCGCAAATTGTGCAAAGCGTAAGGGAAATATAGGTATACTGCAATACCAGATTGATTACAAAGTGGTTTCACATTACAAGCTCAAATTATTTTGTATTACTTACTACCTATCTAATTAAGTTAATAATAACTAGCAATTGACGAAAGTATTGATACAAACGTAAAATAACTTACATCTAATATTCATTATACATTAATGAAACTAACAACTATACATTCGTCTAAGCACATTTCTTAAATATTACATTGAACTAAATATATGCCTCGTTTGTACAAACGCATTTTTATAAGACAATTTTATCATAAATGTATCAAAAGCATTATCCATTGCATATATACATCTATACAAAATATTGTCCATTTAAATCTTCTTTAAAAACTTACATTTCGGGCAAATTCTTATTCCGCACTTCATGCACAAATTATCTCGAAATGTGCACATGTTAATTGGGTACGATAGGATGTTACCAATGCACCTAAAATGTGAATTTAACAAATTATAGTACCTATAGTGATCAGTTGGAGAATGAATGCTACAAGTTTATTAAGATTTGTTGCATCAAATCAGTCAAAAACTAGAAATGGACTTATTCAACAATTAAATTAGTTAACGTTGGAAAAATTTCAATGAATTTGAATCCGGTCCTATACAAGTAGGGGATGCGAAAGTATGCACCCTCATCTAGCCTAAATGTATATTTTATGGCCTTATCGCTTAAAATTTTCATACCGTTCGATTAACTAACATTACATTAGTTATCGAATTATTAAATGAAAATGATTTTACGTTCTATTTAATAAATTGTTAACTTATGATCAAAGTTTCACTTCTAAATCGATACAGATGGCGTTAAGAAATGGTAATAAATTTTAGATATTCTCACAAAAAAGAGCAAGTTGTGTAAAAATGAAATGAGCTTAACACTTTAGTAACTATGATGTGTAGAATGTTTTAAAGATGATATTAATAATTAAGATGATTATTAATATATAAATACTATTAGTCAATACCTGCTTGACCGCTCTCAATATAAAAGCGAAATGATCTAAATAAACAGGAAAAGCGAATGAACTAGATAACTGGAAAAGAACAATTTTGGATACAAAGTTCAGTTTATTACCAATTTTTCTGATTCAAATGACAAAAATTCAAACAATGTAATTAATGCAGATAAAGTTAAAATACTTTTAATTAATTTAATGGATAACTGATGTAGTTAAATAAAAAATCAAACAATGGAACACGCATTATATGTGATACTAACTTGTTCATCCAAAATGTACAAACAAGTCCTTGAATGTTTTCTTGTGTGTAATCCGTGAGTAATGTAAGACCGTCGGACCATATAGGTAAGCTACATTCGAATCGACTAGCTGCAATTATACCCGCCGCTAACAGAGACGGTTTAAAATCCTGCATATAATGGATATCTGTAAAAATGCAATTGTAATACTTCATTTATTATGCTTATTTAACATACTCACTATCAATCACTTGATCCAGGTATTCCAACACCAAGTCATGGATTCTGTAGAATGTAGTACGCAAACTATCGCTTTGGCTGGAAACTTCGCCAGTTGTAACAACTGCTTGCAAATAATAATGTATGTAATGTGCTGCTGTAGGAATTTTGATGTACCATGAAAAGAATCGTAAGACATCAACCTCCCATTGTTTATATTCTTTTGCCATATAGCGATTAAGAACATATGCATTCAGTTCGGATATTTTTGGTACGTTGTTAATGTTTTCCTCAAACTTTGCTAAAATAATGTTACTTACATATATACAGGGTGTTCCGAAATTTGCAAGGGTGATTCTACAAGCTAAAAGAATGGTAGTAGGTCGTAATAAAAATTCGAAATCTGAATATTTTTCGAGTTACAGCTCATGAATTTTTTTTATTTTTATTTTTGATCTATTCTCAACATTTCTTCGCGGATCAAATTGAAAATCGGCACAGAGTTTCATCATAGCGATCTCGAACTTCCCGATCAAAAATTCTTTTTCATTTTGCTAGTGGCACTTTACCTGTAACCCAAATTTCATTTTCTGCATATATTTTTATTTTACAAATTACAATCACTGATTGTGAATCAGATGTAAACACCAATGTGACAGCAATGTCAACAAAACAAGTGTCAAATTACTACTTAACTTGTAGTTAAAATTTTAACCACCAGAGGACTTTTGAACTCGCGAATACAATAGAACTATAAATTGTCAAATTTGGCACATTTTCAAACCAGGCAACTTAATTTGCTGCGATTGAAATTAAATCCAAGGGTTTTAGGAAGGAAATATAATCCAATTAATTTCGAGTCGTGTGAAGAGTACATTTTTTGTCTAGCATTTTCCAATCTTTAAAATTGCATATTACTTTTTGCGATATTTAACGTACCGGAAAAGATATGCGAAATACTAAATT
>NW_026017110.1:15160610-15169834 GCF_020466585.1 Dendroctonus ponderosae | reverse complement strand
AATTTAAAAAAAAATGTAACATTGAGAAATTTGAACAAAACTTCCTACCTGCTAACAATACGCAAACATTGGCTAATAGTACAATTTCATCTGGCTTAATACTGTGACAATCCATGAAAATATCCAGAAGATATACGGCCAAATGCAAGCAGCAGATACTAAACTTTTTGTTAGCACATAAATTTCGTAAATATTTCACTACGCCTAGTCTATAACCAAGCTGAAAATGGATAAGATTTTCAATAAAGAATGAACATATCTTCACCATTAAATTATAGATTATTACATGAGATGATTGGTAAATTGAACCAAAAATTAACTGCGAATCTCATTATAAGAAGGTACAGGATGATTCTGCAGAGCGACACTTTAAATTTCGGTACAAGATCCGACCATATTTTTCAATGGAACTCTACATTTTATTTTAAATTTAAAGCGTACACTAAAATATTTAATGTTTAAAAAATCCCTAGTTGTTCAAATGTACTTCCATGATGGTAAATACACAATTGTATTCGTTTTTCGTTACTTTCCATAACATCTAATAAAGTTTGTTCGAAAATTTCATTAAATGCATCTCTAATTATTTACTTGATATCATCAAAAGAATCGCGCCTCCTACAAGAAACAAGTGTTTTTAGTGTACATTTCAGTCCTATATGAATTTTCGCCAGATTATTAAATTTGACCTTTTAATTAAAACGTAAACGCCTATACTATGTATGTTGCAAATTAACAATATTATAAAAATGGTCTTTTAAAGAAATATATCGAAACTAACTTGTACTGTAGTCCTTAGCAAGAAATGCATCGCCTTACCAAATCTCCTACATTATTATTAGTTAGACTTTATAACATTTTAAATAATTCATTGAATATGTTTAATGGTTGCGATTTAATAAACCTTTCAAACATGCAGCTACTACATCTAGGTTTTATAATATGATGCAAACCTGTGGTGAATTATGCAAGAATGGAATTCGAAATAATTCCCTCTGCTTAATAATATATTTAAAATTATCTGTATATTCCAATGTGTCCTCCCAAGCTTCTTGCTGGAGCTGCAAACAACAGCAATTTTAATTTAAATTAATATATACATAATACATTTATTTATAATCGCTTTATATTATAAGGCTATTACGAAACTAAAATGAAATCATCAAATTTAAAACTTAAGGGGCACATCTGAGAGAAGAAGACTGCGTGCATTTTTAAGTTTTACATTGCTAATCAGAACAAACTAAAATATGCTAAAATGCGTAGAATAAATGTATCACTTTATGAATTTGCAATCACTTTAAGTTACATAGGATGATGAGGTTTACAAAGTTTACTTACATAGGATGATGAGGCTTCCTTTATTAAATTTTTCATTATTATTGGCACCAAATCGATGTTGTTGAAGTTAGTGCGATATATTTTACTGTGTGGAAATTCACTTGCAAGTAACAGGTAATCTTCGATTCCATTCCGTATTTGCTTTAATTTTTGTTGAGTAGTTTGAAATTTTGGTGAAATTTTTGACTTACTTTTATATCTTGGAATTTTGCAGGTACAAACATTTACGTACTTGCGTCCTCGGATGATTGAAAAATTTTACTAACAAACTGGTTTTTTATAAATGAAATACTTCAGTTCTGTTTACATTATAGGCGCAAATAAACTTAGAAGAAGATTTGCCAATAAATATTTATACTTGCATTTCGTACTTTTTTTAATGAAAAAGGTAAAATTATTACTTACTCACATTTTCTAAACTCAGCAAGCTGTTCTGGCGCTAACTAACGTTAAAATTTATTTATATACACATAATTTATAGTGGTGTTGAGGTTCTTATATTTTCCCTCAAAACGTTAATTAAATATTTTAAATTAATTTTTTATTTTATTATTTAGTACAATGTTTGAGCACATTTGATATAATTTCAACTCTCCAAATGCAGCTTTTGAACGATGATACTTTATAACATAGACAAAAAACTTTTTGACCATCTTACTTCTTGTTACTTTTTTGTTGGGACGCATGGAATAATTGAGCGTCTTTTATTTTGCAGATCGTATGTGCATGCACGTAAAACCAGGGACCCTACTTGGCATCTAGATCAACTTCCGTCTTTAAGAGCGTATGCCCACCTTCTTCTACGTTTAGTTATTGTAATTAAAAAAAAGGCAACGAACCGAGTTCACATTTTGCTGAGCGAACGCACCTCGTGGCATCTACCAACATGCCAAATTAATCCTGGAAAAAGTTTCCATTCGACTTTACGAAAGTTCATGGTCGATTTGTTTGGGGCCGAAGTGCCTACTCACAAACCGCATGGACTGCTCTCGGTAAGTAAAGTAAGCTAAATAGTAAAAGCCCGTCAACTAAACCGAAACTAAATACAAATTTCATATAACGTTGTACTTATCTGGTATGTATAATGTATATGGTTTTCATTAAAAATGCTAATTGATCTTATTTACTCTATTCTGTATCTATTCTGATCTATTTTTGTCTTGTCTTTTAGATCGAACATGATGCAAGAGATGGTAAAGATGGTGTGTGCTTAACACTGTTAGTTTCATTTCGAGCACCTTTAGAAGAGGTGCCAATAATAGGAAAATGTGTTTGGCATGAAGTTTCAAAAGAGTTGGGTGATAAACTATTGCAAAGAGTTGTATCACGAAATGCCACATTCCAATTTCACGTTGTTAAATAATTTGGAGTTAGACACCCGAATTAAATTTTCCAAAAACATTTGTTGATATTTAACATAATTTTTATTTGTTATGCGTGGTGAGTATTATTTTACTAACTTGAGAGTTTTTCATAATAAAAAAGTGTTTTGACATAGACTGACACTGTACCCAATCAACTTTATGCTCAATCGAAGGAACTTGCCGTTGATATATATCTATAGCGTGGTTATAACACAGCCACGTGTAATCTGTTATTTGATTATACTACATATATATTTTATTTATTCTCACATTTATTTATATGTATTGTTTTTAATATTAAATTTTATCAATATTAAAGAGGAATCTCGTTATATATGTGTATAGCCCCATACGTGTTTAAGAAGTGCGTTTTATGGCCGATTGCACCGTCGTATTTTCACTTAGGTTTAGCGCTAAACCTGGTTTATCAAGCCCATTCGACTTAAACCGTCAGTTAAACTTTAAACGTTAAACAAACAGCTCTAAGTGGATTTTAATTTTTATACACGAACTTTGGCCCTCCCGCCCTATATAGGTGGCCTATAAATAAAAATACGTAAATGAGGGTGTATTGAGAAAGTGTTTCTATGTTTAAGAAACAATAGTATCTCTTCTTTGAATCAGCTCCTGACTACTCTAAGATTGTACTCAAGTTCAGGACATTTAAACTGCAGTGACAGATTTTACAGTTTAACCAATCTACGACGTGTAGAATAATAGCACGTTTTTAAAGGATAATATCCGGTGCAAGACATATTTCAACTGAGGTTTAACTTCATAACTAAATTAAATTTAATTTAGTTATTATCGCGATTTAAATAAACGCTGGATTAACTTGCAGGGGTGCAATCGGCCATTAATTATAACTCCGTGTTAAGAAGAGCTTCACTGATTCAGGCTCATTATTATAGCTGAGTTCGATTTTTACTACTAAATTTTTATCCGACCGAATGGAAAAGGTCAAAAAATGGTGCTAAAGAACAATATTTTATGATTTCTCAATAACTTATTACTATATTTACAAAATTGTACAAAAATATGTTAACTTACGTTACATGTCGATTTATGATATGGCAATGAAGCAAATGAACAGCAGATTGCAGAAGAACCAAAATATTACAATACTAATATCATCGGTGAAACCGTAAGACAATTTTAATTTCATACTACTTGAGTATAAATGAATATTACAGGAATTTTAATCGATACAATAAATTATTCAATTTACAACAATTTGACGAATAGAGTTTGTACTTTTCAAATAAGTATCCCAACAATAGCCAGTTCGTCTGCATCCGGGGTTAAGTTGCATTTGAAGTATTATAACAATGTATGAGCTTTGACGTTTATTTTACTAATATCGATGTTATATATTTATCATGAGATGCTAACTGTGCATCAACAATTTTAATTGAGTTTTGTATCGTTCTATTTCGCTGTCTTTTCTCGTTAATTTCCACTTGTAATCTTCGATTTCCTTTTTGGCCTGTGCCAACTCGTCTCTTACCTTTTCTAGTTCAGTTTTTGGTTTTTTAACACATTGAAGCTAAAATGATACAAAAACAAAATATTTGATTGTAATAAAATGTTAAATTTTTAAACTGAGCTTTAACTAAATTATAAAATAAAAATCAAACCTTTATCATGTTTCCAAATGGCGTTGGTCGACTTTTCTTCATGTAAATTCTGCGAACGCCTGACTTCAATGGTATGACTTTATACGGTTCTTGTATATTTGTGTTCCTAATTAGTTGTCCATTAGTTAAAGACAGAAACTGTTCTGGTGAAACGGTAATGATTTTCTTTGGTTTTGGTTTGGGCTGTGTTCGTTTTTCTTCCTGTTGCTTAACAGTATTTAATACCTCTTTACCAACATCTGGAAGCAAAAAAAGACAACCTGCTTTACAATATTCCAATTTAGATAATTAGATAAGAATTATTAATTTTGGGTGTAATTCAAATTGATGTATACCTGTTAAAACAACGGAATGTCCGCTCTCCATCACTGCGTTCAAAATACTACTCTCTTCTTCTGTATCATTTGGGAGCATTGAAATTCCATGCTCCTGTAATAATTGAATTGCGGCAAACCGACTGTCCTCTTCAGGTTCCAGCAATCTATCAATTTTGAAGTCTGATATTGTCGTTCCATTGATTCTGTTAACTAAATTTTAAAATTATTTGGTTATAGAAACTCATAACGGCTGATTTCAAATAATACGCACCTTTTTGGTTGACTTCAGGGATTTCTGAATTTACTTTTTCTTTTAAATTAATAAATACTTGATCTAAAAACAAGAAAGGTTATTAACAAGTTCGGTTTGAAAGATAAGTAAGTTACTTACCTTTGTTGTTAAGAGGGGACCGGCAGTTTACAGTCATATTGTTTCCAATATTAAATAACAGATGCTCTAAAATCATACACAACGAACGAAGACTTAAATTGTGACCAAGCTTTTGAATCAATGTATTAACCAAATACAGGGTGACCAAGATAAGGAGGGAGTCTGTTAAATTAGGAAAAAGTTGCGCAATTAGAGAGGGAATACATGGCATTTTCGAAAATCAAGTATGAGACAGTATTTTATATTTAACCGACTTCGTATCTCTTACGGTATCGGAGATCCCCATGCAATGCATGCTTATCTTGGACACCCTGTATATTGTTTCATTTTTGTAACTTACCGTTATTGTTCTCTATAGTTCGAAACTGTTCATCGCCTACAATAATAACAGGATCTGAAAATAAACACTACGTATTTCTGTGCCAAATGATTTTTGTTGTTGTGAAATTTAAATAAAGGCCTTTATATTTTTTTAAATGTTTTACCTAATTGATTTACGTTGCTATTTTCTTCACTGATTTCCACTATATGACTATTAAGGTCTTCTCCATTAAGTTGCATCATTAGTGACTGGGCAACAGCTTCCGAATTGCTCTCGTAAACTATAAAAGTAATTGAAATATTCAATTAAGTGAACTTTCTAATTGAAATGCGCAGTGAAATAAGGCAGTGCGGATATTTCAACCTTGATGTTCTAGTTGTTTCAATGAGTATTTGTGGATTTTAAATTGAAGCAAAACAGTGAAACAGAATTATTGCGATCAATTACAATACCTTGTAGCAATTCCACCATTTCCATGTTATCAATCTGAAGTGCAATATCCTGAGGGGTGAGATCAAACTTGTTTTTCGTACTAATGTCAGCTCCATTTCTGAGTAGAAGCTCAACCACAGCCGTATGTCCATTTTGTACAGCCCAATGGAGCGGCGTCATATTTAACTGAAAAATCCTATCTAAATAGGTATCTATATTGGGAATAGTGATGAGCGATACTGGCCTTAGTCTTACAAAAAGACCAAGACCGAGACTGTATTTTGGTGAACAAAACCAACACTCTGTGTGAAAGACTTGGCTTTGCTTTGCCTCACCACTAATTCAGAAGAATCAAAGCATGTTCAGATGTGAATTGTTTAACTTTACTTAGAAAAATTGTATTTATACCGCAGTGCATTGATTTAAAATTGTAATTATATATTGTTTGTTAAAAGAACTTGAGAAAAAAGTTAAGAACAGTTTCCCTTACCATATCCTTACAATTAATATCCGCCCCATGTTTCAACAGTGTCTCAGTTGTGCCATAGTGACCTTCATAAGCAGCTAAGTGCAGTGGTGTTCTGTCCACTTTATTTCTAGCATCTTTAAGAATTCCACCTTTCAATAGTGCCTCACATACCTCAACATTGTTATTTTGGGCGGCTAAATGCAAAGGACTAGTCCCCAACTATACGAAGGTAAGAGACATGTTTATAATACTGTTTATACCACTATAGTGATTTTTACCCAATCAGAAATCAAAGGAGACCCTTGAGCCAATAACGCCCGCACCTCTCGTATGTTGCCTTCAAAAGCAAATTTAAGAAGTTGTTTTCCCAGTTCATTGATGTTTGCTAAAGGGGAATTATTAACCGTATCCTGCAATATAACAAAATCCAGCCTAAGTATTACTAATACGCTTAATTGGTTGTTTTTAGTCCCCATTGTCGAAGATTGAATAGTAAATTAACAGAGGAAAGTAGGCAACTTTATTTTGTTAATGAATGAACAAAAAATGCATTTCTAATACCAATTCGCAGTTTACTTCAAGATTTTCATAGTTAATAATTAATTAATTAGTTGTGAGAGACACAAATGTCAAGGGGTTGAACCTTAAATGTTGTTTCGGGTGTGTTTTAACTGAAAACTATGCATTTTTTCGATATACTGATTAATGAGGGTTGAAAACAGAAAACATGAAAAGTAGTTGGTAAACATGAAACTTACCACTTCAGGAAGTTCTTGGTATGTATCATCTCCAGTTAGTATGTATTTGATCGGTCTCGTTCCATTTTCAAAAATTTTGATCATTTCCTGAAATAACGAAATCTACATAAATTCCGCAGCATTGCAAAGTGCAAGTTGGTTCTTAAAAGTTCGAAAGTTTGTTTAAAGGTGATTATTATTGCCGATTTTTGAATTTTCAAAACAGGAAAACACCAGTCTCCCTTTTGGACAGTAGTTTCCTTTTCCTGTTTAGAACGGAAGTGCCTTGATTGCGTTTTGAATGTTTGCATGCTGTTCGAAAATTGGCGGCGAAGTTTGCGATACTTACGAGATTAATCTGCAAAAATTGGTTTGCAAACCAATAAACAACGAAATACGAATAGGGTGCTGTAAATAATAACCTCTAAACTGAGAACTGGCTGGCATAAATTCCTAACAGATGTTTTGCCTGTCATATTGGGCACTTGAATGCCGAATGGCGGCAAATTTAAATTTATATTTTAAAAAATTCTCAAAAAGATGAGAGTGTAACTCATAAGACTTATTTAAATTACATTTTTAACCCTTGCACTGGTCTATTTTTTAATAACAATAAGTTATTAAAAGTAACATTCTCAATATAAAAAAATCTATCTGCGATTTTGTCTTTTTATTGCCTAACTATAAACAAATTGTCTATATTCTATACTAACTATCAACAGGCAAATTTTTATTCGCGTTGATTGGGTCGGTTGACACAATCCAATAGCATCTATTTATCTCTGTCGCCCATGCGAAGTTAACGAGAAATAGGCAATAACGGGTCAACTCAGTCAGTGTACTATTCGATTTGAACTTTGAACAGAAATGCCGCTCTGTATATTCGGATATTTGATTTTTCGAGCAGAAATTTCGGATTTTTTTGAAGTTGTCATTGTATTTGTCAATTTCTTTCGCCGTTTGCTACTTCTTGGTTCGTTTTTTAGTAAAAATATTGAATGGAAAGTACAGAAAACGTCCTAACAGTGAGAGCGAAAAAGAAAAAGCGTAAGTGTAATCGGTTAAATAGAAATTATACATTAGAGTGTGTAACTACATTATTGAAAATTTCAAGTTACAGCATTGAAAGCATTCACTTTGCTTAAATTGTGAAGCTCATGGAAACTCCCGCACGTAGAGTTATTTAACAATAATTCGTGATTATTAACACGTCAAATTGTTATAAGATTTGTAAATGGAACATTTTTTTAATTGAGTCGCCAACAAGGCGTAGTTTTTGCTTCTAGTACCCAACTTTGAAATATGGTTAAACTTTGCGTTACCCGAATATATTCAATCGTTTAAATAATTATGTCTTATGTTGCAGTTATTCGTTATTCATTCATTTAGATAAATATTTGTAGCACTATGGATAAACTACCATGGCTGCCGGATTAGGCAGAGAAGAACTATTGGCTGCAACTTTTAAAGAGAAAATTTTTCATTTAATTTCCTTGGTGTTTCTTACCAAATGTAAGTATGTAACATATACACAAAAAGCAGATGTGAAACGGAAATACAATGCAGTAAATTAGGCACGCCATTGCTTTTTCGTCAAATCAAAGCAAGTTTTAAATCCTATTTTAAATTGGGATGAAAACGACTCTCTTTGCACAATTGCAATATCGCAGAGAAAAGGTTTTTGTTTCAAAACATATTTTTCAAAACTAAAAGCTTTTTTCCGTTGATCTTTAACGTTTTTCCTTTAGAAACTAGATTATCTTATATACCATCTGTTATACAAGATAGTGAGAGTGTACATATATCTATATGTACACATACAGGGTTGCTCATTAGTGCGTCAAAGTGCGATATCTCAGTAAATATGAACTTTACAAGAAAATACGTCCTACGAAAGTTTTTCATGTTTAAAAGGTCCACATTTTAAAATTACTTTCCAATATACGGGGTGTATCATAAACGTGTGGTAGTTACCAACTTTGGTTTTTTAAATGAAACCGCCCCTTTTTTCATTCATTTTCAGATTTGTCGTCAAAATTTAAGTTAAGTTTGTGTCAAACGTTTTACCTGAAAAATTTACGATTTCCGAGTTATTCGTAAAAATGTGAAAGTTTTGACAGCTACTGGGTTCCACAGAAATCGATGCTGTACACTACCCGCTGCGAATTTTGAAAAACAGTTTTCAGCGATTCTAACAGAACATCATGATCTACG
>NW_026017110.1:15129555-15159611 GCF_020466585.1 Dendroctonus ponderosae | reverse complement strand
AACGTGAAAAACTTTCGTTGGACGAATTTTCTTGTAAACTTCATATTTACTGAGATATCGCACTTTGACGCACTAATGAGCAACCCTGTATATCTATATGTACACTATTAATGCGCAAATTAGTTTCGTCCCGTCTGTATTGCCAAAAGATGCGCATTTTTTGAAGTTGAACATTATTTAACGAAAAAAAGTAGGTACATCAGACAAGAACTGAACATCACTTTTCCTTGAAAAAACCCATGGGTTTTCCATTTTGCCAAAGCTACAAATTAGGTTTGTCTGGACAAATACCAATAATCAACCGTCATTTAATACTAAATATCACTGAAGCGTTTCAAGTGGTTTTATAGCAGGACATTTTCCGGACAATAGTTTATAAGAAAACTCCCATTAATTTTCCATTTCCACAGCAATAAATTTCTGCGTAACATTGAGAAACATGCTGCATATTACGGCTTAACGTGCCTACAGAATATATGTATGTTTTTCAATTGCAGATATTTTCAGCCAAACGCATAATTCAGAGTTTTACTTAACAGAGTCATTGAAAAGAGCATTTAATGTTGAAGGCGATTTAGTTGAAGCTATAACTGTAGAAAAGTTTTGGGAGGTACGTATATAAATTTTCCTTCATTTATAAAATTTGTTTATTTGAGGCCTGACATACAATAATATACATAAGTGATGAATAGTTACATACTAAGACAACATACATATTAAACCACATTCTTTTTAAGCTGGAATTGTTTTTTCAGCATAAACCAAAATTGTGGTTTCGATTTTACGACTTAAATACAGGGTGTCCGGTAAGCACATGATCAAAAGGATACTGCGATATTCTTTGCATCAAAAGAAAACGATCTGACCGAACTTCTATTAACAAAAAATGTCTGGCTCCTCTGCTATTGATGGCCAAAGTTCTTCAAAAAATTATTTTTTTTTAAATATCGGGAGAATGGTACTATGTATTTTGGTCAAACTCGCTGTGAATTTGTTCTTATGTAAGACTCATATTTTGATGAAACAATCGAGTTCAGCCGTTTTGGACAAGTGGTGAATTCTTGAGTGTCGTGGTACAAAAACTATCAGAACTTTTTATTTGGTGGAGGAAATCAACTCATTTGTTTTTGCTTGATGCACTAATCATTTATTCACAATTTTGTGCTCTGTGTAAAATCTTGTAGCATTCATAGTTTTTGCGCAAAAAAGTATGTCTGTTTTCTTGCCAGACATTTCTTGTTAATAAAAATTAGGTCAGATCGTCTTCTTTTGATGCAAAGAATATCGCAGTATCCTTTTGATCCAGTGCTTACGGGACACTATGTATATGTAATTATTAAATTTTTAATATTTACAAATTAAATTACTAATAGAATAAATGAGAAAATTATTATTACTTCGAATATAAAAAGAAAAATGTTTTCAGTACGTAAGCAGCAAAATGTTAGAGGAGTTCTATGGATCCGACAAAGTTAAAGGGTTAAGAAAAAAATCAGAGTAAGTGCATTCTCTAATGACAATCTACGTCTGGCAATAGGAAAGGATTATAAAAAAATAATCTGCAACATGTTGGTTGAATAATCAAAATGTTGTTTTCAATTATTTATAGATAGAGGTGGGTCTTCTAAATCTGAAAGCTAAAGGAACACGAAGGAGACCAAGTGATTTGTGAAAATATATTTATGGTGCGAATACTGAATTTTTTTTTAGGTAAAAGTGTCTGAAAATTCTTGTGAAATTCATGGATACTTTTTCGGCAGTGTTTCAATAAGTTTGAGAGTTCCGCGAGAATCGAGACACTTTTAGATTAGAACAGCCAACTGCGTAAGCTAAAACATAGTTTGGTGCATGTTTGTTATCGCGTTGGGTCAGAGACAAGTTGGTTGGGTGATGTTTTTCTTGATTAAGTTCATGCGTTATATCTCTTTTTTGTTGAAATTTCATTTTTTTGTGCGTTTAATTTCTGTCACCGACAAACTTATTTTTGCAGATTATTTCAAGTCAATTTGTTTTAAACACTGTCGCTATTTTCTTAATTTCTCTGTCTAAAAGCCGTATTTGGTTTTAGATGGATATATAGTGATGCATCAAGAACCAAAAGTATCAGATATTGGCTTTCATTGACTTCATATTATGGTGGTGGATTTTATGCGGATTTTTCGTTGAATCTGAATGAAAGCATGACACTATTAGATACATTGCAGGAAAATCTATGGATTACGCGAGGAACTCGAGCTGTATTTGTGGATTTCAGTGTGTACAATGCTAATTTGAATCTATATTGTATCTGCAAGTAAGTATTTGATTAAAGACCAAGTTGTTCGGGATTTTATGCAACTAATGCGTACTTTTAGAATTATTTTTGAATTTCTACCCCCCGGAGGAGTATCGCCAGCCGTTCAATTTACCCCTGCCGCTCTAACTCCGTTCGGCAATATATGGGACTGGATATTAAGAATATTACTTTACTACTTCTCTGCTTACATTATGTACTGCCTTTGCGAAGAAATCAGAGAGATGGTTCATTTTAAAGGCACATATTTTATTCAGTTTTGGAATTATGTTGATCTGATTATAATAATGGTGAGTTTTTTTTGTGAAGTAGATAATAAATAGAAAATTATACTTTTTCATTGTCATTTTTTATTATGGAAAATAATAGAGGTCTAATTTAGAATCATTTTAATGATTTTTAGCTGACATGTCTGTTGGTAGTTGGGACCGAATATATGAAAGCTGTAATGGCTCCTTACATTGAAGAGATCCCTCATAATCCTACTCGTTATGGAAATTTGGAGACACCTGGAATCATTTACCAAGTGGTCAAAACAAGCGGAGCCGTCTTATTATTTTTTGTTTATCTACGCACGTTCAAGTACTTGAATTTCAGCAGACGAATCGCTCAGCTAAACAACACGATTCGTAATGTGAGCAAAACCATTTATTAGCAATTAAAGCGTGGTGGAAATTAAGAAAAAAATGCAATTAGTGTCTTAAAGTCTTAGTGCTGCTCGGTGTGATAAGTATTGTTTTTATAGTGTTCCAAAGATATTCTTGGTTTTTCCGTGATGTTCTTTGTCGCCTATTTTGCATACGCTGAACTAGGATATTTGGTGTTTGGAAGCCAGGTAAATTGACTCATTTAATGGAAATTCATCATTAGCAGTTTAGCATATATTTTTTACTAATTTTTATGATGATTATGTCGACAATAAGACAAATTCATTTCGTTTCAGACCGATGAATTTCGCAGTTTTGGTCAATCAATGTTCACTCTCCTTAGAACTATACTGGGAGATTTTGACTACGAAAAAATTAGTAATGCTAATTGGATAGTGGCTCCCGTATATTTCCTGACTTATATTATCCTAGTGTTTTTCGTTCCGCTGGTAAGCAAATTAAAGACTAAGTGGTGACTTGAGTTTACTCGGAAAACCTACCGGATTTTTTTGATAAATTAAATTTGGTAGTCACAAATTATTTAAAATTATCGGGATTTTTCAATTCAATTAATCATCAATTTTCAATTCAACAACAAATTAAATTTTCTTTGAATACATACATACATACATTTTCATCAAACAATAACATTAAATTATGAGATAACATTGGAAAAAATTAATATACACTTTTTACGTATTTAATATTCAATTTGATTTGTTGCAGAACATGTTCCTGGAAATCATTAATGACACTTACGCCGACGTTAAAATCGACATAGCGATTGCGCCAAAAAAAATTGAAATGTCTGAGTATATAAAGAAAAAGTGCCAAAATTTATTCAAAAAATTTTGGATGTGCAGTGAAAGAAGAAAAGGAGAAACCAATGATGATTAACAGTAATGTTAATCGCATTAGAGACGCACTAATTAAGTCAGATTCATTTATGTTTATATTCAAAAACTAAACTTACTAAAAATTTAGAAAGCCAATATTTATTTGCATTTCCACGTGCTAGTTATTAATAAGATTAAATTTCAGATGCGACTTTGATGATCGTGAAATCGAAATGTATTTCAAGAGATATGATATAGACCCATTAAAAGACTTGCAAAAAGAGGATATTGAACGATTCTATGAAATGTTTGGTGAGTAATACAGATTAAATTGGTTAAAGTGTCCTACGGATCCAATATTTAAATTATGTTAATCTTGCATTTTTTAATTGCGCAGCTCAAGAGGATTTAGCAAGAAAGAGGGGCGAAGAAAATATTGTTACTTGGAAAGGCTTTCAAAAGTAAGTTACTTTGTAAACTGATGACTTACCCCGTATTTAAAAATCTTTTGATTTTACGGTTTGACTCAAAAAGTTGTAGAAATAATGTTGATCTTTTAAATAATATTTACTGACAAATAGGTACAGTTTACACTATTTTAAGTTGTCTCTTAATCACAAATCGGTTTTCTACAGTAAGAAAGCAACAATTACAAGTTTTAATAATAATTAAGTTAAAACGCCTTTTAGCATCAGAAAAATGTACTTTAACGTAAGCATATTTATATGAAATAATTTAATACCTGTTTGCTTACACTTACCTTAATCCTCCCTATATTGCTCATTTTCTGAGTAAGTAAGTAACTAAAAACGACTTTCCTGTGTGCATATTAATGAAAGTCCTTTGAGGCTTTCTGACATTTTCCTATAAGAGCGTGATAAAAAAAGCCACTTTGTCCAAATAAGCACAACGTTTTAATTTACAAAAATCATAACAGCAATTTAAATTTGTAATCCGCGATATTTCCATACTTGATGTCTTAATAGACATAGCAGTTTCTCCCTTGTTTCCTGCAGTACATGTCATTGATTATTTTGTTTTAAGCAGAATAAAAACTCGATATTGCTTTGCTTCTCGACTGTGCAATTTTTTGTCGTTTTATTCATGTATGTTGTATTATTTTGTGTATAACTTGAGTTCGTTGAACGATCCCAGCTTTCTTCAATATAACTCATGTTTGAAAACAACCGGGTCACGCCGTTCCAATCGGTGTTGCATGTTTTTAAAAAAGACAGATGTGATTTATTTTGATAAAGAATCTTGATAAAATCTCGTTTAATTAGTTAGACCTTAAGAAAGTTGTAGAAAATATTGAATATTTTAGGCAAGATGATAAATTGGTTGAGTTGGAAAACACTCTAGCGATGGTGGGACAGAAAGTGCACGATATTTTGCGATTAATCGAAGGCATCCAAGATGCTCATCCAAAGCCACTGTTGCTGTAACGAAATGTGAAATGAAGGTAATAAAACAATGTTTTAAATGTTTTTGATATGCAGATATTATAAACCAATATCTATTTACAATAATTTACATAGCATAATACAGATTTATAAGTTCAGTCAATAATTGATAATATGTTTTTATAAACCTGTTTCATACAAAGACTGAGAAAGAGCTTGTATAATAATTGACTTTTCGGTCAAGTCGAAAATACTTTACATATTGGCCCTTTTTCAATTAAGATAATACGCTTAATAATATACTTATAATTATTGCAACATAATTACAGTAAATTAGCTACACATGTGATGAGCATTCTAAGATCACAAAATGGCATGTGGTACTCTATGAAATACCAAGAAAAATTTAGAATTGAAGCAAATTATACACTGTCAGCACAAGTCGAAAATAACCTGCAACAAATGAAATTATATAATGATCTACTTAACTAAATTTAACCGAAAATATTCCCTAGTGAAATGGGATGGTTTTCCAAAGTAATTGCAACTAAATTGCACATACAATAAATACATCTGCCTAGTTACTTAATCTACGTAGGCATGGAAAATACTTCAACATTATTATATAAACTGATTTTAGATTTTAAGGAGATACATATTTATGCTGATATTTTCAAGGCTACATCAAGGGTTGCTTCGGTGATTCCAAGTCCACTATATCGAAAATTTCAATTTAATTTGAGACAATTTTGCCGTGTTCAATAACAGGCTCGCAATTCAATATACTTTTGCCAATAGGAACGAAAATAATCTGTACGAATTGCCACTTTTTCTTCTATCACAGTCCTAAGTAGTAAATAACAATTTCTTACGCGTTAAAGTAATAAATACATACATTGTATACAAACTGAAGAAGATAGAGTATATCAAATAGAAAATGTAAAAATACAGTTATGTGCAAATGTTATGATACAATATACATGGTAAAATAAAAAATTGAAATACTTATCCAATTATGATTGATATGACTGGAAATAGTTTAAATACAGTTTTTAAATTACTGACAATCAAAATTACTGAAAACAATTATTTTTCGCTAAAAATATTCATTCCTGTAGTGGGGTTAATATCAACGACTTTTTTCGTTTTCTTAGAGAAACATATTGATGTATATACTTAAAAGCAAAAGTAACAACAATATCAGTCTGTTCAGAGAGCTCAGTAATGATAAAAATTCCATTTGAAATTGTAACAAAATACATAGATCTAATTACATTAGTTACGTTTGCATAACCTGGGAATAAAGTAATTAAATCAAGCTGTAACACGATATAAGACAGTCGCATCTCTTAGTTTTATGTTATGTAGCATAATGTACAGATAGATTCGATTTAATTTAAAAATTATTTTAAATGCAACAAAACGACTAAAATACTGTAATAAAGGGGAATACTGCAACTTCCAAAAAATCTGGCAATATGATTTTTGAATAAGAGAGGTTTGAAATGTAGCTACTACATTTTATCAGCAAGCGTCATGAACATAGGGGAAGTGTTGACAATGATCGATGGCTTCCTTACTAAAACGGATTAATAAAATTGGTAAGGGTTTTAAAATAGATTATTTAAGTTTCCATTTTAAGTTTCCATGTTTTTATACTATATAGTTTTATTTCTACTTGAAAGAACTTCGAATGAGTTAAAGATTTATTTTGATTTTTATTTTGATCGCTATTCAGAGGTTGATCGTCTACATTCACTTTCCCAAAATATGCGTGCTTGCACTTGATTTGAAATTGCACTCTTATCTTCTTAAAAAAAATTGCCATTTTCAAAATAATTTTTTTTCCAATTATAATTGTATCGGGATACTACTGCTCTCTCTCTGAGAGAAGAATCAATTTAATTTGAACATTTTTTCATTTGAAATACCACACACATGAACGATCATAATATTGTAATTTAATGCTGAGAAAGCGTGTTTTCCGATAATTCAACATTTTCTCCAAATGTTTTCAAGTATAATTTCTAGAAATTCATTTTATTTAAAAGAAGTATCATGGTCTACTTAGCAAATTAACAGCAGTAAAAATGGGTTTTCCCTATTTAGAAGCCACACTTAGACGGTTTAGCTGAACAGATATAGTGACATCCGCAATAAAATGGCATACCAGACTAATTAAACAAATAACTATCAGATACTAAAAAATACTTTAGATGGTTAATAGTATCCGTTTTTGCACTTTCTTCATTGCGAAATGGTGACTGACCGAATTTTAGAGTTTTGGATTGCAGTATTTTTTTTTAAATTTAAATGCAAATCGAACAACTTAGCGGCTACTTTATCATCATATGACACTTCATAGACTATTTACATGAATTTACTGATACTTACTTGAATACACTCATAAAAATTCACAATTGATTAAAAGCAGTAAGAAGAATAGAGCCTACTTATTTCCGAAGGATATATTAGTTAACAGCTCTCTCTCTAAGGAATCACATTCAGCCAAGTCCTCACCATGTGAGCGATAATAACTAGAAGCCATATTACTGTCAATGCTGTCGTAGTAAACATTTTTCGTTTCCCAAAGAAATGTATTTGCCGTGTGAAATCGGTGACTTTCAGAGTCAGTTGTCGTTTGATGAACCGAGCTCTTATCCATTAAGGAATCTGGATAATCTGGCAGTTCATTATCATATGAAGAGAGAATCCATGGAGATAGAGATTTTCCGTTTGGCGATGTTGAGCCTTGAATCTACGAAAGAACAATCATAATTAGCTATTTACAAAGCTTACACATTGTATAAATTAGCATCATTTTAATGGCAGTATGTATATATATATAGTTAATTATCATGAATAAGAATATTTAAAAGCATTTGAAACGTTCACTGTCTGGTCTAGATGACTCACAAACAATACACTTATTGCCTTAAATTGTTGTAGGTTTAATCTTGTCAGGTTTTCCTGGGTTTTAGCATTAAAAAAGTAACCATATGTATAAATCAGAATTAGCAAACATTTAATGGGACCTGATGAATGTTTGAAAAGAAAAGTGGTTATTTTAATACTGCGAATTATTTGTAATTTGTTTATTATCTGGAGGTTGCCGTAACTAAAGTATTACCTTGCGTTACAACGCTACTTGAAAACATCCACTCGTCGATTTTATTACTAACCTTGAAAGAGCATGCCTCCGCACGTTAGAAGCAAATTAAAAGAGCATTGGCATTTACAGTAGAAAATAGAATATTGCATAAATCAAAATAATGCAGTACTTTAATTTATAGACGACATGCAACATGCATTTACTTAATTAAAGGATTACTTTTATAAATCGTTTATTTGAGGTGTTAGGAACTGAAACGGGTCAATTAATTGCCTTACTGATATCGGATATTGGAAGTTTTACGTCTACCACATCATAATCACCTGCCATTGGAGCCATAATAGCATTAAAATTACCATATTATTGAGATTCAGACTGGTTCACCGATCGATTAATTAGCAAAAAATAAGCGATCCGTGCTATTGAATGGTCTGATCCAATGAGGAAGAAATAAATTTAACTATAATTAAATTACTCATTTTGTATTATTAAAAACTGTTATCGATTGGCTGAAGAAGCAATAGGTGAATTAATGGAAAGAAATTGCATTAACGTCTTTAAATAAATGCAAGACAACATAAGGCAAAGCGAGATCTGATATGTCATAAATCAAAGAAAACATTCCGTTACAATAAATTAGAAATGTTTAGATTACAACTCATTAGCTTTATAATAATAATGAACTGCACCAAAAGAGTAAACAAAAAGGAAATTGATATCTTACGATTATGTTTAAAAAAAAGTTAATCATGTTAATAATCTATAAATATACACTTAGGAAAAACACATGATAATGATGAAAAATCAAAGTACTGATAAAATTTTAACAAGCATGAAAACATAATGGTTAATTGGCCCGAACTTTAATAAATTTGAAATGCAACAAAAAAAGGAAGATAACGTATTTCCTGTTATAGTATATAAAAAAATAATTAACAGGAATTAAAGATGTTATCGCCGTCCTGTTCGTTCTGCTCTTGTGTGTTAGTTATCATATGAAATAATAATCAATTAGTATCTGAGACAGAAGCGTAACGAAAATTTTAATTGGACTAAACAAGAAGATATATTTATTGTACAGTAAGTGGCAAATCTGGACGAATATTTTTAAAATTCCAATATATCAGCTTTACGGTAAATCTGGCTATTATTAAAAAAATTGATTCAACTGATATCAAAACAGTCGGTTTAAGCACAGATTAAGAATAGATAAATACTTGTCGAGTTGTTTGGCTTGAATTTAAATCATTCATTGTCCAGACGTGAGTATGTCTACATCAACATTTCACATTTATTTTAGAATAAAAATATTTTATAGAAAGTATACACTTAACCATCGTTATTCAGTTGCCGTAATAATTCAACTACCGTAGATTTACGTGCACGGACAATCGGAGCGAAACAGATTTACACAATCGTAATTGCACATCAGTGGCGTAGACACTTGGGCAATGTATATAAAAACACATTATCAAGTGCAACAAGTAGTCCTGTGGTAATTTGATTTGTTTCAGCAGGATTTCTGCAATTTTTTTGCTCAATTTTCCCTTAAAAATTTAGTATGTATGGCTTGCATTGAAAAACACCAGTGAATTGTGTTGGCAATATTTCGGTTGATGGATTTGTAAATTTATAACTTAACGACTTAACTTTTTATGATTTCCATAACTACAATAAGAATTCTTATAAAAATCAGGTTTACCAGTAAAATGTTTTTTTTTGTGTTTGGCTTACGAGTGAAGCTTAAAACGGTGACTAAAAAAATGGGTTTAAATGCAAGCTAAAAACAGCTGAATGGTTGTTGCTTCCTTATTTTCTACACAAAAAATGTTTCAGTTTGACTTAACTGAATAAATAATTTTGAAAATTGAAAATCAGGGAGTTATACATATCTTTAAACTACAAATACAATTACAAAATACTCCCTTGTTGAAAAGAAACGAACACACCAGCTTCTGAATTTTTAATAATTTTACTACATTTCGGTGCATTTTCTAGATTTCGTTCGCACCAACCGTGGCATGGTTGGTTCAGTTCCAGATATTAACATGCATAATGTAACAAGGAAATGCGGTTGATTTCCAGTTATAATATTTGCAGTTTCCTGTTTCTGGTCGTAACAATGTCATCGAAATATTTCGATTCACTTCGGCACCCGATTACAAAATACAAACAAAGGAGTTGTGCGGTGGAACGGGTTTTAATTTAATTGGGTTAGTTTCATGTTTTATAACTTTTAATTTTGCTAAGGCTGAAACCGTTTCGTTTAAATTGATTGCGAAAGTGGCCGATTGTTCAACATTAAACGGTTTTGTTTTAGGTATTGTTGTCGCATCAATCCACTTCCTGATAGAAAGACAGGACAATTATTGTGGGGAAATAAGGAAGAATAGTTTTTTATTTAAAAAAAATATCATGCCTATAGATGCCTTTCAGTTTTATGCAATTTAAAATTTTTAAACCAAATTCATACACTATAGCAAGCAATATACGTCCAAGCCATACTCATACAAAGCCCAATAGATAACTTGGAAACACAAATATTCACATTATTACCATACTTAATAATTTTTGACTTGTAAAAAACCGCCGAGAAAAAATTTTCAGATTTTTAAACATAAACATTTCTGAAAGGGTATATAGAAAAACCATAACAGATGTCGCAACAATTCTTTAACTCGACAGTTTAAAGTTCTTTTACTTTTTCTTAGATTCTTAAAGTTTGGTATTAACAATTTTTGCAAGGCAGTGCAGCAGAAGTTTGCATAATATTCTATCTTATTGAGAGCAAACTAATAAAAATATATAAACTATTTTTATATTTGCTATTGTAATATAATTATTTCACGTTGACAAAAAACCTGTTAAAACATAGTAAATAAATATATAAAACTGGTGAAAAAAATCAGCATTTAATTTTGACTGTAATTTTACGTGTAATATTGGATTTGCTTAATAAATTAAATAGACTTAGCGAGCAGGATATAATTGCTTATAAACATTTAATAATTATCTTTAATTATACAAGTTTGCGCAATCATTGTTCCTTGAAACACTTATTAATCTCGCATTTGCCGATACGCAATGATTATTTGAAATAATATTTTTGCATCAAATAAAAAAGTGGTATTAATAATTCATATTGAACTCGATTGGTGTGAAACAAGACTGTATCAATATTACTGGGGCAAGATGTTATTTTGCAGTATTTATTTGCATTTGAGAAAAATAAAACATACCAATTTTTATACCAAGATCAAATTAATTAAAGCAATTTCTCATCAATGTATTTTTGTTGAAGAAGTGTATGGTTCTTGTTGTAGCTTTTGCTTGCTTAAATATCCATTAGAGGCCCTTGAAAAATATCAAAATTTTTAACGAAACGTTTCTCTAATTTTTTGATGAATGAAAAAGTTAAGTTAGATTGTGTACTTATTGTTAGTGCTTGATAACAACGTTTATTCTTAGTGTTTCCATATGTACACTGTGCCATCTCGATAAGTATGGGAATAAAGTGAATATCACCCAAACTAACTACTCTACACTACTTACTCCAGCTACAGACCGTCGGACAAAGCGAACCCATATGATACATCCCAAGCATAAGCCGATTAAGCGACCGTGGCAAATAAAAATAAAATATAAAGCCTGACTTACTCCACTCACTGTGTGGCACGTAACGAAAAAAAAGTCCTGCTATTGATTGCTGTCCCGCCTGAAGAAACTCCATATTGAGGAAGTTGTTTTGGACCGTACCTTTTCGTCCTTAGGAGCTGTCCACTTGGAGGATGGGGTCTTCTTCAGGCTGTTTTGCTGATTCGGAGAATTGCTCTTCGCTAGCGAATCGGTGCCGCGCAACTTGCTGGAAAGAGAATCTCTGGCTGAAATCAGAGAGCTATTTCTGGATTTTGGGAGGGAGTTCTTCAGGCTGCCGCTTTCCGCGCCTCCTCCTCCTCCAGCGCTTCGGTTCCTCCAGGAATGTGACGAGTGCGAACGGTGTGGCGATTCGCCACTACGACTGCGCGGTGCAGGGCTGTGTTTACCTGCGGGTGCGTGATGACGTATGAATATGGGGTGTTCAGTGTATGGTGGTGGTGGGTGTGAAAAGTCAAACTAATTACCAAGAACTACATGATATCTAATTACTACTTAGTTATAGTTATATTTCCTTGTATTTGTAAAATCTGCTGTTAATTGAATAATTAATTCTGATCAAGAACCTCAACTGCAACATTTTGATGCATATACAGGGTGTTCCGTACGCACATGACCAAAAGGGCACGATGATAATCTGTAGACCGAAATAAGACGATCTGACCAACTTGTACTAAGAAAAAATGTCTGGCTGCTCGCTATTGATCGTTAAAGTTCTTCAAAAAAATTATCTTTTTTGAAATATCACGAGAATGGTAATGGATTTTAATGAAACTCGCTATGAATTTGTTTCTAATGTCCGAGTTCAACCGCTTTAGGCGGAAGTGAGGGATTCAAAAACTATCAGAACTTTTTATATTTTGCTAAACCCTCGCTTCTTCTTTTCGCGAGTTTTGTGATGAACGCAATTCGGACGAAAACGCTTCCAAAACACGAACGGGCCTAAGACTTTGACCATGTCGGTAGCCTGAAATTTATAAAACGGTTGACAATTAATATATTCAAAAGGAACATTATCGCTTACAAAGACGATTGCAGTTAATGTATCAGATTGTTAAATAACAAAAACACAAAATTTTTTTTTTGCAAAAGCTTTGAATACTACAAAATTTTACAAACAGCTCAAAAATGTTCAAAAAGGATTAGTGCATCAACACAAAAATCAGTTGATTCCAGCTACCAAATGAAAAGTTGTAGTAGTTTTTATACCAAATTCACAACGAGTTTCAAAAAAATCAATCGTACCATCCTCCCGATATTTAAAAAAACATATATATTTTTTTTGAAGAATTTGGATTTTCAATGAGCAGGACATTGCTTCTTAAGAAAAGTTAAGTCATATGGTTTTCATTTGAGCCCAAGAATGTATCAGAGCCCTTTTGATCATATGCTTAAAGGACACCCTGTATATTTAATCAGAATTAATTAATATTTTCAGATAGGGAGTGAGTTGAATAAATCAAAGTTTTGTAGTATGATGACGGGAGAAATTGATTTTCCGCTGTTTACCGTGCCTTTGAAATGCGCTCATTTAATATGATTTTCTATGGTGATTAAATAAGATAAGAACAAAACTCTTAAAAAATGCAAATAGTCGGAATGCGGTAAATTGCAAAGTACCTATATTTTTTTCTTGGGGACAAAATGAACGCCCGGATTCAAAGTACTCAAAGATTCGTTCAGATTATTTCGTTAAGCCACAACGTAACGAACATAATCCTTAAAAATTCTATGCAATTGCGATACAATTCAATCAAACAAGCATTTTGTAATAAAGTCTGTATGTGATTCAATGATATAAAAAATAACCCTTGGATATTTTATTGTCTTTGGGTCTGCATCGTATGTTATTTGTTTCTCTTTGTAACATTTCATTGGTTTGTTTGTGAAGCCTCATGTTTTTTAAAGTAGATTCTATGGGTTGTCACTGCCCAAGGCAGTCACCGAATTATTTTAGTTTTAAGTGTGCATTCATTACTTTCTAGGTACACAACAATTTTACCAGTTCGCCCGGATCTCCTTCTTCCTGCCAACTTAAATAAGTTTTGTGGAAACGTCTTTAATATTCAATCTGTATCAGATGATCACCGGAGTCAAGTCAAGTTCATGTTCATGTACTCGTTTTTTATATAATTTTAGTTCGTTTTCCTAGTCAGTTTATTCTCTACTCTTTTAACCATTTTGACCATGGTGTGCTGTATTTTGGCCCCTGGTAAGTTACCCCTTTTTTCTTTCTTATCCATTTGCAGGATATTTCCCAAAGTACAAACTGAATGAAAATGAAAGGATTACAAAGTGATGAAACTGTTTCTTTGTTGCTTTTTAGTGGCCCTGATGAAAACGCAATCGTGAAAAGCGCTTTGCTTAACTATTATTTAAAAAAATATCCTTGGAATGAATCACAATCACACTTTATTACAAAAGGCTTGTATGATTGAGATTTATCCAGTGTGTACACACTTACTTCTTCTCTCAATTGCGATACAGTAGTTTTGTGCAGAAATTAATGGATGAACATGAGTGTTTCTCATGTCTCGCTGGCATAAAAAAGTATCTAAATWTTTCCTTGAAGTTAGGCTTCAAGGACTAGATTTTATTTTAATTTAAGTACATATCTGGATGGATTTTAGAACTGAAAATGTAGTTTTCAAAAATCAAAGTATTCAAATGTGGGCCCAGCTTAGTATGGAAAGTGACAACAATACCAGAAAAAGTCGTTAGACAGACATAATTAAAGCCCAATTTCATCGGAAAATAAACTTGTTCTCATACTCTCCATGTAACACCATGTTACTCCTTCAAATAAATTAACTCAATTTTGAATTAGATGAACTCTTGATTTGTTCTTTTGTTTGAGTCACTTAATTTTTTCTATTCCAAACGAAAATAATTATATTTTAGCAACTTTTGATAGCAACAAATCATCACTGATTTCGCTGTAACTGCTACCATTTTCAAAATATCCCATATAACGAACCAATATCCATCGTCCCATCCCGTACTGTTGAAGCAGGAAAATGATATCAGAATAATTCAAATTTAAACGTTCAACATTCCACTATAAGACCAGGATTTTAGAATCAAATGCGTATATAAAACAAGAAATGTTGGAATAATAAAAAATAAACTGGAACTGGTTATTTAGGAGTATTCATATTGATGTTCTTTCAGTATCTCTACAGTCTTTAATCGATTTGAATTGTTTTTGAACGTACTTTTTCTCTTTTAATAAGACCATGTTTTTAATAAGAACGGTATATTTTGGCAAGCCCCTAAAAAGAGAAGTGAGCGTTATTGTGAAATAGTTGTGAGGAACTAACTACGCATCACCGTTTAATTAATTTAGATTAAATCAGCCATATGCGCGAGTATTACGGAAATTACCGGAAAGTGAGTAAAAACTACACGAAAATTAGCTCGGAAATGAAATAATCTCTAACTTGCCTACTATATTATGTACTAGCTAATGCATGACATCGTCTATAATTGGCGTGTTCGAATAGTTCCAGTGAGAGTGGAATAAACAGTTTAATCAAGTAATGTTTGTTTGAGTATGTGGCTCAAGCTCGACGACAATGCTGCCGATGGTATTATTTGCTGATCTAGATTTTTGGAGCATGAAACTAATCAAAAGCAAACACGAACAATCACCTCAAAACAACAAACTTCCCGCCCGTTTAACCGAGAAAAAAAATCACCAGTACATACCTCCCGGTGGCTTTGGAGCTGTATAACTCTTCAATGGAATCTTGCTAGGTCTTCGCTTGGATCCGCTGCTGTCTTTACTCTTATTGCTCTCAGTTTGATCATGTGCAGACTCAGTACTACTGCTATGGTCCATTTGTAGGTTCATCGGTAACGGACTCATGGCTTTCATACTTGCAGTACTAGCAAAGAAACATACAAAATTAACGTGTAATAAGTGTCATTAAACATGAAACACATGCCCATTTACATGTGATGCTACTCTCATTAGCCGCAGTATCTGGGTTAGTTTATTTAGGGAATGAAAACTGGAGTGTGGAAATTACTAGACTGCGACATTGTGCATTGTTTGTTCTGTTATGGTGATATCATTTTTCTAAATCTATTTCTATTGTTAATGTAATTTTAAGTAAAGTACATTAACATTTTTATGCGCCATGTTGGTAAAAGTAAGCATAATTTGACTAGAGGAAGCTTTTCGCAAAGCCTAAATCCAAAAATACAGTTTTTTCTTGCTTAAATTAGAATATAAGACACTTACCTAATTTCAGTTCGTGATGACGGCCTATGGTCTTGAGTAACATGGAGATCAGGTATAATATCAGGTGATGTGCTTTTCGTAACGTTGGGCTTGTGAAGATCTTCAAGCACTCTCACTCGAGCTTTGGTACCTTCCAATTCTATAGTCCTATTTTCCAGCTGTAATAGATAAGGGTGAAATTATAAAAGTATTAAGTAGTTCTAGACTAAAAACAGGACGGGATAAGAAAATTTACTTCAAACCGAAGTTTAAAACTTACTTCGAACCGTAAGTCTTCGTTTTCTTCCACAGCCTTATCTAATCTTTGACGTAGTCCCAATTCTAATCCTCCCGCAGTATCCAGCTGCTGTTTCAATACCTGCGAAAGAAAAGAATATTATAAACTTTCAGCCAATAAATAATATTAAATACTTTTTTATTTTATTAGATTAGTTAAACGTTTGTATATTAAAAATGTGATAACCCTTCCTTCTACAGTGAAGTATGCCAGTAGATCGGGAGGGACAGATCATGAGGAACCAAATTGACTACGTATTGATTAGACAAAGATACAAAAATGGGATAATTTCGGCAAGAACATATCCAAGTGCCGACATTGGGTCAGACCAAAATCAGGCTTTGAATGAATCAACGTTTGAGAAAGGAGATCAACATAGTATTAACGAATCTAAAGGAGGAAATTCTCCAAAGCACTGGAATAGAAGACAAATGGCTTCTAATGAATACAGAAATAACTAGAAGTCAAAAGGGAGTACTAAAACTAAAAACACATACAAAAGAAACAATGGATGACATAGGATATTCGTCCGTTAATGGATGAAAGGAGACAATTAAAAACAAAGATAATATGAAATTTCGATACATAGACAAAGAGGTAAAGCATGAAATTAAACTAGCAAAAGATACATGGCTAAAGGAACAGTCCGAAGAGATAGGAGTCGGGTCAAGTGGGGTAATTGTAAGTCGTGGTAAATGTAAACATGCACAGATTTCAATTTAAATTTACAGCAAAATCTATTACGTTTGCTAATATTAAAGAGCTTCACGACCTCTCCTTATAAAGGCCTCCGCAGTTTCTTCTTTCCGTGAAAGGGCGTCCCTTTTCAATTCCCGCGAACTATTCGCTGTTGGTTGTTTTGTCGCCTATGCAAAATTACTGTGTACTGTCTAAAGGTAAGTATTGTTTTCTTGTTTTATAAAATGCTACAATATATTACTTTATCTACCTTCACTCGCATAAATACTGATTTATTAATAAACCGTTTGTTCTATTGTTGCATATACCCCCATAAAAAGGTAATATGGTGTAATTGTAAATAACATTTTGGGGCAAAAGTAAACAATGATTAAATTTCGAGATTAATAAAAATATTATTTTTTCAAATGTCTCGAAACTATGTTCCAAAGACTCGTAGACCGGCCTACAGTAAAGAAGGTATTGCTAATGTTGTCGCTGATGTGAAAAACCGAAACATAACTTATCGAGCATCTGCTGAATGCTAGAATATTCCAATTGCAGTCACTTCGAAAAAAAATAATGAGAGACTGCCTTCAATTAAGGAAAATCGTGGAAGAAAGAACACTTTCAACCAAGATTGTTGAATGCTTGCTATCTTGAGCTAATTCTAACTTATGGAGACGTTTTGACAACAGAAGAAGTTCTGAATAGGCTAAAGTTAGCTTAACAAAGTTTTTGAATAACTAACCGAAGAAAAAGCCTGAATGAAAGGAGGAAAAAATGAATTGAGAGGGTGCCAGAAGAGACAATGCCTACTGAAAATAGGAAAAAGAGAAAACAAACAGAAGAAAAGTAGTTCGGACGATGAAAAAAATGGCCATTCGTTATCACATGTTTCAGTAATGGAGACGCTTCTTTCGAGGAAGATTTTTATTTTGCAGAAGATCCGATTCCGACACCTATTTCAGAACTAGAATTGGTCTAAATTTTTTTAATAATAACCAGTTTACAAATAATTCACTCACATCAAAAACAATTTAAGTTTTGAGACCTAGTTGGAATCATCGCACAGCATCAATTTGGAATAACAAGGTCAAACCGTTCCAGTCAAGGATGGTGACCAATTAAAACCCGTAATCATGACATAAAAAGTTAATTAATATCCCAGCAGGTATTTCTTTTTATTTAAATTTACCTTCGAGTAAGTCAGCCACGTGAAAACCGATTTGGTCGATTCCACTGCGGTAATGATGTAGGCAATTTTTTTACTACTGTTATCTATAAATAATTATAGGTACATGGTGAACCAGTTTTAATATTTTCATATTTTTGGCAAATCCCTTAGCAATGTACTGAAAAAAACTGTTCTATTGACATGTTTTATTAATCTGTGAATCTGTTGATCAATAGAATTATATAAAACAAGTGCGGTAGAACTCGATGAATAAAATGCGATGTTAAAAATCTGAAGCTATCTTAACCATCCTGTATATAGGAGGTTTGTTTTTAGAGCACAAACATGCGGGTTTATTTATTACCCGGGTTGTAATACGAGGTCAACATAAGAAACGCGATCTGCCTTTGGATCATCCATTCAATCTTTTGCGTTTTATCCTTCAATCTGCCAGGATGTTTGAAAAGTTAAGAAAAAAACTCTAAAACATTATTGATGTTTGTTTGCCAGTCGAAAGCAGACGACTTAAACTTACTGACATTATTTTTCAGGAGTGTTAAATTTGCCATTTTATTACGCAATCTGTTTTAAGCAGCGACATACTTTGGCTTATGATTTCGATAACTATAATAATATAATATATAATTTTCGTATTACTATAAGGTGTTAACAGAGAGAAAGAATAAAAAACAGAAATAACCAAGACATAAACATTACACGAGCAAGTACTTAGCAGCTTACTTAGCACTTAGCTTACTAGCAGTTTTTGTGCCCCTGTAACAATTTAGTTAAATTGGGTACGACCGGTCAGGATTAGGGTATCAATTCACAGAAATGCAGTTGATTTTTAAGCAAGAGCAAATCCTTTAATACAACAAACAAAATGTTTTCACACAAAAAAGTGGATAACAGAAGCGATAATTTTGTCATTTTCGAGTTTATACACCCTTCAGTTCCTCAAGCTGCAAATCTGCTAACCTTATAGATAATTCCGTTCCAACAACTTCGACATGGCGTTTTTTGGAAAATTTTCACCGCTTTTTACTCACTTAAAGTCACTACTTTCCCATAAGAAAACAAAGGATGCTTTTTTCTCGTTTTCCGCTTGTACTTACTTTTTTTGCACACATTTTTTAGTTTTGTTAATTAGTTAAGGTTAATTATTTGTTTTTTTTTATATGATCAAACAGCCATATTCACAAAAACGGGAAATTTGGTAACCTGTTGCAAAATACTAAAGTATTGATTTTTGTTCCTGCAGTACCGGTATAGCGTAAAATAAGATACATTTATGCCGCTAGGAAGAAAAGTTGTTAGTAAAATGATTATCTATCAGGTTTGCATATTTTTACTTCGAATGCAAGGGTCGTATAGAGCGAAAACTACCCATCTTTTCAACATAAGGAATTTTAATACTTGCATGATTAATCGCAATATAAGTTTCACTAGCCACTATGTTTATTTATTAGCTGAAGCGTAATTAATTGAGAACGGTTCTTGCCCAAACGGGTATTGGAGATTTCCATTACTAAGTCGTTAAAATTACAAACTATGCTTCCACAATTCCTTCCATATATTACCGGTATTAGTAGTGTAAGCCCATTAAACAATTTGTTCGGCAAGTCACGTTTAATACCAACTGTGTCGTTCCTGTTCTAGTGATTTACTCTAAACGCCTTTGAAGTAATGGGTGTAAATCAGTCGCAGACACAGACGATTTTTCTTCCAACTAACACTGATTAGCGAAATTCTTTAAAGAAAAAAAAGACAAATTCCAACAACTTAATTGAATAATTAAATTATTTACAAACAACAATTAAAATGTTTTCGCACTTCAATGCCATTTTTCCCTGTGGCCTATTTAATTGAACAACATTGTGCTGTGAGTGTGATACTTTCCTTGAAAGTGTTGCACTCTTAAACACACATGACTTAAATTTCGCCTTGGGAGATAGGTCACTGGTATATACATAATTACATACCATTAAAAATTCACTTGACTTTCGCCATAAAAAGTGCTGAAAACGAGAGCAACTTTGAATCCTAATAAACACGTTTTCAATACAAGCAACAAATCTGGTCAGACTGTCTGTGACTTTTAATAAGTGGATCATTCAGGAGAATTTTATGCAAATAAAAATATGATGAAAAGTACTAAAATGAGACTAGTTACGATTTAATTCATTTTATAAAAAGTCGTATTATTGCACAACGAAATGACACACCAGTAATTCCGGGTTGCAAACTGGATTAAAGGCCTATTGATTTTAATTGGAGGCGATTCAACCAATAGACCGTCTATTTTTAGGCTAGTTGTTAAGCCCCCCATGGAAAAAGAATGATCTAACAATATTACAGCCCGCAGGCAACAGTTCGACTTGATTATAGGTAAGCTAATATATAAAATTTCTGGTGAAGGTCGCTTAAACCACATACCTACTTCCTCAAGTTCGATCGTTACGTGCTTAAAAATATCGATTTCAAGCTCGAAATTTGACACTTTTCTACATTTACTTTAGGAATGTATAGTACATACTTAATTAAAAAATTGCTACAAAAAATCCTTGATATGAATTTCAGGAGGTTTAGATCGTTCTACCGGAATTGTTTCAAAACTTCGTTTGCCACTTGAAACTGTTAGCAAATGACCAGATCAGAAACAAAACGTGTTTTCAAGGCAGTTGTGAAATGGGATGTTTTTTGTCACGTTATAGGAAATATACTGCAAAAACTGGCGATTAATTGAATCAAAGTTATCGGCAATTAAGGAATGTCCAGAATGCAAACTGGACGATTTTTCTTCAGCTAGTTATGACATAATTCGGTTTTTGCTTGATGATTTTAAAGCGTATCATTTATTTATCTTGTTTATTTCCTTGCGTTCAATTTAGGTTGCATTTGCTTTTTCAGATAGCAAAAATGAATAGTTTATGATAGGAAAACCACACAGGAAATTAAACTTGTTACTTTTTACTGACATTGCTCATCCTCATGACCATACGTCCGACTAGTGGCTGCTAGAAAGATTATTTAGACATCCGTTTCATATCATTCCGACATCAATAAAGCAACAAAAAAACACACATATTTGTATCAATTACGTATGGTTAAATGTGAAAGGCATTGCCGCCGCGTCCCACTTAGAAGTTTAAGTATCCAAACTACCATTGTTGTTAAATATAGCAAATGAATCATTTGCTTACCTGGTTTTGAACGGTCGAAACCAAGAGATGTTTTTGCAACACCACGGGATCCTGCTCTCTCAAAATAGCGGCAATTTTCTTCCGATTTGGCATTGAAACTTTGGGCACCTGATTGCCGAGAACTGTATCTAACTCACTACAAGAAAGCCGCCTACTCAAAACCGGGGGCGTTGTCCACACTGGCTGTATTTGACTAGACTCTTTACGATCACCACTCAATAGTTTCAGTTTCTCATCACTAGCACTTTTTGCCACAAATTGCAAATGAAGATCATGGATGCGGGAGTTCACTTCACCTCGTTGGGACACGATCGCCTTCAGTTGCTCCTCCAAGTCGTGCTTGGCGGACAGAAGGTTTTCCAGATCTTCCTGAAGACGGGATGTATGCAGTCGACCTGCCAGGACTTCTGCTTCCATTTCCGCCAGTCTGGAAATATATAAAATAACATTAGAATAATTGGTTTATATGAAAAGATCCTCAGATGGACATGTAACACATAAAGTTATCCTCTTCGAGAGTCCGAATTAAAAAGCACTAAAGCACAAAGAAAATCTATTTCTCGCAAAGAAGCATACTAAGATGTAAAAAGGCACAAAATCTTTCAGTTGCGTAAAAAATCCAATATTTTTCAATGTTAAATCAACTTGTTATAGGTGCATTTCTAAATTTTGACCCCATTGTAAGACCCATAATTGAGTTTCGTACAATTTCCCCATTTAAAACCGAAGAAATATATTTCAACTCCTAAAATCCTTCGTTTTCTGATAAAAAAAATGTAAAAAAAGTGTTGTTTGTAGAATTTGTTCAATTATTTCTTGAACCGAACTTAACCAATGATTTGTTGTGTAGTTTCCCTAACGATTTGATGGTTCCACTTACAAACTTTAAATTACTTTTAATAAAAGCAAGATTATTGGTCAGTTCTCTGTTTTCTAAACGGCATGACAATCTTGTCGGATACATAGTTTTAGCATACATTTTGAAAAATTGACAAAGTTCGATTACCTAGTTGTATACTTTGAGTCCATACATAGAAAATCATTAGCAAAATGTTTTTATATCGCACAGGTTCAGGAAGGTTTCATTTATAAATCTGGATTTATCCGATTTTTGATAATGTGAAATTATAGGATGATTTTTCGCGACTTCCCTCCAAAGCAATCCAAAAATACGTGAAACGATAACCATTCGCCTTTAGATAAAGTAACAATTGTATGAAGGTGTTTACACCGATCAGTAATAAAATAGTTGCAAGAACATCATCTTCGCACTTCTAGAAGCGAACTAATTATTCTCAAACGCTCTTTTCAATATTTTGGGATGCTGATCGGATATAAAAGATTTACAATCACCCATCAGATATCTTTAGTGATTGGACCTGAAATATTTTCTTCATATTCTCTTAAATAGATTTAATATAAACAGCTTAATCAATAGAAATACGGAAAAAAACGTGAACTTTGAATAAATTGGCGTAGTAAATTGTTCGTTCTGTATGAGCCTAATTAGCATTCATATTCATTGCGTGAGAAAGCATGCAATCGACAATTTCCAAGTCCAAGCTTTAATTAATCCGACTATTTTCAACCAGCTATTCATTTGCCTTCAACGGAGTTGAGTTTATATTGATTTATCAAATATTTTTAGACACAAATCAACTAAACATATCTGGCCTCTTAAAAAAACTCTCTTGATCTATTTTTAAAGACACAAAAATCAGAACATCAAAAATCTCAAACAAACAAACTAAACATATGTGTCCTCCTCAGAACATACACAGGAACATTCTTTCTTGGTATTTGCCAACAACAAACTTGCAAATTCTAAAGCCTGGTTGGAAAACATCTCTCGTCCTTAAACTGCTCACATTATCTAATCTGGCATCTCAAGTATTATCATAAATAAGCGTCCTTATACTTTCGACTTTTGTAACGAACTACTTCAGAACTTTACTTACTTCGTTACGCTCAAGGCCTTGTTTTTACATTAAATTACACTCTAAACTACGTGATATAAACGTTGAGTTTGTGTATCCATAAAAAATTCAACGTGTTAACCGGGCTGTCTAAAAAACAATAAGATTCATTCAATTCGATATTCAACGTTGTTCAAAGAGCGGTAATCTAGCTTTAAAAAATTTCTGTTTTGCTCATGTGTATGTGATCAATACTTTTAACTTTTCATAAATTCCTACTTCATTTACTGAAACAAACTAAATAGCGAATATTTATCTTTAGCTCTACTGGCTTAGAATCGATTTAACATTATTGAGTTTAACATTTTATGGTGCTTGAAGCTGGAGTAATCCAAGACAGTTGGCATATTATTGCTGCCAGCTTCGTGCAAATCGACCTAAGAACTTTTAGTTACAAGCCGTATAAAAGAGGAGAAACAAGAGAGTTGCAGACGTTGGGCTCAACAGCCTTTTGCTTTTATCACAGGGAGAACATTTAGTTGAACAAAAAAAATTGTAAAAACTCCTTCGTTCTCTCTATCTAAATATTTGCATTTAAAAGCATGAAAGTAACTCCACTCAAAAGCCGATATTTCAATAAATCTAAAACTAAATTTGCACTTGTGGAAATTTTAGCAATTAAACGTATCAAGCGCTTTCATTTAATTCAATTTGAGAAAATAAATTACAAAGTGCTTATAAAATGCTAAAACAACCGAAAACACACATTCATCTTAAGCCGCGACAAAAAATTTTTGATCTTACAGTAATTGTTTACATAACAATACATGTATATTCCTCCATTTAGCTTTCTTTATAAAGCCATTCACTCTTTACAACTAACTCCGATTTGCGTTTCAACTACAAAAAACGAATCTTGAACATGTTCAATTTCCATTTGTTGGGTCACTTCAAACCTACAAAAATGTACTTTCTTGTCTGCTATAAATAAGATCTACTATTGGCTTTGGTTTTTAACGAAAGAAAAAAATGAAATCTACCGTAACTTATAATCGATTCTTAAAGCCCTTCGTGAGTGAAAACAGCGTTTCATTTAGATGAAAAAACACCGAAGCGTACCCACAATAAACGATCAAGTTCAGCTGGGTTGTTCCGGCTCAACTAGAGCAGGCGAATCAAATACGGACTAGTTATTTCTTGTACAGTGAATGAGATTGAAAAAAATGCACTAACGCGGATCCATGGGTTTGGTACTAAAAACAGTGCAAAGAAAGTACGGCTAAAAACTGTAAAATAAACCATTTAGGACGGATTTTGAAAAAATATGTCAGTACCATAATCAATACCAGTTATTTTAGAGCGTCTCAAATATCACAAGTATAAAAAAGGGATTTTAACTTTGTCATGAACATGGTAGTTGGGTCTCGAAATTGAACATCAAATTTCAATATAAACAAAAAAAAACGAAGAATAGCGTTTTAGCTTGACATAATGAACATTGATCAGCATTGTTCTCGTAATATTTCTGGACTTTTTTCAAGATTACGAATCAAAAGAGACAACTTAAAGGTCAGATCTTAGGTCAGACAATGACACATGTTTATTGTTATAACATTAACTGCATTATGAGTGCATTGACATTTATGTTTCCATTACAATTGTGACTGCTCCAAGAACTGTACCACCATAGGCAGAATAAATTCTCGGAAATGGAATGGATATTGTTCTATTCCAAGCACACAACAAATGGCGTGATTTGAATGTAATGTTTAAGTGTTCAGGTTTTATTCTGCCACTCGAATAAAACAGATGGAACAGTATTTAAAAAAATGTTTATTACATTTATGACCTTTGCAATAAAGGATTATACAAGACGAGCGTCAAAGTTAGAATTAAATAAGATTCTCCAATGTAGATACCATCACCATCAGTTTTATTTAATTATTTAACTGTGCTATTAATTTTTTTGTTACTGCAAGAATATTTGCTTTGAAACTATCTGTAAATTTGAAAAGATGTTTGAAATTAGGGCTTTTTTTCTGGTGCAATTTTCGACGCCTCATATAAAAGCTGGGAAAGTTTTTCCAATATACCCCGGACATAAAAAGAGAGCAAATTTGTATGTAAATGGAAACCAGCAAAGAATACCTAAAACCCTAAATATATTAGGCAAATGAACTACTCGAGCCCAGATGTCTCCGAATATAATTAACATTTTTATTATAATGGCTGCTTCAATTTACGAATGACCTCAATGAAAGTAGTCCAATTAAGGACTCAACTTAATACCAATTGGAAGCTATAAAATTGATTTCGGCTCGAACAATGACACATTTTATTCGATGCCTTGAGATTAGGCTGCAGTGAGGCGCTATAAGTTATCACAAAACCCTTTAAAAGCACTCAATAAATAGTTTGTTATATAACATGTTTGGATGGATATTTTATTATTTTAAGTTCCAATTCTGAATGGTTACATGCAATTTGATTACATCACATTTTTGGATCATGGCCACTAGAAATTTCACTTAGTTTAAAGCGATACTGCTTATCATAAATAAGTTTGCAGCCTAATTGCGATTTTTAAATCGTCAGATTCAACGTTTTCGTAAACTTGTTTCGAGTTCGTCATTCTTTTGACCCAATTAAAACATCATTTTTCTGTTGCAATTCGCTTTTACCGACAATTTCGGTTCTTAATTGCTTATTTAGAAATTGATCGCTTACAAAATGGAGGTCGAAATAAGACGCTACACGCTATAACAATTTGTTTAATAGCGAGCGAAAACTTTGAAACAGTATAATTAAAGTTGCTTCATTTTTTTGCTATTTCTTCGTTGAATTTCTACAAGTTTGACCATTTTTAAGTTTTTCATTCAATTTTTTATTTAACTGTCCCGAACCTATCAGAATCATATAAAATTGACTTACCTATCCAGTAGTAAATCTCTTTCCTGCCTAAGTTGTCGCAAATCGTCAGCAGAAGAATGAAACAGGTCCCTTTGAAAGTTCCCGTCTGGATCCCCAAATGGCGTTTGATCCCGAAGAGTACCTTGAAGAGCTTCAACTTCATCTTTTAATCGGGTGCCTTTTCTGTGAATTATGTCTAGCAGACTCCACAATTCATCTTCAGTTTCATCAGTCTCACTGGTCCCTGAAAAAAAGCCAGAGTTTTTTGTGAGATTTATTAGCGCCGTGCTTGTTTCCAGATAGAAAATATATGTTTAAGGGACGATTTATTCGCTTTCTGATAAACTTGCCAATTATCAGGTCGCAGATCAACAGTTCTGTTGGTTCATCATGTGAGATAACAAACTGGCTCAGCGGATGTTTGAATAAGGGCCGGTTTATTCACTCCCTGTTATTATTTTTTAAATTTTGAATTAATCAATATTTCAGCAAGTAGAAATAATTCGGTAGGATTAGGCTCAGTTGGAAAAAAATCCCAATTAGTATTGGGAAATTTTAATTTAGAAATGTTACCACTAGTTTCCAAAGCAATTTTGCTATCGTTTTCAAACAGTTTGCGAAAAAATAAATATTGTATATTTAAGTAATAAAAGAAAGTGTACTATATAAATTATCAAATACAAATAATCCTTATTTTTCGTGATTCTAACTTAAATAACATAATTGAAAACTAATCAAAACTTCATTCAATCAATTTAATAAAAAAATAAATAAATTAAAATTATAATTTTGATGGTCAATTTTAGATATAGTCTTCGCTTCTTTGATCTACGTCCGATTTTGGAATAAGTAACCTTATGTTGCTTAAATTGAATAAACATGAAGCGACGCACTTAACTTTATTCAGCAAAATGAAATGACTTTCTTAAATTAGCATTTTTTTGTTAATGGTTCCTTTGCATCAACAATTTAAGCAGATAAGTCATTAACAAGAAAACGCAAAGCTGAATAATTCGCTTTAATTATATTCAAAATGAAGATAACTGTGTCGCTTCATGTTCATTCTATATTAGCAAAATCGTACTTAAACTAAAATGTTTTAACATCATAGGATTCGCATTCATTATTATTATTTAGTATATTTTATACGCATTATTATTTTCCGGTGAGACTTGAGCCAAAGTTTAAAGTCCTTAAATTTTCGGAAAGTCTAGAAGCTAAAAGCCAAATAACAGGAACCATAAGTAAACGCCGGGTTCTTTGCAAAACAAGTTTTGGATGTTCATAAAATATCTCGAAATTGAATTTGTTCGCACAATGAATGACTGGTTTATTGAATTTTAAACAAAAATTCCAAGTGAAGAGTTTTTCGTGTCCGAAAATTCTAACTAAAAGGGATTTTTCGCGACTTAAGCGGACAAATAGATTTTGGAATAATAAAAATGTACTGCTTTTGGCGGGACTTGAACCTTGAAAATTTTTCTTATTCCAAAAATTATTTGTCCGCTTAATTCGCGAAAAAATACCTTTTAGCTGAAAATACTTTTTACATAATTCAATAATAAAAGTGTTTCTGAATCCTGCCAAACTTTGCTAATTTCAGTTTAAAAAAAAATTACAATTTAAAAATTTTAGATATTGAGCGGCAGCAATTATGGTGAAAACGGCAAAATACCTTCAAATTGAAATTTAGTAAAAATTGTTTAAAGAAAATGAGCAAAATATTACGAAACTTGTAACCAGAAATACCAATTCTGTAATTGGACTAATGTGGTCGTTATCAAGTCTTCGATGAAAGAAATAAACATTTCTTTCCGAAAAAGGAGAACATTTATAAAACGCGGGCACAAAGAATAGAACATCCTTAAATTTTCTCAATCATGTATTTCCAGAAAAAAACCGCAGAATTTTGTGAATGTGAATAAACGGACCCTAAAATAATTAAATGCTTCCATGCATTTATTCAATGCTTAAAATTGTATAGCTGTATTTTTAAAAGATTTAAATTAAACTCTATTTTTATATTAAGTTTGAAACCGTGTTTTAAACAGTTTTGCGATTTTCAATATAATGCGTAAATCATGCACTGTTGTTAATTATTTCAAAAAAGAGAAAATCATTTAGTGAATAAAAATTCATTATACATGCGTGCTTCCAGTAAGGAGAGAGACTTGAAAATGAAAGTTGGACATGTCATGGCATGTTTTAAAATGGCAAAATTGCAACATAAAAGCTGTGCGACCGCATTGAAAAATCATTTGTGGAAAGCAAAGCCGGTGATTAAAAAAAAAAAATCATCGAAATAATTTGAAAGGCCATTTCATCGGTAATTTGTTAAGCTTGAAGAAAACAAAGACTTCTTCAGTTCAAATTTGCGATGTGAAAAATTGCCATACCTGTTGCAGAGTTAGACGTAGGCACTGTAGAAGAGGCACTATGAGTTTCCTTACTCGAAGCCTCCGTACTGAACCCCGAGTCCTGGACGGCTGAAGTTGAGGATGCGGCCGCTGACTCGCTTCCACTCTTCTTCTCCTTGCCACTGGAAATGCCCAATTTTTTCCTCACTCGAATGCCTGGCGTCCAATCGCCCGGCCGGATGGATATTGGAATGTTGGAGTGATGAACATGGTGTCCTGAAATAGGACGACCAAATTTCGTGGTAAGTAACCGTGTCATGGGAATGGGAAGCAATCGTTTTACCTGTCATGGTGGCTGGTGTCGAATTAGCTGAGTTCTGTTGGTGCAACTTCGAGCGCAAGTTGGGAAACGTTTCCATGACAAGGTCTCGGAACTCGAGAAGGGCCCCAACTTCGTTCTGCAGTTCTTGCAGCGCGACCAGGGACTTTGCTTGTTCGTTGATGAGATAATGGAAGGGCCCAGCGGGCTGGTGTGGGCGCCCTCCAAGGCAATCCACGCCATGGCCCACGCATTCGTGGTCCACGGACTCAGACTCCTGAAAAAAAAAACACCGATTTAGTTAGCGGTTCTAATTCGCCAACTATTTTTTATTTGACAAAGGTGTACAAAGGTATGATCCCAAGTTGTTCAAAAACATTATTTAAAAATAAATTAGATTAGAGACAAGTGTTTCCCAGTTTTAAAACTTGTGGAAGTTTTTTATAACAAAAAACTTCAAAATTTTACGATTTTCAGATTGAAATGAAGATATCTTTAAACCCAAAAAATGCCATTTAGTCCAAAAGCCCTAAAAAATGCTAAGTTTGAGTCTCTCTCTCCAGCAACGTTGTTCAGCACTGTGCGTGCAAGCAAAACCCGGTTTTTGGATCAGTTGACTCAGCGGTGATTCTGGAAATTTTAATCGCCTAGTTACTGATGGTAAATTATCAAGTTATATTGCATTAATATCAAACAATGAGTAATACCTCAAAATTCCACTCATACCGGCAATTACCACTAATATCAGTAAAACCCCATATCAGTAAGTATAATAAGTTTTTCATCACTCTTTCCTTCGATTTTCTATGTAGCTACATCAACAAACATGCAGAAAAAATATTAGATTGTAGATAAGTTCTATATTGTTGAGGCGGATTCATTTTTTTATTACAAACTTCTTTTGGGTATTTCGTCTCAAAAATTTTTGTCTTTAAAAAATACAGAATTTCCTCACGTCTTTTATTACAGATTGATAAATAGTGCTCCTATTTCGCAATAAGAACGAATTATTTATCAAAAAGTAATCA
>NW_026017110.1:15101588-15129349 GCF_020466585.1 Dendroctonus ponderosae | reverse complement strand
GGCTCAAGCTGTAAGAGAAAATTCCAATTAGTAAAGAAATTAATTTGAAAAATTACCTTGACGTTTCGATAGCTATTTTCTGCTATCGTTATCAAGAGAACCTGAATGAACCTAAAAAAGAGTATGTTAACAAATTGTGTAACAATAGTAGGATAATACAGTATATGAAAATTCGTTCTGATAATTCGTCTGTGCAAATTGTCAGTAATAATTTTGGTGTAAAACTAAAATAAAATAAAATTTCACCAAAATTATTGATTAACATTACCTTTATTAATTTAAACAATGAGATTAAGTCAAAGTCACATAACTGACAATTTGCACAGACAAATTATCAGAGCGAATTTTCATATAGGTACTTTTGATAACGATAGCAGAAAATACCTATCGAAAAGTCAAGGTAATTTTCGAAATTAATTTATTTACTAATCGGAATTTTCTCTTACAGCTTGAGCCTAAGTAGGATACCCTCTAGGTGATAGTTCTTGATTACTTTTTGATAAATAATTCGTTCTTATTGCGAAATAGGAGCACTATTTATTAATCTGTAATAAAAGACGTGAGGAAATTCTGTCTTTTTTAAAGACAAAAATTTTTGAGGTAAAATACCCAAAAAGAAGTTTGTAATAAAAAAATATTTGAGTTACACCGATTTAGGACAATTTGTACAAATTAACAAATAGAACAACTGCAACAAACATTTTACATATTTTTCTTTCAAATTAAACTCTTCTGCAGATGTTGCAATAACTTCGGACTGAACTTAACAAATGAAAAATACGTCAGACAACGATTTCGGTCTAGCATCAATGTTCTTAAAATCTGCCGCCTAATTTTATCAATAACTTGAAATGTGCATTCTTGACGAAGCGAATCAAAAGAACAGGAAATGTTCATCAATAATGTGGAAATGCTCAATAGCGTTATTTTATCGTGGCTGAAGTTAAATGCAAATAACTTGGCAAGAATGCGTTGTCTTGATACCATTGAAAATATTTGTGACTTTCCATTCACAAAACCGCTTTTGGAAATCGGTTAAAGTAAATAACTTTCTATATCCCTGACTTAAAACTACAATACTTTGTTTAAATATTCTAGTCTATAATACCAATTAAGATAAGGAAATCATGGAGGATAAAAAGTGTCAGCATTTATTTCGCTACGCACTTTCAATCTCAGTAGTCTTTATAGACATTATTTTTTTAAAGAATGCATTGTTTTGTTCTTAAATTAACAAATTCAGTTATTTTGCCATCCGTTAATTTCTGTAGCTTTCGAGATACCGCCCAAGCTCTTTATTATTCGGACACTCGGCAGTTAACTCATGCTTTGCAATATTTGCTACTTCGCAACGGCTTATAACTTTATCGACGTTAAAACTTCATTTTAGAGCGAACTGCATTACACTGCTTGAGCAGTTTGTACGTTCTTAATTAGTTGAAAAGTCGAAAAATTTTGCTCGAAAACGACCGAACGATATAATAAAACTTACTATTAAATTATTATTCTACAGAATTTAGTTTTTCATAGTAGATGCAAAAAGCCTTCCAAAACGTCTCTTGAAATGAAAATTTCATAAGGGGAACAAGCCGATTTTTTCAGAAAATACCAATTTTCTCAACATTTTTTTAATTCCAAATTATTTTCATGTTAAAGAAACGAATAATTCATAAAAACATACGCTCGTAATCGACAGGTTTGGCTCACTTTAAACGATTTATAAGCGTGCACGATGTTTAAAGGCTGAAATATTCCTTTTTATCGACGCAAACACTATATAAGTACTTACGCATATTTAAAATTTTGATTTTTACCGAAATTTTATTAATTGAATTATCGAACGCTACGTCACTTTCACGTGCAGGAAGAGATAATTGCAACGCTTCAGTTCGGACATTATCAGCATTTTTTGTGTGAGAGTGTTTAAAGGACAACATCGTGCTTATTATGGACCCAAACACTTACATACGCATATTGGGGGAGTTTCTTCGGTAGGAGAAAATCCAATGAGCTAAAAACCACGCATGTGAATTGTTGAGTTTTAACTGACATATGACATTAACTGAATACATTATTTTCATGAGTTAACTCGCGATCTTGTCCACCTCCACTGACCAGGACAGATGCTGAGTCCGCAATTCTTCACATTAAAACGATGCGCGAGAACCTTGTACAATTATCATTTTTCCATTCTTAACATGTACTTGTAACCAATATATTTATGTACCAAATTGTAGCTTTTGAAAACGGTCTCACCATATTCAAAGAGTTAACTCATGTGAAGGGAGCATGACATGCAACAAACTCATTGAAAACACGCTAGAAGCTTCAGATCCTAAAAAATCGACATTTTCTGCTCATTTTAAGCGATTCCTGAGTGTTCGCGATTTGCGAAGAAAGAATATTCCTTACTATAGAACCAGGCACTTTCTATACGCATATTGAAAAGGTTCTTAAATCGGAACTATCTAATCCAATGAGCTCAAAAAACACGTTTGTGAAATTTAGTTTTTTTACCGGAATTTTGATAAGGGGTTTCGAATTATACATCATTTTTATGTGAATGGAGCGAGAAATGAAACCAACGCATTAAAAAACAGGCTAGATCTTCAGATCCAACATAATTGACATTTTCGGCTGATTTTAAGCAGTTTCTGAGCGTTTACCATCTTTAAAAGACGAAATCTTCCTTATTATAGACCCAAACTCTTTATATCGGCATAGCGCGTAAAGCATTTTTTTATTCTGGTTTTATTTATTATAAAAAATAATTTTGATCAACATACAATCTTGTCTCTGCTTGTTGCCAAACTATATAACATAATTCTTCTTTTTATCTAATTTTCTGTGATTTGTATCTTGTCTGACTGCGATCTCTTTTAATTCTTTGCTAGCTGATTGGATCTAAACTTCTGTTCACATTCTCCTGTTAAACAGGAAAATAAATTATTTCAATTTTCTTGTACATGTTAAAAACTCATAAAACTTCAACTAAATGCTTGTCGAATGGCAGTAATATAAAACTAAACATGACATAATGGTCTGGCCGCCATCAACATGTTGTTTTTCCCCATTTTTATTGTTCTATGCGAGGTAATTGCCGATTAACATCATTCAAGTTACTCGCGAATTTTCATCCTACATTGCGGTAAGTGATTGTGGAATTAAATTCGCATCGAATGACTCACCAATTACATATTAAGGCTGTTGATTAGTACACAACCACTGATGACGTGTAGGTTGATATTTTAAATAGCCAGCAAGCCTTCGTTTTGGAGAAGGCGCCAATCACGAATCGTGATGTAATAACAATGATGCAAGCATGACTAAGATTTAATAGAAGCCATGAACAAAATTAAGTGTAGGATACATGAAAGAACTGTTAAGCTTGTCGGAAGCTGCAAACATTAACAAGTTATCTAAATTGAAAGACAAAAAACACAATAAATATTTTTTTCTCAACTTTACACATGAATACTAATTGTAGGTAAGTTCAATATGGTTGAGGAGGATTTATTTTTGAAGTCGGTAGGGGGTACCTTAGGTTTGCCTTTTGATAAATAATTCGTTCTTCATTGTGAAATAAGAGCACTCTTTATCAATTTGTATTAGAAGACGTTATAAAATTCTGTCTTCTTTTAAGCCAAAAATTTTGAGACAAACTCCCGGCAAAATGTTTTGAAAACATGAATCCGCCTTAGCCTTAGTCCTCATCTATAAATTAATAATCCAGTGTAAATCTCAGAAAAATTACTCTGGTTTCAACTGAAATGAGGATCCGGGCGCTGCTTGATAAAAAATATTACAACTTTTAGAATATTAATCACATTAATTTTTCAACTGATGCCGGAAAAAAGTGAATCTATGGACTGAGTCTGAAAAAATCCCACACACTTTAATAACTTAGGAACCTTTAACAGAAGTCTAATAAAACCAAAAGAGTTTTAAAGATGATTTTATTACGAGTAATCAAAAAATGAATTTTTTTATTTTTTTTGGAATCCTTTCCACCATCAACTTTATGGTAACTTTGTTCAATTTTCTAGGTGCAGAATTCCACTTTACTTTGAATTCTGGTAGGGTTTTACCTTCTTTTTTCGTTTCTCTAAAAGCTCTTTTTACCAAGGCCCAATATCGTTCGATTGCGCAAACCTCTGAGCAATTTGGTGGATTGGCTTCCCTAGGCACCAAAACGACTTTATTCATTTGGCACCATTCTACAGCTCTCATACCGTAGTGACAGGAAGCCAAGCCTAGCTAAAATAAAGTTGGAACTTTATGTTGTTTCATGAATGGCAACAATCTTTTCATTCGTTACAAAGGATTTGCTGCTCTCCCCACAACTACACAAGGAAAACTTTGACTTTTTCTTAGTCCTGAACTCTTCATTGACACCTCTGCGTTCATGTGCTGCGTAAAATTCTTTACCCGGAAGCTGGGAGAACTCACAAAAAACGTACGTTTCGTCATCCATTTTTGGGAGAAATCAGTGTTTAGTTTTCGGGTCCGGTTTTTTGCTTCCAGATTCTTACTTGCACTCATTCGTCTGGTGTCGTTTGAACTTTTGATTCGCCGTACGGTGCCCTCTTTCTTTCCTGTTTGTGGATCGGCTTTATTGAAATTCTTCTTTTTCCTCTTTATATAGATGCATCGCCTGTTTGGTTCGGGTTGATTTGAAGCAGTTCTGCGAGGTTTATTGCCAACTGTCTTGCCATCGTTTTCGTGGTCGTCCTACAGGTCTTCTTCCATGAGGTGTGTTCTTTCGTCATCTTGAGCATTCTGTCGGGACTCATTCGGTTGACATGCTGGTTCCATTCTCTTCTTCTCTTTTAAAGCTTCAATTTCCTCTTTTAAAGCTTCAATCGTTGTTGGTGTGTTCACATAAACTTGTGACTTCAAAAAACCCCAAATAAAAAATTCCAAAGGCGTTAAATCACATGAACTGGGCGGCCAATGCCGATCTCCAAAACGGGAAATAACACGACCAGGAAATGACTGGTGCAGAATTTCAACAGTTTCTCTGGCTGTATGGCATGTTGCACCGTCCTGTTGAAACCACATGCTGTTGAGATCCATATTTTGCAATTTTAGCACAAAAAGTTAGTTAACATTTCACGATAACGAACAAATGATCCGATGATGCCTCCAGCCCACAATGCACACTAAACAGCGACTCTTTTTGGATGCATCTGCTTCTGAACGATCACTCGTAGATTTTCGGAACCCCAAATGCGACAATTTTGTCGATTAACGAAGCCATTAAGATGAAAATGGGCCTCGTCACTAAAGATGATTTTCGTTGAAAAATCACCGTCCAATTGTCGTTGTTTCAAAATCCTATCAACAAAGGCTCTTCGTTGCCCATGGCCTTCCGGCTTTAGCTCTTGAGCCAATTCAACTTTGTAGGCATGAAGCGTCAAATCTTTTGTTAAAATTCGATGCACAGTGGCTGTGGAAACACCAATTTCCTGAGCTCTTTGCCGAATTGATGTAGTTGGGCTTTCCTCAAAATTTGCACGTACTGCTGCGATGTTTTCAGTATAGCGACCAGGACGAACGCGTGTTTCTGTTTCCACTTTATTAACAGACCCAGTTTGCTGAAATTTCTTCATTAATTTTCTCACAGTGGCTTCAGTTGGAACATTCCGATGACCCATAATTATACGCATTTTGCGAAATGTGGCTGCAAAACTGCCACCATTTTGATAATATGTTTTTAATGAGAATTCGTTGTTGTGCATTGAATCGCTCCATTTTACTAAATCTCCTGCTAACTAACGAACAGCCTTTTTTTTAATTTCAAATCATCACACTACAAATGGTGCGCAATTGAAAACCGTCGTTCTTATTGAAACACCCTTTATAATGTTATTTTCTCTTGCCAGTTTGCAGCGCAGGGGTTCCTTTGCTATAGTCATACATTTGATTTTGTTTATGGAGATTTGCATGTTAAGTTTTCCTGCCCATTTGTTAAAAGCTAATATGTATTCAAATGTTTCGCTGGAATTGTAAACATTAATTTGCAAGCTAAAATACAGCTGTTGAGAACTAATAGATTCCAAACCGGTCTTGGGCGTGCTTGCGTAGGACAACCAAGAACCTGTACGTGAACCAGCAAGTAAATCATTTTTAATATAAAAGGATACAAAAAAGCTCGTTTCCTCCACACTGCTTAAAACCTCATCATCTCCTAGTTTGCCGTAATAAGGACACCACTTATATAGTGAATAATACAGGCATAGATAAGTGATCAATTTATGTTTTCTCAAAGCATCTGTTATCTCTTTTGTTAAACACGTTAATTGTACAGTTACGTACGTTAATTGTACATTGGGCCTCGTCTATTCAACGTAGAAAATATGATATGTCTGTAATATTACGTCCAACCAATCAAACAGTACTGGCACTATAATTGAAATAATGGTACAAAGGCAGTTAGTTTCACTACTTTCTCATACAGCAATGGTTGTTTTTTCTGATATTCATGCGGTAGCGAGGGTTTCAATAGAAAACACAAAAAACTCCTATGGGAGCATCACATGCTTAATTAACGTAAGTGTTCCAGTAATTTATTCGGTAATTAATGCAATTGGGATGGGACGGTCTCACTAGCCGTGGGGAATTCTCAAAATAGATTTCAAGACTTGCTGATTGGCAAAAACCGTACATTACGATGGTGAAAACAACGATTAAATCAGCGACCCTGCCTTTCTATTGAACCCAATATCAGCTGCAATTTAATATTTTACTCATATTAAGTAAATTATATTTAACTAACTAATCCAAAAGCACTGCTACTCTGCAATAAATTTGCAAATACCAATAAAACACTTCTTTGGATGAAACTACGCAACTTCTTTAAATACGTTGCAGAAAATTAATTAAAACTGAACAATTAGTTTGATAGAAAAATGGTATTCGCAATTAATTAATCGTAGCATTCCAGAAAATCAGAAAACGGCCTTCGACAGCGTGCTAATTCATTTGATCCGACGAATTCAATTAGTTTCATTTAATTGCCGTCTTTACAACAGCAAATCACGACGGCACAGCTATAAAGTAGAGTAATTTGATCGAGAAACGCAATCAAGCAGAAAGAAAATATTTGAAAAGGATTCAAACTATAGAAAATATAGTAACTTCAAAGGCCGAGTCAAAAATTGAAACGACGGTAAATAATCTAATGTACAATTAATCCGGAATTAGATAAGTTTCAGTAAACTGTACAGGGCGCATCCAAAATTCCCCTTTTGTTTTTGAAACTAAGCCTGAAAACGGCTCATTAGGTACGTGCAAAACTGTTCGATTTTTTTATTGTCCGAATATTTCATGATGAATTTTCAATTTCGATCTTTAATTTATTAATCATTACAAATATATTATAACAATGTTGCTTAATTTATGACTCTGCTTAAATTAATTTTTAAACTATTTATTTTCCTCGATTCGTCCAGAAGAATGCCGACAGTTATCAAGCTCATTGTTGATTGAATTTACTTTTGCATAATTTCACAAGCTTTCAACTAATTTTGTTTTACACATTTAATAGAACTTCAATTTCAAGATTAACATTTTAGCAACTAATTTACTTCGTAATTTCGATTCATTAGAGTAAATTGGGTGACTTAGATTCCTCAAAATTAATAATAAACATTTACTTTTTTTGGAGGTTTTGGAGAAAACTAGTTTTGGCCTTTGGCAAAAAAAATCTAAATGTAAAATAAGTATAAGAGTTTTTGCATAATCCTTAATACCCATTTTGGTAAATTCAAAAGCATAAAATGTGGTTGATAGACGACCTACTGAACACACTGTATAAGTAATTCTCGCTTCCAGCACCCGCAGCGGTAAAGATTAACTACATATTGTGAAATTGGCCTGATGTTGCAGAGTTTTAGACACTTTAAGAAGATTAACATACATAATTCGTCGAAAGTGATTAGGCGTCTGCAAGGTTATTTCGCTCTTGTTAAATCAAAACCATAGAAAATGGCAAAATAAATGCAAATTAGCTCTTGCAAATTAATGTGGTCCTGCATCGTTACACAAAAGGAAACAAATTGCCATCCCGCTAATTAGAAAACTTTTTACCTAGTTTCTCAAGAGCAATATTGAAATTAACTGGTACATCTATTAGCGTACAATGTACTTTATGCACTCCTAAGTAAAACTAATTGCATTTAAAGTGTCATTAGTGAAATTTCATAAAACATCTGGCAAATAAGGATGTTCTTCGACGTTTAACCAAATTGTACTAAAATGGTGAATTTATGTCGAGCTTTAAAGCATTTAAAGGATATTGAACGAGCCGGCAAGTAAATTTCTCTTTTTATTGGACCATTTTGTCCATTTGAGTCGAGTGGCCTGTCACAGTTTGAACTACAACTAAATCAGCTTTGTAATAATGTTCTCTAAAAAGTGTGACATTTTTAACACTTTAATAACTCTCTATATTGGCACATAAAAAAATTGCCATCTCCAACTTAACAAAGCGTCTGATTGATGATTGATGAACAAAATGAAAAACTTTTATCGATTATGGAAAGTTCAAGGTTTCCAATGAAAATCCTTTGGATAAATTCGACAATCAATCCGAACAAAGCGAATAAATTTACAAGTTAATGATGTGTTTTAACCTAGGTAATGGATGGTCGACGATTAGCAAGCTAAATATAAACGAGTAGGCATCAGTGTGATCAATTCAGCTGTTGTTTTTTTCCAAAAATAGACCTTGAAACAATATCTGCTTAACATACAACTTCGATCCTCATCAATATTTGAATGTAACGGTCTAGCTAGTGATTTTACCGACATTGATCACATGCCAGAGGATTTTGTTTTTGATGTGTAAACATTGGTCCAATAGTGTCAGCCACGAATAACAGAAAATTTGGATAATACGGAATACAGCTCTTTATTTCAACATAAATGAACATTCCAAATTGGTTTAAATCAGTTTGATATAACGCAACCCGCATGGAAAATGAGAGCTGGAGCAATGGGTCTATTACTCATTAATTGTCTAAACAAACCTAACAAACTCGAGACTAAACAGTTTCAAAACCCGGATATTGAAAGTTCGATGCGGTTAAGAAGATGAACATGTTGAAAATGTATAGAAAAAGCTACAGTTATAATGGAAATAAAAGTTTGCATTTAGGAAAACAAAAATAAATAGAAATAAATAGATAAAAAGCAAGTGGCTAATAAACACACTAATGAATCCCAAACTATTCAAAGAAAGCTTTTTGAAGAAAACAGACAGTGAACTTTAAAATGGAACAAATAGAAAAAATAACAGAGAAGATTGGTAGCAACAAAAGAAAAGAAGCGACCCTCGTGGTGTAAATGATCAAAACATCCAAATTTTTGTCCCAAACCTCCTCAATAATTCTATCTTTCCTCTCTCACAGCATCCTTCTAGATGTTAGGAATCTCTGATAAAAGCAGATTGATAAAAAATCTAATTATATAATTTCCATATTCTAAACCGTTTCCGAGCTTATATAAGCTAGCTAAGTCATAATGTTCAGTAATTATTTTAAATTAGCTTCTATCTCTTGATGTTAGAAATGTTAATTAACGTCTGCGAAAGAAAACATCTGTCTCGAAACGCTGATTCGAAATTATTTTTAATATACTCGACTAGTCAGAAATTTTGGACCGTTTCCTAAACTAAGAGGTATTTTTACTGAATTTTTACGCCTGATTCTTACTCTCTAAAGGTTAGGAATCTTTGATTAAACTTAGTGAAATATAGCTTATGCGTAGGTCTACCAAAAAAACTCGTGACGAGTGAACGCATACTGCTAACCTTTCGTAATATAGTGACTCTTTTTATACATCAAGACTCTTAAATTTTCAGATTTTTGCTTACAACTAAAGTTGAAAAATACTCTTCTTTCAGTCGATTTTAATCTGAATCCGACCAGAAAAAGTCAAATTTTGAGATACCATTTGGAAGCAAAGCCCTTGTCTGACTTAAACGTCCGTTACTCATAGAACTGCGTAGGTTATAAAACCTACGCAGTTTTTTTTTCAGAAAAATTTCTTTAATGAAACTGAAATCTGGAAGATCAATATTTGCTTGTTGCTTTCCAACAAATTCCCGAAATCAGTTGTTTTTCATTACCCATCCAAATTGTTTTTCATATTTTCTAATTTAATGTTTCACAAATAGCTTCAACTGTTGAAACACTACAATCACTTTAGACCGACTTCAGACAGACATTTTCAAAAAACATTAGAACTAATAAAATTAATTTAATAACTGATAGTTTCATTGAATTTTATCAAGTGTGTACCCTTCTACTACCTCTCTTATTTAAATAAATTTTGATTAAAAATCGAGAAAGCAAACCAATTCTGAGATTGGAACAATCAATGTCATTTACAGATGATGGCAGGAAAGAATCATAATGAAAGTCAATAGGGGATGATTTATTATATTTTCCCAATCTCATCACGGAGAGCAAAACAGACTTTTCCACCTTATTTCATCTTATTGCATGTTCGGTTCCAGTGAGCATTTAGCTTGATATCTAGACTGTCAAGAGTTTTAGCGATGGCATTTTAATTGCCCTAAAAAGACTATAACCTTTACTTTTAATATTGTTGACTGGCTTTTAACGGCTATACACACAGATTAGTTATTTATTGACATGTTTTCATTTAGTTCAGTTACTATATTCCTCGTTTTATTTCTTGGCGGATATTTTTCAAACTGATTTAATTAAGTTTATTTTATGCTTAAAAACAAATGTTTGTTGATAGAATTCGCATCAAATTGCTCGCTTTTGTGACTGTGTTCTTGAAGATTATTGAAATAGATTATAAGTTAAATTAACACAAAATTACCAAACATCGTTTTCCGGCTTTTCGATTTGAACATTTTTGTTTTTGGAAGTTCAGATTTTACTAAATGCATACGAAAGCAAAACTACTTCCACTTTGATATATGTACCTACATTTCGACGATTTTAATTTTCGTAATATTTGCTTGTTTTATGGATTTTGGATAGTGTTTGCTATAGAAAAAGTTTTCTTCATTGCCAATATCAAATAATCGAGAAAACAAGCAAAGTTTACATATTATGACTAAAATTTCGTCGTAGGAGCCAAATATATGGACATTTTAGCAAAATCACTGATCTCTACCGAGCGCTTGGGTTTACTGAAAGAACAAACACATAATGCAGCTTCATTGTAAGTACTGCGGTAGCAAATTCTATCAAATTTTCCTTCCAATTTGGCCCCACAATTTTCATATATACAAGTTAATTCTAAAGAGTTTAAATTATCCACTATCGCGTGTATTGTGGTCATTTCTATTTTCCCAAGCCCCTTGCATTGTGTTTTCGTCAATTCCATCCCACTTTTACATTTGCTATGCCATCTTTGTGGCCAGATTTTTGCACTAAATACAACGCCAATCTATTAGAAACAGTTATCTTGACTTAAACAGAAAACGAGTCATCTTCAGCTAAAAAAGATCTAAGAACAGTTGTTACATAAATACCATTTAAACGATGCTATTCGCATACGCCCATGCGACAGCCAGAATGTAAATGTAAATTTAAATACCAAACTTGTTTGTTACTGTTTAGCTTTGATATAAACTAGTCGGAGCACACGAACCCCATCTAAAATTAGACATCCGTCAATCTATCGGCGCTTGGTATAAACACAAATGCATTAATTACTGTTTATTTGGTAAAAAGGTCAAAGCGACTCAATCAATTGATTGGCTGGATTGCAAACGATGAACTCATAAAGGTAGCGGTTTAATGATTTTATGATTCTCAAAAATACACGAATTGAGCATTTCATGTTGAAAACCCCCTTAATATTCTTGGGATGTTACCTATTACCTAAGAAATTTGTGGGGCGCCAGTAAAAAGCAATAACAACATTTTTCAATTTAAACTTCCGCTATTTTTAAGATATTTTGTGTGTAACTAAAGTAGTTAGTTAACATCCCTTTTGTGAATAGACATTACAACTAACCTCGCTACTACCATCACGAACCAATTTATGTGGGTCACGGTTCTAGAACCGTCTGCGTAACAGTGTTAAATATTTCTTATTTGATTGCCTTATTAACAACAAAAGATATATTCGGTACGGCTCCTTCGGCAATAGCGTTTATATTCATATTTCGTGCAGACATCCGGCGCAGTACCGTACTACCTGATCCTCATTTCAAGTACTGTTAATTTATGAAGAATCTTTGCCGCAAACCTATCTATATTTATGAGAAGGTTAATAGAGCTGTATTGGAATTGGCTACTAAGTAAATGGTAGCAATTAGACCTAATGGTAATTGCAGTCATACGTTACGGAAATTAATAGTCTCTTATTTTTATATTTACTTATATAATAATGCTACGGAACCGTTATTTTCCTGCAATTTATCGTTTTGGACATGCTACTGTTATAGGGAAAAAAGGACATACTTCCTACATAATAATACGGATGGAAACAATTATTATACATGTACATCGAGCACTGGTTTGTTGCGTAAGAAACACTTAATGCAAGTTTTAAAGCTGAAATTTCAACTATTTTCCTGACAACTGACCGGATTTTACAGAAAAAGATTCGAAATGTTAAATGCTATTGAAACAGAGTGTCCCCCAAATAGACAGGGTGTCAATTTGAAAACTTCCCACCCTTAATATCTTCCTTGCAGTTGAACAGAAGAAAAAACGAAAAGACCCGTCGATTGTTATTGTAAGGGGGACACTTCAAATGAAAAATTTTAGCCTCCTTGTTTCAACCCCTCAGGAGGGGTAGATGTCACCCTATGAATCTTCAATGGGAAGGGGGTCAAGTGGCACATCGTTTTAAGGGGCGTTCAATTCTCTTTACACTATTAGTTTTTTTGTTATTTTTATATAATGTTATTTGCAGATAAGGAATTTCCAATGTATACAGGGTGATACAAAATTGGCGTCATTCCTTTTAAGGGGTAATAGAGGCTCACTTGGAAGGTACGAGAAAAATTCTAAAATTTTTTATTTCGATAATTTCTAGAAGATATTAACAGTTGAAAATCGAATTTCAACTTTGTTATTAAGCATTATTTTGAAAGTGTTTCATGTTTAATTGGAAGCATATTGGAATACTTAAGCATTCAAAAAGAAAAATTACGATCTTTGCTTCAAATGACGAAAATTTTTTATATTAAAAAAGTTCTCTTTTACAAGTTTTTGATGAAAAGTCAAATCTGCAATGATGTTTTGTTGTCATTAACAGATAGTTACAGGAGGATAGCCCTTGTCAATAATAACAATAATTTGCCAAACTGTGACTTACTTTAAATTTCCTTTCACGAATTTGCGGTTAAGCGATTAGTTCAGGTAAAATGCCACAGGAACACAGCAGAAGCTGAAATAACTCAGGCCAACAAAGGGCGAGGAAGATAGTTCCAGGAAGATAGTGGACGACAATTGATGTTCGGGTTCCAGACACAGAGGAACAAGTATTGGATATAATTGCAGCAGAGTCTTCCAGAGGCACTCAGAACATTGCACAACCACTGACACTTTCTCAGGCACCAAATAAATTCCGGATACATTCCTACCACGTATGTAAGATCACATTAAACCAATGGATTACTGAACACCGGTATAAATTGAGCTTAATTAACCGAATACGAGAAGCTGTTGGAGAAGGCAAGAAAACAGGCACTTGTTTGGAGTTACAGACTCAAATATATGTTTTTGTAATTTGTAAACAAATTAATAATTTGAGGTTATGAGTTTCAAAATAGGTTCCGTCTCTATTTATCTTTCTTTCTTTATTTATCAATGGTTACCAGAGTTTTAAATAATTACGAAGCAGCAGGAATTTACGTAATTTTAATTCGGCAGATTACCTTGAAGACCATTGTTGTCGTTTTTCGAATATAGTTTTTTTGCAAATTTCGCAGTTTTTAATAACAATTGTTTTTTCTGTACTTTTAAAACACCGCCAGACAACTCCTCCAGAGGAATGACGCCAATTTTGAATCCCCTGCATAATAAACATGCACCAGCCCCCAATAAACAACACTATCAATTTAAATTGAATGTATGTTCGAAATTGTGAATGGTTTTATAGTTCGTGTTATTGGCGTTCCAAAATCTATCAAAGCACTTAAAGAATATATTTAATTAGAATTATTAGCGATCTAGTTGAAATTTCAATGTAATTAATTATGACTCAAATCCGAAGACAATACAAAAACAAAACAACATTGAAAAAATTGCAGACTTTGTGAATGGAAGTTGAATATTTAAGAGAGAATATGCTACTATTGAATAACGATGGAATTTTGTTGATTAGCAAAATTTTAATCAAGGTTCTAATCAAGTGAATAAACACTTGAACAAAGGTGAGAATGAATAAAGAACAAAGAAAAATGTGGACTCCATTCATATTGCCATCATTTTTTGGAGAAAACCGACCTTTTATCAAAGTCGAATAATACCATTCTGCTACTATTCTAATTAAAACGAACAGTTATTGCGACGCCTAATTATTAGCATTACTTATAAGGTGCATTATTCAATAATAATACATAAAACAGTAGAATAAAATTTAAAAAAGTAGTAAAAAATTTTTGATTAAGTATTGACTTAAAATAAGCGAATCAAACTACAATAAAATCCAGAAGAATTGTTAAAAGTGTTAAATCTACCTAACTTAAACTAACCTAAAAAAGAACGATGTATTTGCTAATCAACAAAAGCCATGCTGATTTTTTGCTAGTTTTTCATATGAAGATCTTGTTTTGACTGGAAAACATTTACTCTCACGGACTCGACGGCTAACCAAAACACAATGATTAGCAAGACCATGTTAACAAAAGTTAAAATAAAAAAATGAAAATTTCTTCAGGTAACAAAACGAACAACGCTGAGGGAAAGCACGGCTTCATCGAAATAAATCTTGAACATGTATGTATAAAACACATAACAATTTTATTGAATAATGCACAATTTAAAACGACTGAATCCTGTCCATGTTCCGTTAAACAATTATATTGCAGTTTGCTCGAAAAAATCGTTTTAATTGCCTACCTTTCCTCTGCTTTGTGTCGTAAATAAATTGAACTTGCATACCTGAAACAAAAGAACATATTAAAATAAGTTACCCTACAAACTGAAAACATTGTTTAATAAAACCCACAAAATTCTAATATTAAAGATGTGTACAAAAGCGTTCAAGCTTCCAAAGTTGATTATGAATTTGGTCACAAAAAAAATCAAGGGACATAAATAAAAATTGTTTTTTTAACTGAACACTAGAAATTTGTAGGCCCATTTTTTTATTGCAAATAAACCAACAAATCAAAGCAGTAAAACCCAAAGAACAATTTCTGATACTTTTATTGCTATTTTTGGCAGACGAATAGTAGAAACGAACAAACATAACCTACTTAACTTGAATGCACATGTTTGTTTCAACGACCACGATTCAGTGAAACGTTAATATTAAGAATATGAAAGATGAAATTAACATTATGGCAACCGACACGCCGTAGTTCATAGAAAGTGGTGACCTAGGCACCATTTCCAACTTTTATAGTTATGCCTTTGTGTTGTTAACAAAATGAAATGCATGTGTGTTTATAAATATGGGTTTTATGGAAAGCACCGCTGATGGAAAGAAAGAAACATTGCATACATACATAGTAAAACAGCTGACCTTATGTGCGACCCGATGGAGAGTGAAATTGGTTTTGGAAATTACACTGCAATATGTTGAGACTTGGAATATAAACCATTTTCTACATAAGAGCAAAGGAAACTTTCAAGATTTCATTTGAATCTGGGGTGAATTAATTGAAGAATGAAAAAACATGTATGGAAAGCAAGGCGAGTGCTGTACATTTTTCTGCTAGTAGATTCTCAGCGAGAAAATTCCTTCATATTAAAGATGTAGATGTAAGAAAGCTAGATTATTCCCAACTCAATAGTAGTGAAAATGGATTTGGCAAAAATTGCTTTTTATGATAAAAACCCATGAATTAACACGTCTTAAAAAATGCTTTTAATGTAAGAAGACACTTCAGAACACATCGCGGAAAACTAACTAATCGAAAGTCTTACTAAACTCAAAATAAAAGACAACCACGGAAGCCCCATCTTCTAATAAAAAAAAATTAATAGCGAATGAAAGCTCTTGAATGGATCAAAAATCAAACAGGAAAGGAAAAAGTTTAGCGAAATAAATAGTTATAATAATTAGAAGAACATGAAGGCGGGTTGCGAAACTGTTTAACCACAAATTTGCAGGACTACATTAATCAAACAGAAATAAAAACACAACAATAACGAAAAAAAGTGCAACTATAAAATTCCCAAATCCTAGTTGAATACAAGTTCTCAACTACATACATTTTGTATAATCTAAGTTGTACAGTAAATTAATGAAAACTAGAACCACGAAGTGAACGGCTCAGATTCATGTCACCAACCGGCGCTACAAGACGTTAATGCCTTATAAATGTAGTGTTAAAAGCTTTGCTGAGATGCAAAATCGTATTAACGTATCTAGTAAATTGCTGCGTTAATTTTCTCTTTCACTCCACCATATTTGAGTGAAACAAATTGGAGTTGGCGAGGTGGTTTATTGCCGTAGTTTTCTTCTTCGACCGACAATGGCAAAATAAAGCACGATTAAACGTGAAAATATGAATGTATTGACCTCGTCTGCGACCTACCGGTTTAAATCAGACCTACGTGGGTTTTAGGCCATATTGGGAACAGCTGTACGCTTCTACCTAAACCTACTTACTGGGCTTAATAGATGAAAATACGATAAAGTAAAGTGATTTAAACACTCAACTATCTGGTTGTTGACTTTTGATGAAAAATATTGAACTGTTCCAAGCTGAACCAACTAAACAAATGACTAGACTACAAATTTATCCTAGATATCTATACAAGGCTAGATAATTTTTGGGACTTATAACAACAGCGTTTGCTTTTAAGACGTTAGATTAAGAGCTCTATTTTAAATTTAAGTACTACAATTTTTCGTATTAAAAAATTTAATTATTATATTTTTTGCAGTTTTTAAAACATTTTGAGGGTCTGTTTGGAAAAGTCTCAATTGCGTAAAAGCGTAGTTACATTTAAAGTTGAGTAAAGCAATGTTGTAAAAGTGAATATTCTCAAAAAATGGAACGACAATTTTCATAAAATGGAATATTGCCCCTAATTGAGTCATTAATCAGATAAAAGACATTTACTGTCTACCTTTTATCTAGCTGTTGGCAATTAAGATAACTAGATACCTTGTTGGTAATTTTCATTCAGACGTGCGGCCATGCGATGACGCAAAATTCCTCAATAATAAAGATAGTCTCCCAACAAACCAAAATGGAAATATTTTACGAAATTTTTTTAATAAATTTTACTGAGTCGATTTGCAAATTAATCAGCGATTGCACATGTTTTTCGCATTTAACTGTAAAAGTCCTATGAATGATGTCACAATTACCCGACAACTTATTATTAATGTTGCGTGCTGAGTTAATAAAAGATCTGATTTGTTCGGCGATGTAAATCAGTCATAACGTTAATGATACGCTTATACATCGAAATACGCAGCTTCTAACAAGCCATTAGACCGAAATTGATTATCGGATATTCTTCAAAAAGCAGGCTCAGTGTCATTCTTTGTTTATAAACAGGCAGGTAGTTGCAAACAAAAGTCCCAAAAAACCAAGCACTTTATAAGGATGCAATTATAAGCAAATTATCTTTTTGGGGTCCACGGAAATAACAAATCACGTTTTCCGATTTTGGCCCTCATTGTCCTCAGCTCTCAGTCTAACCCAGAAATTACGTTAACAATAGGAATTGTGGTCTACTACCTACCGTGTAATTAATGTACCCACAGCCATAAGAGATACGCAAACTGTTGCTACATTGGATATAATTGTTGTCTGATAGAGTTAAAAGTTATTTTTGTTATTTTTTATTGTTACCAACAGCCTAAATCTTATCTTTACTAACGTCCAAGTTAAAGCATTATGGCTTAAGTCGCTAATCAAAATAGTCTAAGCAAAATAATAAAAAATATATAAAAAGTCGTCGAAAACATTGAGAGCAATAAATTAAACAACACTGAAAAAAAAACGTTATTAGAATCGAACTAATAAAAATCGAAGTACATATATCATTTGGTAAATAAGGAAAGCTTTAGTTTTCAGCTGGTAGTCTCAAACATAAAAATAATAATAAAGTCGAAGCTCTAAAGTTGGGCCTTACTTCTGTATTTGCCACTTACTACTTATTTCATTTCGCGTTTTTCTTCGCCGATGCTCTAAAAATTATTGCTATTTATTTATTAAACTATAGTCTTTATCTTACGAATTCGGAATTGTCCAATCCCATTTTCTCGAATTGAATTAACATTTAGCCCTTCACTGCTTTTGCAACATCCAAACCTCGGTATGCATTTTAGTATTTCATTATTTGGTCATTGACTCTTTTCAAAAATTCCCAAATTCTTTTGAATCTGATTTGAAATTCAATCAAACAAGTTTTTGTAAATAGCGCTTTGAAAGCCCGTAAATGCCGCGAAATTCGGGCATTTTCATTTTATATGCAATTCTTCCTAAACCACTTATTAAATCGACCGTCTTTAACATTGTACCCTTTCTTGATATCTTACTTCAGTTTTCATTAATACTATTTTCACTGTATCCTCAATTTCTTATCAAAATGTACCAGCCAGCAGCATTTTATTGAACACATCAAAAATGAAAAGTTAACAAGCTAATTGGGACAACCAAAATAATTGGAAAAAGAAGTGAAATCAACCCAAGCAGTAACAGAATCATCCCCGGTAAAGCAACTACAAAAACCGAAACAAGTGTTGACTAATTTACAAAGCAATTAAATAAAAAATCACATTAATCAACTGAAAAAAACCTACCCAGAAAAGCAACACTAAATCCTCCTATCCAAAAAAAGGAAATAAAGATGACAGTCAGCAAGATAAAGAAAACGTATCGCTTTTAGGCCCACGTTAATTTGTATCAATCAAATTGCCACCTTATTTTTTTAACAATTATTTCCACCCACGTAAAAACCTTCTTTGCAACTCACTTGATTGTCAGTGAAAAATCGGACTGTTTCACTTTTTTATATGCAAATACAATTTATTTATTGCAATTGTTCCAACAAAACACTGAATAAATAAGTGGTGAAACTGACAGTCATCAATTGTGCTTAAAAGTAACATTCGCAATTCAAAACAAAACGATTATTTTAGTTCGACACGGCGAATTAACTTACCATAAATCTGGGTTAAATTTGATGGTTAAATGGAATCTATTTATTTTGTGAATAGGTGAGAGTGAAATGAGCAAAGAAGAAAAAAACCCAACAAATCGGAAATCGTAATTATCATACAAAAACAACGATAGCCCAAGCTTTCTTATCAATATTCAGATTCCGTCGTTTTCTTGCGTCAATTTCGCTTTTACTTTTGCTCTGCTTGAATACAAACGAGAAAAATGCTTCAATTATTGTCAACGAAAATTAGTCGTGTCTATATACTTTCAAACTGAATTAGGTAAAATGAAAGTTGATAACAGTTTTCATAAAGTGTCATTTTAATCATCCAAGAACACGGAACGAAAAAAAATACTGCGTGTTTTACAAAATAATATATCTATATTTCTCACTTTTAATGGAAAGCAACGACGGCGGTATTAAATACTCTAATCAGTTTGTAGTTAATGAGAAACCTTAATGAAAAGTAATGTGTCCAATGCTATAAACTTAATTGTAACAAATTAAATGCCAATTTCATAATTTTTATTTATGATGCCTATCTTATTTACATTCTCTTGATGATATCTGCAACAATAATTGGTACAATTTCGAATGCCCGTAAATGCAAACTTTAGTTAAGTACTAAAAAAAATAAATTCTTCTGGAAATGTCCGTTTCATAGTCTAACGAGCTTTGTAATAAATATTTTTTTAATTTTCAATTAAACATCATGAAATAATTCGTTAATCAAAAGTTAAAGGCGGACGTAACTGGCAATTTAAACACATTTCTGGAAATGATAAATTGTAATCAAAAGAATGTGTCTCATGATTGTTATTATCATTAATGGCTTAAAATGCACTTGCTTGTCTCAGGCGAAGTCAAATTTTCTACGACGACCTAAAAGCCTACCGTCGGTGTCAGACACGAATATGTTTTAAGAAAAAAATTAATTGAAACCCTTAATAGGAATTGAGAAAATGTTAATAACAACAAGAGCAATAGAGGTAAGCAACAAAAACAACTCACAAGATGGTATATTTTTAAGAAAAAGCCTGTATGCGATCATGGATGTTTTGGATCTAAAATGATATCATTGGATCTTCCAATTTCAAATTGAATAGAAAAGTCACCCACTAATAAGAAATAACGATACAATAAAATCATTTATTTAAAACTATTAAATTGCTTTTGTAAATCGTTCTCAATTAAAACTAGTTGATGATTTAGACTTTGAAAGACTACGAAATTGTTACCCATTTTTGCTCTGGCTGTAGAATGTGGCGAAATGTACGGAAAGCAAAATAAATTAAACATACAACAGTTGCTTCCTGAAATCAAAAGCATTTCGTCCTATAATAATAATAATAATAAATGTATTCAAAAGATATGGATTTCTAAATATAACTGCTTTAGATCTTCTTCAGTCTTAAGTACGTGTTTGATTCCTTTCCAGGCTATGAATCACACACAAATCTCAAACAATATGCTACAAATCTCAAACAATTTTTGCTTTGTAGTTAAAACAAAGAGATACTTTTAATTAGCGACTGAACGGTCATATTTGCTTTCACATAAATTCCTTGAACAATAGAAACTCCGATGCAGTGGCGTAAGTCTACACGTTACAATATTATATTTTGTAATGTACGTGTAGGTACAGCAAATCACTAAAGATTAAAACATGTAAATGTACGAATAAACAAGTTCAGAATGCGATTTTTACGTGCAGTTGAAACTTTGGAGACAATTTCCCATTCATTAACACTGGGAAAATGATTCACATTGGAATTGGCCAGCTTTTCATCAAGCACTGTAAGCAGAGACAAAACCAACAGCTGGACTGGACGATTTGTGTATGATATGAACCCATTCTGCCATCATTACTGAGCTATTTCTGACTTGCCAATATAGAAACAAACATTCAATTTACTAGATATTATCGATCACATGTATTAATAGCTCAGCACTTAGATATCGTTGTCAGGCAATGTTATCAATGAGATATAAAATTTATTGTATTCTGTATTTGTCCTAATTTTAAAATTGATTCACTGTAAGAATAATTACATTAAGTTTTCAGAAATGTTCAAAATAACAATTATTTTGATGTGAAGCTTAATATAGATGAATGAATGAGAATGTTTGCCCAATTTTGTCATTTACCATAGTCAGAATTTATCGACTAATATACTTGATACCTGTAGGATTTTTTGTCTTTCGATGCGGTTGTTTAAAGATTAACAAACGCAGTTTTAGTAGTATATTTTGTTAATTCGACTGTTAATTAACCACTGTAACAAGCGGGGGCTTTAGAATGAACAAAATACAAAATAACTCGGAAATATTAAAGACAAAATATCTAAAGTGGGTAAATCCAGTGCGGATGGTTTATAATAGACCGAGTAGCCAGTTCGCAACGTAAAAACAACCAGAACTAACTAGTGCAGTTTATCGTTTTAAGAATTGCCTGCATATTTCGTTGCACTTGATAGCCATGGTCTAAAGCCAGTATTTGGTGCAGCTGGCAGCAATTGCACCGGGTTATTTTTATTTACACAATATAACTGAATCTTCTTAATGCCATAAAAATACATCTATTTTTTAAATAAGAATTAATAGCAGAGACGGGTTTGAAGTAGACATATGTAGGTAGTTTCAATCGAGTATAAAGATTTACCAAATCAGTAATTTCCAGTTAGTTTAATTATTTTTCCTTCGCTTTCCAGCTGTCTCGATTAAGAAGTTATTGAGTGGTTAGTTTCCCGCTGAATAAATAGGCGAGTTGAAGACATGATTTATTTTCTATAATAACTTACAAAAAGAAAGAAGAGGAAAGAACTTTTTTCACTATTAGCCACATTTTGCTTCTAATTTTCAATTTAATTTAATATCTAACGACAGGCAAACCTTCACAACTATTGAATTAACAGGTAAGGACCGAAGATATAGAATTATCAAGAAACGTTTTCTGTGAAAAAGCTACATTTATTGGAAAGCTATGGAATTAATAATTTCTCCGATGATCTTGTGTGGTCAATCGAAAACCAACACGCTGCTCCAGAAACCCAGTTTCAGAGAAGATTTTCTGTAAAAGTTTGGGCTGCAATAATTAATAGTTAACTTATTGGGCCAACAATTTGAACAGTCAGAAAGAAATATCGATCATTCTTGGAGAAGATCAGAAGGATTTTTTACATGATGACGCCCGGAAGAGTTCTTACTAATTTTCCTAATAAAAATAATGCAAATCGATGGATGGTCGTAGTGGTGCCATTGTTTAGCCGCCGATAATATTTAATTATTCTACAGAATTACTAATTTCCATTATTTGAAATGAAATTTGGCACTCTCTGCTTCTTAGTTCAATTCAGTAATAAATTAGGTAAGTAAACTTGTCTTTTGAGGAGAAGATAATCCCTCCGAATTCCAAGTTGGTGGCTGTTTAAATTTAAAATACACTTGATATTAAACAGTTTCACTAAGAAAAGTAGTGATGAGGAAACTAAGATCAAGATCATGACTTGCAGCCTTGGTCTTAGTCCTGTTCTTGCAGCAACTGACCTGACTCTTGCAAGACTTACATTTAAATAAGTCACAAATGAAATCAATAATAATAAACTTGAAAAATAACAATAACTAATACACATCAATAAAATAATATCAGGGTCTTTGCCATTTGATTTATGTACGATATTCTTACTAATGGAAAAATCTGAAGTTTTCGAAAATACAACAATTTTAATTCTTTTGTAAAAAGATATTATCATATTAATGATAAACTAATAATTTCTCGCAAGGATTAAGTAATTTTACTATTTACAGATCAACTGATTTCAAGACTTTCGCAAGAAATATTGGAAAAAAACTTACTTGAGTTTTCAATGTTTTATTGCATGAGAATAAAAAACATATTTTTTATTAACTTACACTACACTTTCAAGATTAAAGTTAAGAAGGATTAGAACAAATATTAGTATCAATTATCCCCCGATTTAGGTGATCTAGCACAGAAGGAAAAACATCTGAAACCAATTACATTCAACTGAAATATTTAAGCCATGTTTTATTTATCTCCCACTTGTTCAAAGCTTTGGTTCCTAATTTAACGTTTTCTCACTTAAAGTGAATCGTTGGTACCATATTTTGCTGATAACTCGCTTCTTATTTTCGTAAGATTTCTGATGAACGCAATTCGGACGAAAATGTTGACGAAAACTTTGACTATGTCGGTCAGCTAAAAATTATAAAACGCTTGCAAATTAAATACTACAAGATTTTATGAACAGCCCAAAAATGTTCAATCTGCTCAAAAAACATAGTTGATTCCAGTTACCAAATAAAAAGTTCTGGTAGTTTTTGTACCAAATTCACAGCCAGTTTCGCGGAAAGCCTTGAATTTTTTTGCGGAAAACCTATGAATGTTACATTTTCCAAAGAGCTCAAAAATGTTCGAAAAGGATTATTGCATCTATTCAAAAAAAATCCGCTGATTACCAAATAAAAAGTTCTGCTAAAGAATTCATTTGCCCAAAGCCGATGAACTCGGTTGCTTCATCAAAAGACAATCAACTTACAGAAAAATAAAACGTACAGCGAGTTTCATTAAAATCCGCCGTACCGTTCTCCCGATATTAAGAAAAACACTTTTTTTTTAAATTGAAGAACTTTGACCATCAATAGCAGTAGAACCAATATTTTTTAAAATAAAACTTAGATCAGATCGTCATCTTTTGAGCCAAATAACGCCACAGTCCCCCTTTGATCATGTATTTACGGAACACCTTGTACTTATAGTCTTGGTCTTCGTCTAGCTTTTCTACTGGACCCAAGACCAGCTTTGCTCATCACTAAATAAAAGATCTTAAATCATTCTTAAATGCCTCTAAAAAACATTTACACACGTTTTAAATTAGTTTGTTCGCTTTAGATTGTCTAGTGCTATTTGCTGCCAAATATTGTTTAAGGTACGAACAATTCGTGACATGACGCGCAAAATTGTTGCTAATTACCCATTAGATATAATCGAGTTTTTTTGCAAAAGTTTGGGCATCTTTTTTAACGTCCCGCATTGATTGAATCATGATTGGATTGGGCATATTGCAATGCTTACTTTACGAAATTCAATAAAAGCCGATTTGTTACTTGTTTTACCTCTCCTAAGACTTTTAAGGAGTTATTTTATTTGTGTAAGCATGGTTGAATTATTTTTTCTGTAGCTTACAAAACCACACTGCAACAGAGCGTCAAATTTAGCCTAAAATTGGTTCAAGTTTCTGGCTTAATGTTATGGACATTCGAGATTCGAGTTTTTTATTTACGGAAACTGCTTAATATTAAGTGTACAGAGTTATTGATTGCACTTTGGCCACCCCATTTTTGAATCTAATTTGAAATTTAGAGAAAAATGTTAAACACAAAAGTTGTAAATGTTAACGGCTAGTTTATTATTATTGACACCAATTGATACAGGGTGTCTCAAATTCAAGTGACAGACCAAACTTACCTTTTGTTTAATTGGAATGCCGTAAGTTTGGTTTGCCACTTGAATTTGAGACACCCTGTATGAATTGGTGTTATCTTAACTAGACGTTAATATCTACAACTTTTGTATTTACATTTTTTTCCCTAAATTTCAAATTAGATGCTAAAACGGGGTGGCCAAAGTTCAATCAATAACCCTGTAGGTACATATGGGGGATTATCTCCTCTTCAAACAACATATTTACCGAGAAAATCATTTTTTTGGAGAAAAGCTAGTAGGTTTTCTATAACTTTCACTATTAAATTGTCACCAATGCTTTAGTTTTTGCCAAAAAAATGTTACACTTCTTGCTCTACAATCCAAAAGTTTGTTGAAATAACAGACGATAATGAAGACTTTATCGTGTCTCGCTTTCAAATGGGTCACACTGTATGTACAAATTCTAATTTTTTAATGTAATTTCGCAATTCATTCGACAAGACTGAATTTGATTTTAAATCCTAAAACAGCCGTTGTAAGGGCGGTAGTAACATCTCTACTAGTGTTGGTAGTGATAGGATCTTGATTGAAAAACGTCACGTTTTAATCAATTAGTCGAAATGATCGTTAAGTGAAATTAATGAGTGGACTGACGACATGAACTGACAAAGCATTAAACCCGATTGACTGGAGGAGGAAAAGACGACCTGGAGAATTGATGGCATCTGAAATTTAGTAGGAAAAAAATTGACGGCCGCCTCTTAAGAGACTACTAACCTCATTCCACATTCACACCAGCAATAACAAGACCGTATGTGTAATCCTAAACGCACTTTCCATCACCAATTATGCCGTATGTCACTCCTCGCGACACTAAGCATAAAATAGTGTCAGTTGCACAAGCAGGCAAAGACTTATTGGGGTCCCACGCGAAGTGCATCAGCCTGGACTATTTAGACTCGATCGTGTGCTACAAATAAACGTTACAAGAATGTCTGTTTGTCATCGACAAATGGCATACAGAGACGGAAGTTCACTGGAAATTACTCCGCGTGTTGTTTAGGTGAGTCAATCAGCGAATCGCAAATAATACACAACTACTCGTTGAAGGTTGTTGATCTTTTCGAAGAAAATGTTTCCGAGTCCGGCACATCGACATACAAACTCGATGACGGCGAACTGACTGGCTGGACTGGGCTGGAGCGTCGCGCCATGGAGTCGATCGCAGCCAAGGAGAGCGTCATCAGAAGCGGGTTTTCGCGTTCAGCTAATGTGCTTTGCACCAATAAGAACCGTCTATTGCATCGAGAAGGGATTTATGGATATTGTTCACTTCTTGCGTCCAACATGTGTCCTCTCCCATCGCAACATTCAGTTTTAGTAGATCTTCACTTCAGCTGCAACTGATCTTTTCCGGGTCATCGAAGTTAAGATTCACCGCATCATCAACAGTGTCTAGTAATATTTGAACAATCAACTGAGTTCGAATTTTCTCTTCTAATTCAAGGCTAGACGCTCTACAAAAAAAGTCTATATCGTTTTACCATTTTTTTACAGTTTGGTAATTATCAAGGTACCTACTCGCGGGCGCGGTAACCACATCTCACCCTTTAGAAAATTCCTGTACCAATAATTTTTCTGACTGGTGTTATTTCCGACAATGCGGTTTTGGCTCACTCAAATTTAGTACTTTTGCACAAGATAGTAAAGAACGTCGTGATGTCCCTACTATCGGTCAAAATCGTTATCACGGCGACGCAGTTCGGAAAATTTCTCGCATTGGTCGAATTTTGTTTGTACTTCATTTTTGTAAGTGTTTCTTTAAGTTTTGATAATTTTTTGTTAATTTTGATTGTAGGTCTACAAGTTGAGCATAATTTTAACCGCGCACGCAAAAGTCTGATGGTCTTGAAACTGACCGGTTTATTAAATAGATCTACAACATTCTTCGGATTTCCACATTTTCAGCATAAATTCAAAAGCGAAAACTACTTATCGAAAAACAACACTGTTAAAGAAGAACTTGGAAAGTGTTGGTGAATTTGAAAATGTTTGAATTGTTTCGAGATACTTAGTGCTTGTTTAGATTGCTTGCAAACCGGTTGCGCTGAAAACTTATACAAACCTCGGGTTTCCATTGGAAAATTCCATCAATTATTTCAAATCGTTCTAAATGTATACTTAAGAATAGGAAGTCCTATTCTTAAGTTAACTGTCGGAATCCGGCTTCAATTTCAATTCAAATCAACCGTTTTTTAAATATTCACTTTTGAAACTGTTGAGTTTTTTCAGCTTTTAGGTTGTCATGCAAAATAATTTATTTCTGACGTTTCACAAGCACTAGTGGCTTTCATCAAGCTGAAAAGCTGAAATGCTCCCCTGAGGATGCAAGCCACCCATGTTTGCAAAACGTCAGGAAGAAATTTTATTCTGCGACGGCCTAAAATCCCGAAAAACTCACCATTTTCAAGCAAGTTACGTTTGTCTTGTCGGACAAAACCGCTTCTACAACTTAAATGAAAATGACGATAAATGATTAAAAAAATTAAAGCTGGACCACACGGTGTACAGGAAACCGACACATACCGACCGGTACCTGCACAGTGGTTCAAACCATCACCCCAGTCAGAAGAGAGGAGTCATCAAAACTCTCACCGAAAGAGCCAGAAGAATCTGCGAACCAGCCGAGTTAGAGGGAGAATTAAAACACCTGGAAAGGGCCTTTGGTTGGAATGGATACAGTAAGAAAGATTTCAATAGAGCAATTCGACCAAAAAACAGTGAAGATCGCTCGGAGACAACAGAGACGCATGATGAGCAAAAGAGTTGGGCCTGCCTCCCGTACATACATGGAGTCACGGACAGGATCGGCAAGAGACTGGAGAAACACCAAGTAAAAACCATTTTCAAACCAACTCGAACCATCCAACAGATTTTGAGATCGGCCAAGGACAAACGGGATCCTTTATCAGCACCAGGAGTCTACAGAGTTCCGTGCAGCTGTGGAAGAGCATACA
>NW_026017110.1:15083232-15101235 GCF_020466585.1 Dendroctonus ponderosae | reverse complement strand
CTTTGAAAATGTCCACCGCAGTTGTGGACGAAACGTCAGGAAGAAATTCCGATAGACCACGGCTTCAAAGCCCGGAAAACATTCCTAAATGTAGTTTTTTAAAGATATCGAGTAAATTCTATGCACAATAATATATCAGAAATTACCAACTTTTTTTCAATGGCGTTGTTATGATTAGCAACTTTTTTTATTTCCAAAAAACGACAAGATGTTATTTATTTGTTTGTTCTTGACCCTGCTCTCTGCGTTAAAGATGCGTTTTGACTTTAAAAAAATTACCTTAATATTGGGATTTATTTTCAGCCTAAACATGTTCTTTTCACAAACTTTGGAATATTTTTCAAGCTTTGGTTATCAATTTAATTAATAAACTATTTCGGTTACTGCATTAAAATATTCGCTTGTTGACCCTATTTTTGGTATTTATCGTTTATTAACGTATTTTCTAACTTGAACATAAGAACGCCATTGAACTAAATACATTTCTCAAATCACACAAAATTACACAAAATCTCTAGATTTCTGCAGTTTTAATTTTATAAATTTAATTATATAAATTGAGAAAATTTACTTTTAATTTCTTCTTTTTTTTAAATTTTATGTAATATAATTCTTCACAATTGAAACTAGAGCCGTTATATAAATTCATACGTGCATTATCACACTTTCATAATTACGTTGCAATATTTAAATGCCTCTTGAGTAAGTTTTACTCATTTATAAAGTTTCCATAATTTACTCCCATTTACGCCAAAAAGTGGCCCTTGAAAAAAATTGCCTATCTGAATCTGGTGATGTGCAATTATGAATTAGGAATGAAAAGTAAATAAGGAAGAAAAGTAAGAAAATTCATTTGTTTCGAAAACCGCAAAAGAAAATCGTCAAAAAATAAAAATAATATAATGCAAAATCATGAAAAAATAAAACGTTTAAGAAACTAACAAGTTCATTAAGCAGCAACCTTAAACTAGCTCTCTCTCTCTCAACTAAATTAATAGAAAAGTATAAATTTACAAAAGCAAAAATTGAAGAACTTTTTAGGAAGCCGCTAATGCGCTTTATCTGATGCTTAAAGTACCAAATCTAAAAGTTTATGGGAAATAAGTGCGCAGTTTTAACATTGCGACTTTTCAACTATCCTTAACATTCGACGTTTCTGCCGCATATCGCCGAAATGCATTAGATCGTATATTTGTGCCAAATAAAAAGATTGCTATTCAAAGTTTTCAAGTTACTTTCCATATAAAAAAGTGAGAAATCGAGACCATTTGTGACACTTATTTGGAAGTGCACAGGAAATATAACGACTTTCGTGTAAGACGCTGATTTTTTTGTTAATTGCTAATAGAAAAACAAACCGAGCTCCCTAAGATTTAATTTTCAAATTTTATCGTCCTTATTTACGTAAAAGTGTCACGTAAATCCTCCGAAAGATTGGCAATTTTATTTTCACATAAAAATTGCCTTTGAGTTACTTGGAATTTTACCTATTTAATTAAAAAACCTATTCAAATATCAGGACATATATTCTAACGTCGCATTATTCCTAATTCTCCGTGATCTTCGAAAAACGTGTGTAATTTATGGTTGATTTAAGCGAGTCAAATACATTTACTGAAACCCCATTTGCCTTTATCAGGTCGAAGAATGTGTACCACTTTTGATTAAAATCATCATTCATCTGTGTGTCTATTCTTGACTTTGAGAGAAGGGAGTATCCCCGGGAGCATCACAGGGTGTCGCTCCTCGCTCACGATCCCTAGCGTAAAAAAATAGTATTCCAGCAGTCCCTGCAAGCACTGTTGCCAGCTTATCTGACCAATCAAAATTGAGAAAATATTGACGGTCTGACATGCTCGCCAACGTCATTTATTTACTATTGTGGCGGAACTCGTACCAACCTTTTGTTTTAAAAGAGACAGACATCTAAGAATCATGTATTTGTCTTTATCTAAGCTAAGAAACGGTCGTTTATTCCCTCGTTTTCTGCTGGTACGTAATTATTTCCAAACCGTTTATAGATACTTATTAAAAAACAGTTTTTGTTTTTTAAGCATGGTTCATTGCTTCTGTGCCCTATTGAGGTAAGGTAATGTACTAGTAAAATGAATACAGTTTTATGAAGGGTAATTTCATTTATGTAGCCGCTTTCCTTCAGCACTTAAATTAAATTAAAAAATTAAGCACAACTCGTTGAAATGATCGTTACACCCGTTCCTCAGATCCAAAACATAAACAAATACGATTTGWGGTTGGAAAACCCGGGGAGATGCCCTTTCTACTGCGTCGTACCAGTCGATCATTCCCGCTCCCTGGGGAACGGCTCCCTCTCTCAATTTTTTTTCAGGAATACCGTTTCGGCCGACTGTCATAAAACCCAGCCCACTTCTCTCGGCTGTTCTACTCCCTAGTCGTCAAGAATAGGTACACTGGAGTATAGTCCCAATGAACTGGAAGCTCTAAATGTTACCTGTGCTTTCTTGGCAAAAAGCGATTCCGAAGCGAGAGAATGAGTTTTTTTTTTCATTCAAAACTGCGTACTTTGTATTCATTTCTAATACATTAGGCTATGTTTTCTTTCGTATCATCACCGTAAATTCCGAAATCCATAACAAGCTGGTTTACGTTTACATCTGTATAAAATACATATTCGACGATATATTGTTACAAAACGTTCATAAATTTGGTAATTTTACGATGTTTTCAAGTGGGCTACATTCTATATAAAAAATATGACATTCCAAGAAAAAAGATTAATTTACGTTATTTTTGCTACTCTCTCTAAACCTTGAAGATTTTGATGTGCATGCTTTTCAACACTCAAGATTCACAAGTCAAAACACAATTTTAAACATTGCGTTCTTATACGCATAAAAATGAATTTTAGTATTCTATCACTACACAATATTTCTGAGGAATTAACCCTTTTGTCTCGAATGTCCAAGAAGAAAATTATTTAAAGTACATCCGGGTACGCGCTCTACATGCGATTTTTCCTAAACACTTCCATGCACTAATAATAGGGCAGTTATTATTTTATATGGATCATGACTGAGTACCTACTCGTATGCATGAGGTCAATATAAATTTAAACAATGCCAAGTAGCAGGCGGATCGTTCCAATCAGTTGCAAACAAATCGTTTCCAATTACACCTACATATTTTCCAATATTTTCTCAACTTGGTGACCAGTAAATTAAGCGAAAGATGTAATTTAAAAAATTAAAACGATGCAAATTATCGGTATGTTCAGCCTACAACTCCACGATTAACCACGATAATAAACTTTCACTTAGTAGAATGACGCCCGAGCAAATATAAATTGTTATTAATTGGCCGTGCTCATAACATTCGGAAAATTGCTTTATTTATTACTCTAAGCGATAGGCTGGAAATAATCATAGACAAATATATGAAAAACGTCAATAACAATAAATAAGTGAAACTACTCAATTATCTGCTTCTCTGCTTACTGTTGCGATTTTAAAGTCTCAAGAAAGGACAGATGTATTAAATTATATCTAACTTTCCACGTTGGAATCCACAGCTTCCAAAAAATATTTCGGATAAATTTACTATTTTTTACTCACTTAAAGTATATGATTTCCACGAATTGAATTTTTTTATAAACGAATACAGATATTTTTTACCAACCAAGTCACGTACCTAATTGCATACAATAGATCGACGATGCTAATTGCATATCATATTCATATACAACGGCTGGAGTAAACGCTATATTAAATCTGAAATGTATATGAGTGATTAAATGCTTGCAAAAAGCCATTTCATTGTTGCTTTCGCATATCTACATACAGAGTGTCCCATCGCAAAAAGACCTTAAAAAATTGGAACCGTAGATATATCGATGTGCATATTTCCACTAATCAATGTTGTCTATAATGAGTTCTACAAAATTGTGTTTAATCCACTCACAGTATTAAAGTAATTTTAGACGAAGAAGTTAGATCCGTCTTTCTAAATGCAATTTCCATTCCTCTATAAAATCTTCATACTTGCTTTTAAATGAGCGGTCATTAAACGTCTTCAGTTCAATCAACAGGACATATTAGATGAATAGAAGGTCCATTGGAAAAGTTCCTGATTAACTATTCAATAATCGACAAGATCAGTTTGCAAAAAACTATTTCACATACATGATACAGATTCTTGTAATGATAATTTCATTAAATTTAGCTCTCTTTAAGTTTAGGTGGTCTCAAAAATCTTCTTTTGAATCGCACAGCCAAATGTTGTGTTTTGTTTTAGAATTTTGATAATAGTGGTAACTCATTTGACAGGTTTTCGGTTTCTAACCCAAAATCCTAATTTTCGAATGATCTAGTCTAAAACAAAAAAAACATAAAAAAATATCCAACACAAAGGTTTCGCAATCCACAAGAAATAAAATGTTTATTATTGTTTTAAAATATAAGTACCAAAATATAAGTAAATTAAATAAATAAAAACCTCTTTTGCTTTCGCTGTTAATTCCTTGTCCTAGATTTCATCATTACTTCAGCATTAATGACTATTTTGCACTTGTCTGAAAAATATGTTCGTTTTTTAATGATATTTGTTTATTATGTTAGTTGACTTGTCCTGACTTATTTTTTACATATTTTAACCTCGAAAAAGGAAAGAAAACTTCTCGAAAAAACGCAACTTCTAACAGTTGGACGTATACAGAGCGATTCAAAATTAATATCGGTCCTTTGAAGCAGATCAAATTGGACATGCTTTCGAATTTAAGATTTTTATTTTTTTCATATAATTCTATTTGCTAATAAGAAATATTACCTACTAAAGAATTTTCTATAACTTCTCACGATTTTTTAAATTATTTTGAATCTTTCCTTAGAGGGCGTTTAATTAATATTTTTAAAATATATTTAGTTTCCATAAGCGGTTGGTTGGTAAGAGTTGAAGAAAATTCCATTTTCTCGCCAATCGCCAAAATTTCACTTCTTTGCAAGTTGCGTTATACATGATGTTTCATCATGAAGTGCAAATATTTTAGAAACATGTTGAGAATATCAGTTAAGAGTGTTCAAAAACTCATCAAGTCTTAGCAATGACCACAAAAGCCCGACTCTTTTATAAAAAAAACTGTTGTTTTGGCAATTTTGATGTATGTATAGGTTACATTTAAGAATGTTTTCCGGGCTTTGAAGCCGTGGTCTATCGGAATTTCTTCCTGACGTTTATGTATAGGTTTTTTTCTCTTTAGACAGAGCTCAACTCGAAACAGTTTACAGAAAAAAACCGCCCATTAAGAAAATTTCTAAACACTGAAAATATGTTCGTATCAATGTAGAACTCCCTGTATTTATCATAAGATTACTGATGCCCAAGAAATATATTTTTTTTCTAATGGACGTCCTAAATGCGCAAATATATTTGATTGAACCGAAAAGACTAAAATAGTACTTATTTCATTGTATTCTACAGGATGTTCTGGTTTATTTTCCTGACTGCGTGTACTTGTTATGATATTCTTATTTTTCCTGGGTCTCAGTCAAAGTGTGAAGTAAACATTTTTTGAACATCGTTTATTTCATTATGTTTCGGCGAGACAACAGCGCCATCATCAGATTTAAAATTTACACAACCTACAAACCCCAATTCACAATTAAAACATGTTGTGTAAAAACTATAATTTACAAAGTGTTAAAACATTCTTCAGTTTTTGAGGGAAAAAATCCTTCCTTTTGAGAGAGCAAAACACTGGAAAAACTTACTTCATGATTGGTAAAAATCAACGTTCTTTTAGTTAATTAAATGATAAGTTAGTTAATAAATAATTAAATTATAGTTTTTATACAACATGTTTTAATTGTGAATTGGTGTTTGTAGTTTGTGTAAATTTTAAATCTGATGATGGCGGTGTTGTAACAAAAATAACAACAACAACAACAACAAATAAAAGTGCAAATTCTCAAATTTCACCGATCTAAGCTAATATCACTCTTATGAGTTACAGGTGACAGTTTGATCCAAGTTGGAAAAAATTGCCTTTCATCTTTCGACTTCATTTTGCTTAATAAAACGCTTCAATTAATTAAAATAAATTGATTTCGCTGATCTAATAATTCACTGGTAAATGCCTAAATCATTGCAAACAAGATTTACTTTTGATAAATTTCCCTTAAGCGCACCCATTTTTTTCTAGTTAAAATTATCTGCTTGCTCACATCTTTCAAATATGAGATCTATATTTGTGAATATCGAGATGGAAATGTTTCACACGCTTTTGTCGAAACTTTGTAACATTTCCCACATACTACATAATGAACAAATTGAAATAATCCTCATTTGAATAATGTAATCGGTTATGCAATTATGCATGTAATAAATACTGTTTTCCAACTTTAAAATGTATCTATCGTTAATATTTGTAGTTTTCGTGTTTTTGAGGCTGAATAATTAATTCCATAGCTCAAAAATTGTTAGCAATTAAAAATCAACCAAATTAATTCCCCTGTTTTTTTAAACTGAGCTAATTTTGGCATACAATAAATAAATAATTTCTCGTTTTAAAGTACAAATGAGCATACAAAAATATTTAGTTTAAAGCTAGAAGAAATCAATTACAACTTGTACGATCGTTTGTTATTGGTCGCATGTTCACGTTATTGGAGGCCCATATTTTCGGCCCCCACACAGGCTCAAAAATCGCCGTAACATTGGCTGAAGAGAAACAGTGCTTTTTTGGAAACCGTTGACCGAAAACTCTACCATTCTTGTAACATCTTGTACAATTACAACGGTGATTTTTCTCTAAAAACTTTTTAGAAACGAAGAGTGAATTTGGGGTTTGCTTATAATTTGACGACAGCCCTGATGATGACTTAACAGTCAAAAGAGCTTGGGCATATTTATATTCAAGGGTTGAATTAAACCATACCCAGGATTATATATACACTATAATACAAATTTACATCTACATACTTTGATTGCAAAAACTTTTTGATGCTGGATTTTTCCGGAAACGGTTGGAGAAAAAGTCGTGCTTTTCTTGCTGGTCGAAGAAAAGCAGTGTTTTTCGCAGATCGTTCACGGAAAACTCCTGCATTCTTGTAACAACTTATACCTACTTACAATTTAGATCAGTGATTTTTGACGAAAACCTTTTTGATGGTGGATTTTTCGGTCCACGGTTTGAGAAAAAAACCACTGTTTTTCTTGGGCTAACGTTTCAGCCATATTTTTTATTTCTCCGCAGGCTAAACATTGACGAAGTGTTGGCTCAAGAAAAATATTGTGTTTTTCGCAAACCGTTGACTGAAAATTTTTCCATTCTTGTAACATCGCATACAATTACATCGGTGACTTTGGTGCAAAAACTTTTTAATGGTGGATTTTTCGGTAAACGATTCGCGAAAAAGTCTTGTTTTTCTTGCTGCTTGCGGAGGGCACAAAAATATTGCCGAAACGCTGGTAAGAGAAAAGCAGTGTTTTTTCGCAAATCGTTGACGGAAGACTCCTCGATGCTTGTAACAACTTATACTTTACAATAGTGATTTTTGACAAAAAACATTTTGACGGTGGATTTTTCAGTCAACGGCTTGAGAAAAAACATTGCTTTTATTTTTTTTTTCTTTTTCGGTCATACCTTTAGCACTCCGCAGGCTAAAAAATTGCGAAAACTCCTTCATTTTTGTAAGATCTTAAACCTTTTAATTACAACGGGTACTTTCGACGAAAAACTGCTCTCAAAGTGTTATATTGAAAGTTCCACAACTAGGTAAAACATGAATCAGATAACGTTTTCGCGCTTTGATCGACCGGAACATACCGCGCGGTATTATCAGAGGTATATAGCATTCGCTATCAAATATAATATTTTAAATACTTAATGGTCCGATATTATATCAAATAATATTGTATTTGTTTAGTATTTGAACATCATCACGTACATCCGACCGTGGTTTTGCGTAGCATATTTCCGTGATTGCATATTATACTGTTGGCAATATGTAATCATTACCGGGGCCAGGTGTATGCTGGTTTCACCTGCCGTAACAAAACTGCCTGCTCCCTAGTATCACTCACCTTGAAGAAAGCGTTCATGTACACTTGGTTAGCCATAGCAATGTGGTTTCTATTGCCGTCAATGCAACATTGGAGACTGCACATTTTTAACAGTTAAATAGTGTATGTGTATCCGTTGATGCAGTGTGCAGATAGTAAAAACAATGGCGTTGTTTCTTTTCGCTAGTTAACTTCGTCACAATACTAAACTAATTCAATTGTTTCTCAACAACGCGTATTGCTGAGCGTCTTTAAGCCTACTCACTAACTTTATATACAATCAACTCTAACCCATCAGATATACTGCCCATAGCTTAGAGTCATTTAGAAATAATATCGCATCTAAACGAAGTGAACAAACAAATTAAAAGCTAGTCTATGGTTATGGCTGATTACAATACAGTCGACCAGATAAACAAAATTAGAAGGAGAATATACTTGGATGTTAAAAGAAGCAGAAATTCAACCTAATCAGGCTTCAAATCGAAAAGTAATTGATGATATCTTGGAGCGGAAATGGACTAATTGCAATTGCTCCTATTGGCAGGGTAATAATGGATTTGAATAACTGTTAACGAGAAGCGCGGTAAACCTTTTCCCATTCAGCTAGCATGAAACTGAATGATTTTGAAGCATGATGTACCATAGACCATTCCAACCCACATTCTAAATGCTTTACTGTTATTACAGCACCTACTTTCACGTTAGAAAATTCGAAATTACACCGACAACTGATAACCCTTATATTTTGCCAGAATCTGAACCAAGTGAAATATTTTTTCTGCCTGAATATACAATAAAAAAACACATGCCGCAATGATTAAAACTGTGCAAGCAGACCACATTATTGTAAAGTTTATAATTTTATGATTAGATTTTTTATGTAAAATCAGTTCCTAACGGTTTATTCTAAAGGCTCATATTTGGCACAAAGCGAAAAATACTCAGGTGCTAAATGTGCAGGATGAAAAAAAAATTTTTGAAAATCAATTTAAATTCAACATATTGCTGTCAAATCTTGTGCTAACTGATCTTACTTCCTCAAAAATCGATGCATTTATATCTTCAAAATCGTGATTAAACACGAGTAAAGCCAGATTGATTACAAAATTCGGTTTGTACCTAAATGATTTTCTAATAGCAATCTGTTTTTCAATTATAATAGAATATTCAACTTTAAAATTTTCAAATGAATGCTTCCAATACATATCTAAAAACACATAGTGATTAAGTGAACCAAGAAACAAACGAAAATTTGAAGAAGGCACCAGAAACGAAATATAGAAACCCAGAAAAGCTACTCTAACTAGTACAGAAGTGTAATCATGAGAACAACCATCAAAACATAAATTTGATGAAGACATATTGATCTCATTACAAAAGTGTGATGAAAAAATACTTATATATTTATATATTTTTTACTATTGCAATACCATGCATACACTACACGAAAACTGAAAAAGTCTACTTGAGGGTGGATTTTAAAAACGAATTAATTCCATATTAAATGAACAGCATTGTAAAGGTATAGCGAATTAAGTCATCGGTTTGGTTTCATGACGGTTGGATCAAGAATCAAATTCATTCGTTCAGTTTCTCTATTTTGTCATTATTATATTTACGGATTATTGAGCGTTGCAAAATGCAAAATCAGTATTATTTTATTGAGATCTTAAATGTTCACAATGCAAAACAAATTCGTTAAAATTTAACGCTTTTACTCATTTCTGTCTTACACATTTAGAATGTTTAATTAGTTTGAATATTTTGGAAGATCGAGAGGAAAATTTTACAACAGTTTTTAGGAAACAATTTTCAAAAATTTTTGAGCGAATAATAAAACTATAATACAAAGTGTTCCAAAAACGCGTACCAGATCAAACTTATAGTTTTTTAAAGTAACACAGAAAAATGTCTAAACTTGAAAATTAACATTCGTACGTCCAAGCGATTTATTTCAAAAATTTGCGTCTTCCTCCAAACAAAAACGCAAATGAGCTGCTCTGTGTTCTTGAGTCAATTCATGCAAAGAAAAACGTTGTCATGGTGCTAAATACATTTTTACATTTCGCTGTACCTTAAGTAATAGGTTCAAGTATAATGGATTTTTTCCGGAAATTCTAAAATTGCACGGCTAGGAAATTCGAATGCGCACATTAAATAAAGAACAAATGTACCTTTAAACTGCAGAAGAATATCTAACTGTTGATTTTCATTATTTTCTTTACTAAATAAGAAATGTTTTTTTTTTCATTCGCTTTAATGTAGTTTCAGTAGAAACGTGAACTATATTCGAGCAAAAATTTAAAATATTTATTTTAATAAAAATGTTTAAACTAGAAGTTATTCTTTCTTACTCTCGCTTAGCTTTTCTTTTGTTATATCCATTTTTAAAATATATTTATTTTTTTTTATTTTGTTAAAGTTGTTCTAATTAACGCGATTCAAACTAGATTTTCTTCCTGTTATTAAACGATTTTAACAGTGTAACCTACTCTTCTAATCATTTGTATTACAAAGAGACCAATATGTACAATTGTTTTTGTGTAATTACTAATCGGAAAACAAATACCTGAATGCACGCAAGTTTAATTGTCTCTACAACTTTGAAACACGATTATTCGGAAACCTCTGGACAAAAAGCAACAAAGTAATAATTAATATAAAGATAATTGAACACCTTTTAAAACGATGAGCCACTTGACCCCCTCCCCATTTAAGATTCTAATGGTGATATCTACCCTTCCTAGAGGGTTGAAACAAGGAGACTAAAATATTAATTTAAAGTGTCCCCTTACAAATAAGATTGACGGGGATTTTTCATACTTTTCAAGATATTAAGGGTGGGAAGTTTTCAAATTAACACCCTGTATAAAAATCTACTGAGACTTTTACGCAAAATTGAAACAAAGAATTTGACGTTGAAAAAATATATAATTTTGATCCGGTACGCGTTTCTCAAAAAACCTGTATAATATTTTTAACCCTCAAAAAAAAATTTGATCATTTTCTACAGTACAAGAAACACAAATTCCTATAAGTGAACAATTGGTGAACACATACACAAACACACACACACACACACACACAAACAAAGTGAACACTATTTTTATTTACTTTCGATGCACTAAAAGTTGGAACTTTCAAGTTCAATAATTCATTTAAAATCAAAGACGCACACAATATAATAAATGTAAAGAAATCGTTAAAAAGTTAATATTTTACGGGAAAACTACCGCGGTCCATAAAATTCGCGTACAAAACAATACTACAAAAATATGACAATTAAATTAAAATAATTCGTCAAGCGATTAATTGAAGCAAATTGCCGTTTTGTCGGTTTTTCAATAGGGAAAAACATCTATTTTCACATCAGAACGTGCTATGGAACTCTGTCCTAATTTTAAGCCTTTTGCAAGAGTTATAGTTTGGGAAAACATTCCCAAAAACAAAATTAAATTAATCAAAAAAATATTTTGAAACATCGAGGTTAATAAATTGGAATACGTGCTGACAATAACATACTAAGCTACTTTATCATTATCATTTTGAAACCAGACCCTATTTAAATACAAATGAAAAGTATGATAAGCTTATTGAGTACCTACTTATTGTTGGACTGGCATAAATCTCATCACTTAAACGATAAACCACGAAAGTGAATTCAGAGTGAATAAATAAATGACGAACTACTTAAAAACGATGAATAATTAAACTGCTCAAAAATCCGGATGGAAGGTCCAACTAGATGCGTTCTTCAACTTCAACCTTTAACAAACTTCACTCAGAAATTCCTGTTGCATTTTACAATTGCCATTTCAACATGCCAATTTCCCAATTACAACAAGCCGTTAATTACTGACAATTAAACCGGGAGGTGTAACGTGGGCCTAACACAATTCTTAATGTTGGCCGCTAATTCGCTGTTAGATCAAGCATCTAGCAAATTATAGGAATTGATCCTGAATGTTGCTGTAATAGTATACACACATGTGATCATCTGACGTAAATTGTTGTGTGTAACAATAGTTACGTGAAGGTAACAGTTTTCTTGTGGGCAATTGAGATGCTGATTGGCCATAGATGGATCTGGGATGCGATGCTTGTTATGTAATTTTCGTAGTTTTCACTCGGTTGTCAGTTACACACCTTCATATGTCGAGATTTTATTAGAATATTTAGAATGTTGCGTTGTTTAATCATTAGTTGGATGTCAGCGGATTTTTTGCATTGTTTCAAATGTTTAATTAATCAAACGTTTTTTTCTGTAACCTTAAGGCAAGCAAGCAGGCAGATTTAGTTCTAAAAATATTGAACCTCATTAGACAACAACTATTAGACAAAACATCTGCAAAAATACTTTTGGACTAGACATTCAGATGTTTCGTTATACCAAATACTAACAACTTTTTCACTATGACTGTGACAATTTTGTCATAATTATACGTTGTTTATAAAAGGTGCAATCAACAGCAGATTAACTGAGGAGAGCATACTTAACGCATTGAAAGCGAACATCCTACCGATTACCGGCAGTCCTTGACTTCGTTTGTAATTCGCTTTTATATTTCCATTGAATGCGTCGATTTAGCAAATTCGCCATTGTTGATCAAATAATATTCATCAAACACTTCCCATGCGCATATGTATTACAACGTTCATTATTATAGTGAACACCTAAGCCAACCAAATCCCGACAATTTTCGAGTTAAACCAACTTAGCCCAGAAAAACTGGTCGTCAATTTATTTAGTTTTGTCATACGATATTGACTTTCAAATCCTCCTCATGGCCTTATCTGGTCTTTGCACCCTGTTAAGCTTTACTGAGACATTTCCAATTAAAATATACAGAAGTGGATCAGTTCCGAGACGAAAATACGCATTTACATCTGCGCTTTGGTCAGCTCGTTAAAGTTCAGGCGCTGTGGTCAAAAGATAAAAACATTTGGTCATCTCAAATTTGTTAACAAAAAATCATCATATTCTCATTTCTAACTTAACAGACCTTGACCTTAAAATATTTTGTCGAAGAAACATTCTGGGAAAATCGGAGTCAATTCTTGTTAAAGTCTAGCTCTTGGTAGAACAGCGCTCCAAAAAACTCTTTACCGCTTCATTAACCCACTAAACTTCACTTTTAAAAATCAACCTGAATAAATCGGCTGCATATAGTACTCTGCTTTAGGCCTCTAAAGGAAATTATAGTCCATTTGCTGGGTTTATAACAAACTAAAACCCACGTTCAATTTAATTTTCAGGTACCCAGAGGAAAGACAATGCCCTACGATATGTTTTTCCAAAACGTGTAGTTTTACTGACTGGTCTTTTCAATGTCACGCAAAACGCCTTTTTGGTCGAAATCAAAAGATAATAAATTAAATCCATATGTAATGTTTGGTTTGACGATATTTCTCCGCTCACGCTTTGCAGATAGTTCGCCTTCGCGTTTTAAAGGAACAACCGATTTAAGACGTTTCGAGTGAGCGAGCCGTACCATAAATCATATTTTAATGATCGGTAGGCCGCAAGCAATATTTCTTCAAGTTACCACAAATAACAAAAATATAACATTTTGAACCGTTGCTTAGCTGGAATACATCAGTTACGTTCCCGACAAATAAGGTCAGACTTGATTTTTCATGACCGCAGAATCTATGACTTTCTATGGGAAAATGACAATAAAGGCCAGGATTGTTCGATAAAAACTCCTAACGGTAAATAATACCGTCTATTACTATTGCATAAAATGCGGGTAGATGAATTTAAACCATTTTAAACTATAGCGACAACAGTCTACTAAAAATGCATTTAGAAGAGAAAATTAATGAAGACGTTCAATTTACTACTAAGTTATTTTGTCCACCTGATCAAACAAAGATCAGAAGATTCGGTTGACTAAACTTATGGATACTTTTTTGTAAATTTTTCAGTACAACAACACTTAAACATGAATCGACCATGAAATCAGTGAAAAGTGCCTAGAGTTTGCTTTCTTCGTGATTTGATGCGACTTAAAAACATTAATCTATTCCACTTCAATTGTTATCAAGAAAAACTAGTTAAAAACGGTTTCTATTGTCATGGAAAGAACGTGTTTATTATTGCGGATAGTTAATTATATTTCGTTCCTAGTATTGAGGCATAATGCATAAGATGAGGAGGAATCAGAAGAACCGACATAAAAGTACTATTAGTCTTAAAGAGTTATTGGATTTTCCATTTTATTTCAGAAAATCGGTCACATATTCAAAGGTCTCAATAGTTATCCTATTTAATACCACGAGGAAGAATGAATACTGAAAAACCAAACACGCAATAAGTAAATAAATAAAATTATGTACAATAACAACAAAAAACGAAACTTTCCGCACATTAATGAGCAACATACATAAAAACATGAGCAAAACATTAAAATTTTGTTATTTTTTTTATAATCATTTAATTCACTAATTTATTATCCGAGAGACACGATAATAATTACATCAATAATTTCTCAATATCAGTAGCCTTTACATTCCAATTCTCATTAACCTAGTTGTCAAACGGCTGATATCCAACAAACTTAATTTTGTTTGACCTTTTTTCCAAATCCTTTCACCGAATATTCTTGCAGGAATGAGCAGATATAAATAACTACTGTGGATAATTCAAGAAATTACACCTGATGATGAAATTAGTTCTTGCTACAATGTGATGCATCATAACGTTTAGAACAGTAAACATCTACTAAGTAATGTGTGTTATTTGGTCTCAAAATTGATCAAAATTGAATGGTAAAATGTCACTTGGTGTTAATTACGTTTCATATATGTATAATTTTGCTTGTTTATAATTAAGCTTTTCAGTTATTCTCGTACGCCTTTTTTATTCTCTGCACATTATTCCAGATTATAAGAGAGTTTTTTTTGAGCTACATAACAACGATATATCAAGTTGATGCGCTGATTTGCATAATTCGCTGGTAAATTTTTCGTGTTTCTTCCAATTAACAAATATTTCAATGCTTTGCGTAGATACTCAACTATGAGAAATTTCAACTTTTGTTAAAAATTACGTGAAATCGTTTTACGAAAGTTAGAGCATGTCTTCTTAGTAATTAAGATGCCAGATAATTACCCAGAAGAACAAATATTACGCTTACGTACTTATATGCGACCATACTTGTTCAAACCAAATAAATCAAATTCCAAATGCTACTCATGTGTAAACCAGTGAGAATTTTCATAATTTCTCATCAGGAGAATTTTACCTGACATGGAAAGTCCATGGATGAATAAAATGTTGTTTCATGAAGTGATGATTTTAAAAATAAGAAATTTATCAAGCAGTTGAAACGACGACGAGGAATTTCAAAAGGTCTTAAACGACACAAAAAAAAGTTAAAGAGAATTAAATTAGGTAAATATCTAGGGGCCCAGGAGGTTTGGTTATTTTTTCCATTTTGCAAAAATTTTGCTCATTTTCATAATTACTAAAATGTACCATTTAAGTCTAAAAATTCAAGAGGGAATTCTCTGAACTGAAATAGAACCAACGGGGAAAGCATAGCAAATGAGAAATAATACTGCTATTTCAAAACAGAAGCCGTGGGAGCGTCTAATTAATTAAATTATTATTTTAAGTAACAGAAAATATTTAACCCTGTTAGCTTTGCCGGGAATGTTGGCGGTAAAAGCAAAAATATAAGCAATTGATGATACAAGCGTGAAAATTTTCTTGCCCTTGATAAAATGCATTTTAGAGAAAAATGAAATTATTCATTCACGTTCGCTTATTTCACACAAAAAATGCTTATGTGGTCGGTTTAGACCTTGAAATATTTGGGTTTGAAAATGGTGAAAAAATTGTATTATTCATCATTCATATTTTTCATCAAGGGTAAAATTTTTTTCCTCAAGAATTCTGATCATTTTGAAAATTTGTCTCTTGCAAATATATTTTTTTTCACTGAAAAGATAGCTCGTGAGCCGTTGAATAAGAAAACAATGGACCTCGTAAAAAAATGATAAATATTTCTTCGGATTTATGATTTTTTCAAAAATTGCAATCTTTCATTCACTTACTCGAATATAATCCATTTTCAATATCATTTTTGTTGCGAAATTCAAAAAAATCAAAACATCGATTGTCGATCGATCGAATTCGCGATGTTAAGTGGTGTCACGCCCAGATAAAGCCTATGGTTTGGAAAATTTCTCCTTCATAAAGTATAAACTTTAAAATATATTTACATCTTTTTGCTCCATATATTTTGTTTATTAAATGTTTAATTGCATCTTTAAAAAAATCCAATGTGGTTTTCTCTTTTAATTTTTTTCTTCTGGGTTCAAATATATTTTTTCTTCAATCGAAATATTTGTTCATCAAAAAATTGACCATTTGGCGAGTCCACACCTAAACTAACTTGCTTCAAGAGATAATGTCTACTTTTAGAGATAATAGAAATCAATTTGAGCATCGGCTTCAATAAAAAAAACCAAAACACAGAAAGCTAAAAAAACACTTCGAGATCATAGGCACATAACTAGCTAAAAACAGTGCTAATTTCTAGTTGCAAGAAAGCTTGAAATCCTATTCGCATCAAAGCAACAACACAGAACTTGCAATTGCCCAAGTAGCTAAAATATGTAAAATTAATGCAGTCAATAGCTGAAGAAATTTAAGAAGAGGTTGGAAATATCAGCTTTAAGAGGCTGAAAATATTATTGGAAATAAGTTTTACGTTGAATACTTACTTGCATACATAAATCTATACGATTGATTATTTTTAATGATTAAGTTAACTTCTAATAAAAAGTTTGATTGATTGAATTCCATATCTTGTCAGTCGTACAGCAATTAATTTTAAATGAGTGCTGTACTAACAATTTTTGATAATAAAATGATCAAATTAATTTGTGATTGATTAATATTGTGAAGAAACGGTTAATGTGTAAGTTCGGCAAAAAATAAAAATATTTTATGCAATTTTCGATTTGCTTGGAATATTTGCAAAATGTAATAGAGCTCAATAAGACAAAAATGTTTGCAGGCCATGGCTGGATGTTTACTGGATGGAGGCATTGAGGGAATGCTTTTCCAAACCTCTTACCTCCGACAAGTAAAAAAAGCGTCAAGAACTTACACTTTCGCGAAAGAACGAAAAATATAGTGAGTAACCCAAGGAAGACATGAAAAATTTGCATTTCACATTAGTAACAAACCTAATGAATGCTTTGTGGTTTAAGGTCGGTTTGTTGCACGTTATTTCCTTCATTATTGCAGTTATTTTGAAAACACTGCCATATCTGTTTGCTAACCAACGGCAATCCATAGCTGTTATTAGTGTTTGTGTTACAACCATGGTACAATAGCGGCAAATAATAGATTCTTGTTCAAATGGGCGACGGGGTTTGCATGGAAGCATTTGCGGAACGGATGGTTACCAATTAAGTGCAGGGTTTAATAAAGTTCTATTGGTAAACTTCCGAATTAGCAGTTGAGAAATCCCGCTATCTTACATACAAGTATGTAATTGTTGGAAATCATTTAAAATAAACATTATATAAGTAGTCTGCATATAACGGTAGAGAGAAAATTGATATGGTGGTTGTATCTATGCGTCTATTGGTAACGGACAATAATGCAGTCGTGACATAATAAAGTACTTAACGATCGTACTTATAATCACAACTCACTGGCGAATTAAGTGTTTTATCCCATCAACTGGTCGCGGTCAGTTTTTTCTCTAAAAACTATTGCAGCTTGTGGAAAGACAATGGGTCCTGAAATGTTACGTTTATTCGCAAACTGACTGAGTCTCTCGACATAAATTCCTATAGTTAATACAAAGTTCAAGTATATATATATATATAGATGTAAACCAGCATTACTGCTTCCTAAAAATTACTGTGTATATAGCTTAATCACACGCTACTATAGCCATCTGGCCCGATTTCGAAAAATTACACCGGGCTTCCTAAAGTACG
>NW_026017110.1:15082074-15082233 GCF_020466585.1 Dendroctonus ponderosae | reverse complement strand
TCTAAATAGGCCACTACGCAACCAATCTACAACATTGTTGCAACAAAGACGCCTTGTCTATGCAACCTCAGCAAAACATCATCCAGCCGTGATCCCACGATCCTAACCCATCGCCTAGCCAGGATCTTCGTCAGTAAATAATTCAGTTAACAAAGAAAT
>NW_026017110.1:15068598-15081948 GCF_020466585.1 Dendroctonus ponderosae | reverse complement strand
AATAGACATACAGTAACAGTCGTAATTCTTGATCCATTATTAATTAAATTTATATAATAATAAAAGATTGTGAAAAGTGAATAAAAAATAGTTTTTAAAAACATTATATTTGAATCACAAATATAACATATATATATAAAGTTACATTAACCACCTCGACAAACGGCTCTCAAATTCCTGCATGTTAAACAAACAACATTTAAAGCCGTTAAATAAACGCATTGTAATTTCCAGCGAAATTTACGAGCAAAAGACAAAATAAACATTTATATTTTAATTAGGAACTGTCTGTCTACTGATTCGGGCACGGTCTTCACAGAAACAAAATAAGGAAATTACACTTAAAGCAAATGCCTTTAGTCAGCAAAAAGCAAAAATATATTTTGCTTAGTTGAAAACTGAGTGTTTGCTTTGTTTTAGAATTCGATCTAATTTTAATTTTCAAAAGTTGGTGGAGGTATTCAATGTTTTACTAAAAAACGTATGAAATTTAATGTCTGAATGATTCATTTAATTTAATATTTTTCGCAAATTTGACATTTGGGGATCATTTTGTATGTAAAGTGGCTGTAATCGTTTAATCAAGTACAAACAAACGAACCCAAGCACAACGTTTAGGTATCTACTTTAGATTCAGGTACAATTTTAATTCAATTTTGAACATCCTGATAAAGCATTTGAAATTCCATTTCAGCAAACAATAAAAATGTTATCATCACTTCGATAAAAAAACAAATTGCTATAAATTTAAATTGAAAAAAACAACCGTAAAGAGAAAAAAAGCACAATCTATTTAAATAGTGTTAAGGTTTAAACTACTAAAATTGTCACGCTTTAGGCTGAAAAACAGGCTCCTTGTATAACTAATCTAAGACAATTTGATTATGAAACCAACTAGCATAAAGAGTTGTGACACTGTTTACTTAACGTTACTTAACTGGAAATAGAAAATTTCCCGAATGGTGATTACTTCAAACTTAATATCCTTTATATTGCAGGCCGCTCTTAAAATTCGACATCATTTCAGTTCTCTTTGTCTATATAGTGCATTGCATAAGTTTAATTAATTTTCGGTTGCGAAAACTTCATTAAAACTAAGTGATATTTTCAGGTAATGCGTAAAATATCCTGCATTGCACAATTTCAGATATAAATCCGATCATCACTGGTACGTATCTAATTGCCGCAATTCACCAAGCGCTAATGCAAATTTTTCAACTTAAACAAGCATCCCAGATTGAAGTAGAAAGCTGGGCTGCACGTTGATACATTATACATTAGTTATCTTTATTAAGAGATTAGATAAATAGGTGCAGTAACGGATTCAGACCTAGATGTCCAACTTATGACTCAGTAATAGCAAGCACCGTGAAGTTTAGACATTTCAAATTGAAATAATGCACGCAACTTCTACTTTAAGATTAACATTACGTTAACCGTTTCATGTTACAATTGAAGTTCAAATACGATAATCCAGCATTTTATCAGGAGGTAAATGTCACATTGGACTATCTTATAATGTTGAAATGTTTAAAAAGCCGCTTAGAGTATTTGCAAATATGTAGTGCGAGAGATAACTGCAATTCCATGTCAATAAACCCCCATGTTCCGCTTTTACATGCAGTAAATTTGCTGATGGAACGAATAGACAACGGTAACGTGAAAAAATAAAGAATAGCTTCCGTTTGCATGTTGTCCAGATGCCTCTAAAAGGCAATAGAAAAATAAATGTTAAAATCAAGTTTTGTTAGCTGACACATTTCATCAAAGAGCAGCGTTAATAAAATATAAAGCTTTTGAAATTTAAAAAAAATAGAGTAATTGAAGTTTCAGAGTTACTCGCATCCATAAAAAATTTTCACATAGTAATTTAAATTTGCAAAAACCCTGAAATGATGCTCTCCGGCGCGGACCAAGACAAAAATAAAAAAAAATCTGAAAACTCATTTACAACAACAAAAACGCTTAAAGTTAAGCAAAGTCTACTACTATCAGATGAAATCAACCCAATGAAGTCAATGAAAAGTAGATCACCGATGAACTTTCGCCTGTCGCAAACCAAATTTCCCACAGAACATGATTAATTCTGGATCGTCATTTTACTTAGCTTATTCAAGCATACATCGCAATAAAAACAAAACTGTATAAAACATTTACAGATATGACGATAAGACATCTAAATCTTGTAGCATATTATGGACTCGATGCTCGTTCACTTTCTACCCTAATTGAGATTTTATCGCTGTAATTAATCGCTGCGAGATGCTGAACGATCTGCCAATCTAAATGACACACTCTACGTGGATACGGAGGCTGTTTGGTACAAGAGTTCCAGCTGCTTGATACATAAATTGTTTTATTGCTCTTAAACAAACTGGTGGACGTGGAACATCGAAAGAAGCAATTTTACAGACACTGATTATGAGAGGGTGAATAGTCGCTTTCGAATATTTTTTTGAAGTCGACAGAATTTATGAGGAAGCGAGAAGTGAATAATATCAGAGCTCCTTTCTTTAAACTGCTGTCGATACTGCTTTTGCTCACAAAACATTCTAGTTTGTGATTCTAAATGTGTTTTTCGTATCAATCTGAGCAATGAAAAATCAGCATCTACGAGAACACTTTCAAAGTATATTAGCATTATAACAAAATAAAAGCTGATGAACCACAACTTGCGATATTTTTTCTCTAAATTGCAAAATGGGTGATTGATATTAGAAACCGCGCTAGTCCTTATTAGTACCAAAAAGTGGATGAAACTGGAAACTATTCCGATGAACAGACATTTAGTATACACTTAAATTAGCAATAAATCCGCACAAATTATTGCTATTATGAGTTCGCTTAAGGCATGCATACTCCTTAAAGGTTGTTGAAAGCAGAGAGACGTTGAATCGTATATGTATACCTATAACGAGATTTAAAAGAGCTGTCTATGCATATCAAGAAGATTGCTCTCTAAGCAAGATAGAAAATATAATCCAAACTTTTTTTTAAATTTTTATTAAATCAAATATACTGTTAACCATTTGAGTGAGAGTCGACATAAATTAATCCGCATTTTTCAATGAATCTATTTGGTTTCTTCGATTACTATTGCTGCATGAATGTGGGGATTTCAGTAAAATATGATTCAGTTTTGCTCATCCAATTTACCACCGCAATATAATTTTAATGATCAGACTATGAAGGCTTTCACGGCCGGTCAAATTACATTTAGGAATGTTTTCCGGGCTTTGAAGCCGTGGTTTATCGGAATTTCTTCCTGACGTTTCGTCCACAACTGCGGTGGACATTTTCAAAGGCGATGAGGCAGTGGGCGAAGTGATCTCCCGTGCTTTCCGACTAAGAATGATGATGAAACGTCAGGAAGAAATTCCGATAGACCACGGCTTCAAAGCCCGGAAAACATTCCTAAATGTAATTTTAATGATGTTTAACATTTATTCAGAATTGAAGTTATCGGGAAAATATATCGGGCAAAACAAGAAAAAATATTGAAAATGCCACCATTATTTGTTAATGATTATTTGATTTAAAGAGCGATTGTTTTTATTTTATATTTTGCTACCGCGTTTAATTAATGAAACAATGTTTAAAATATTTCTCACATTTACATGATGTACAAAAAACTTATATTAATATAATGAAAAGTAGCAAACAAACTTTTGTAAATAGAAATAAAAAAATGTATTACATGATGTACAAAAAACTTATATTAATATAATGAAAAGTAGCAAACAAACTTTTGTAAATAGAAATAAAAAAATGTATTTCACATTCTCACGATTTTGACAAAAATTGCCTCTTAATGAATTAATTAATTTCTGACATTAATTCAGAATTTACTTTAATATTCCGATTAACAAAATTCGGATAATTTCCTAATTACAAATGCAAAGTGTCTTCTCTACTAATAAAGGTGCATTTTATTTAAAATTTGATTATGTAACTGACAAAAACATTAAGAGTTTAAGAGTGGTACTTCGGAAATTAAATTTCGTATATAAATATAACCTACAAGGCTTCAAAAATCCTGAGAAACTTTTAGCGTAAAATGCGATTTTCTGAACAGTATTGAGGCTGTAGCCCAATCTGTGTGCGTATCGCCCGTGAAATATTTTTATGTCGATTTCCAAGGTGTCCTCCATAGACTTTTATGTTATATGGGCATAAAATTTATCGGGTTTTATTTTGTTTTGATTGATTTTTTTATTTCATATAATCATAACTATTCACATTAAATGATGTTGTTAACTTTTTGGATCGCATTAGATCTATTTCTGCCAATGAAATGACAAGAAGCTGGGCCGATTTCGCGAGAAGTAAAAATCCTGAAAAGTGACCGTGAAACCACTATTAGCATTGACATCAGCAAAAAGTGAATATAAGTGATTTTAATTTTATCATTAATATCTAGTTCAATATTGATTGAATTCCAAGCTTTAATCTCGCATTGCATGTTTCATTTTAAAGAAAACGAATATTGTAAAATCATTGTAAAAGAACGCAGTCAAGACTTCAAAGCGAGAGAATTAATATTATTCCCTTGAGCAAATAAAGTTTCTCTCAAATGATAAACTCTATGCAAATACCACTTCCCAGCATCTAACCAATATATTCTCAGCAAAGTAGCAATAAATTCTAGGTAATAATTTCGCAAACAATACAATTGTAGGAGCAAATCACAATAACGCCTGACCTCGTCAAATTGGTAACAAAAAATCGCATTTTATTTGTGTCTAACCAATGAACCATTGCAAACATATTTTTGTCCTTTGTGGTAGCTTCCGCTTCGAACTCAGTCAAGTTAAGTAGCAAACAATTACTCTCAATGATTAGTCTTAATTTCAGACTAAACAACAAAATGTGGTTTTGAGTTTAAATTATAGCTTATTATTATTATTATTATTATATCTAAAAGCGTACAAGATGAACGCGAACAGTTGAAGACACAGAAAGCAAAAAAGTTCATCTAGACCTTAAATAAAATGTTTGTAAAGATCCTTGAAAAATCCCTAGCCTTAACAAGATTGTTAACAAATGCACTAAAAAAGACACTTCTGGGTGGAAAAATTCCATCAACTGTACAAATCTTGTTGGTAATGGTCCAGATTCGCACGATAAGACCGCTTCTTGCAAATATTTCCAAACGCATTACGCATTCCAGATTTGCAGTTTTGATAGGCAGAGAGCAGGTTAAATAAATCTGGTGATATACATCTAAAGTGATCTGGATGTTGCAATTACACAGATGTATATTTAATGTTGCATGTGATATATCACAGAAAATTACTTCTACTAAGCTTTCACCGATAATAAAAGAGCAGTAATTGCTCGGTTTACTTTCTCACCATTTCCATTACGCATAATATAACATTAGATTGCAATAATTGTTTGGACCGACTATAATTAAATTAATAATTTTTAGGTCTTACATCAGAAGCACATCGATTGCAATTTACAAATTATACCAGACGAAGTACAATGGATGCTTTTTCAGTTGCTGACTGGTAATAACTAAGCTGTCTCATCAATATACAACCATTACTATCAAAACCTACAGTTATGATAACTAAACTTTCAGAAAGTTTTGAGTGGCCTAAAATTTATAATTAATAATGCATATATGCTTTAGATCATAATTTTTGTGTTTTGTAATCGTATATAAATAAAATTATATTGAAGTGAAACAGCTCGTTTATTATTATAATTGGTTAGTATGAGAACACTTCTGATATAAATAGTAAAAACGCACAACTCAGATTAATTCGAGAGCTCTCTCCTCAGTCTCGCGAGTTTTGCCTCTTGTAATAAACTTGTCGCCCAGATAGTGTTTGGATGATCTTACGAAGCCTTTTTTGTATCTGGGTTTGAAGCATTTATTTTTCAAATAGAGTTGCAAAATTTTTTATAAAGTATGTATAGGTATTGTTACGAAGCGCAATAAACCTTATGTCTTCAAAAGTTCTCGAAGAGAAATTAGTTAATCTAAGACACAAAATCTAATACCGCAGAAAACAAAATGAAACAAAAATACAAAATGTTGCTGAAATGCTCAAAAATACTTTGTAAAGGTATAAAAAATAGAAGGATTCTTCGAGCTATTAATTACCATAAACAGCTGAAGCCGACTGTTGGATTAAACCAACATCAATTTCTTCAACATCATGCCATGCATCTAAACGAAGTTTTTAGGAAGTTTTTCCTGTCTATTACAATATAAAGTTTCTCTAAACACGTAAAATTAAATAACACAGCATTTTAAACTGTTATGGAAAGTAGATTGTACGAACGTCTAAGAACAATGAACGATAACTATACACAATTTGAATGGCAATTCTAATTTATTTGCACAATTAATTATTGAAAGTGTGCAAATAATGAACGAAGCATAACTTGCAAAAATCGCCTTATATTGATTTACTGTCAGATAGGCTATATTTATAGAATGTATTTTCAATGAAACTATTGATAACGTTTTGACTTGTCTATGAATAAAAAGTTCGATTGTCTCTTATAATGCAATGGACCTGAACAATTGGATAAATGTATATTTACCACAATACTCAAAGAAAGTCTCATTGTGCTAAATCATACTTTTGTTTTTCTACTGCCAGACACATTTTTTGCAAAAATCAAATCCAGAATAGAATGAAAGTTTTGATTTAATTTTCTAAGTGCGTCGGAATGTAGTTGAAAATCAACCAAACGAAAATACAATTGTTAATAAAAATAAACTGAAAAGAAGACCGTTCTAAAATTACGTTGTATGCTATATTTCAATTGCAAATATTTCACCCAGATCCGTTGAAGCCTGAAAATAGCTGTTTACTGACTGCCACAATCGGTTTGATGTTAGATTTTCTTCCGTAACTTCAATAACACCGACTATGGCTTCATTGCAACGATTTGACGAGGACAGCGGCAGCTTTTTTGCATAAAACTCAACCGGTTGACTTAAATATTATTAACCAAATTAACCATGGTGTTACGACAAGGTGTATTACAATACCCAAAAAAATTGCTTAAACTGCGAACATTTTACGTAACATTTACGCCTTAATTTAGCATGTTCTGCATGTTCGTTGGATTACTTAATTTAGCTTCCATTTCAACTTGTATAGGATTGGAAGCATTTGAAGCATTTTTTCTTATTTAACTAATTAAGTTTCGTGACAAGCGATGAACTGGAAAAAGTGACGACCACTGTTATAAAACCAAGTCGAAAGACTTTTTTAGTTAGCAAGAAATTTTTTTAGAAAAACTAAATTAATTCGGCTGTTAATTTTAGTTTTGGCGTTGTGAACTAATCACTGCAGCTGAGTGAAATTCAGACAAATCTAAATAAGAGGTGAGGTAAGACTCAGAAGTGTCGAAATCAAGTTAGATATTCATTAGATGCATTAACTCAGAGAACGGCAACAACTCAAAAGCGCAACTAACACAGTACTAGAAATTTTTACACTTTGGGAAAATTTGGGCGACTTTGTATTTTTACATCAAGTTTATCTGAAGCTTGTCTCCAAAGAACCGTTTCAGATATGCAAATATGGGTTGCAGTTTTATGTTTTTTTGTAAAAAAAAAGTCAAGAGCTTTTGTTTTGCCTGTGTATTTTAATTTCGAATTCGGCTGAAACAAGACGCTTCCTTTCTGACGTTGCTCAAGAACCATTTCATCCAGAGAGTTCGTTTTTATATCATTAGATAGATAATTGGTAATTCCATTCAGTTATAACAACGATAAAAAAAACGTTAAGTTTCTACTAGCTTTACTTTGGAAGTTGGAATTTTCTATTGAAGAGTCTGCAGTTGCGTAAAAACGTTGATTTTCAAATCAACATTTATGAAGCGCGCAAAATTCAGGATTTCATGTGATCTGAATATATTTTTGAAGGCTTCAATAAATTCTGACGACATTTAGAGCGCACTCTTCTTCACTGAACCAACAACTCTGAACTGAACTTGTAGAATAGTTTTCGTTTCTGAGAAATGTGATCCGCAACAATTTTTTTCAAATCCTAATTTCTTAAGGATAAATGAAATTCGAAATTTTGACGACATTTAGAGCACACTCTCCTTTACTGAACACACAACTCTGAACTTGTAGAGTATTTTTTGTTTCTGAGTTTTTCTTTATAACCAATCGCAACTCACTGTGCCGCACTTTTGGGCTGGATTAAAACTTTACAAGGCCCGGGGCTGAAATTTCAACACCTAACAAAAAGAAGGTTACCACATTTTTTAGGAGCCACTTTCATGGGTGGCTCCAACGAACCTGCAACAGTGAGTTACTCTGCCGGTGCGTTGGGTTGGCACAACAAGCCATTTCGGCAACACTGTGCCAACTCCTGAAACTTAACTGAGTCACYCATGTTGGCTGATSTTGTTTTGAATTTATTTTTAGTAAAAACTTTTTTATTTTATTTACTGTCTGCTATATATTTGAGTAAACAAATCTATTATTGTTTAATCGCTCATATATATTGATGTTGACATGTAATTGCGATTATTTAAATTAWATATGGTGTAGTTATAATGGAATGATCCTTATTTATTCAGTCGCGGCTCGTTTTAGAAGGAAAGTCTTGTTTACGCGCATACAKGTACCAGTTATGGGGCAAATTAACTAAAACAACCAAAAGCTGGAATAATTAGCATTGATATCTAAAGTTTTTTTCGACGCTGATGATATATGTATAACGTTTTACATTTTTACGAAAGTAAATCAGCTCTCACTTACACGTCCGTTTGTAAGTCATTAAAACCCTAGCCGATAGTCATTATAGATGTAGTTATTCATGTAAATTGCGAAATTTTAAAGCGTGCTTATTACTGGGAACCGAGACTATTTTTCAAAATTGAAGTGATACGGATTGGAGGATATATTATAGCATTATACGCACTATTGAGATTAGCATGGGCCCAACTTTCTACACTTTAACTAATAAATTGTCTCACAAATTGCTCAAATGCAAACGGCTTTAGTTTCAATTATATTATGTACTAACGTGTTTAATTGCGATGCATAAATTCGAAGTTTATCAGCATTATTGCCGCATTTGATGAAAGGGAAATTTTGAGTTATTGAATGGGTGAAAGCTGCTGAAATTCAATCCAAAGTATCCCATTATACCGCAGTATATTTATATAATTCAATACGAAGTTATGTTAGTGCCTTAGTAACCAATGGAAGCATTGGAGCGAAGCCCAAGAAATTCGGATTAAAATATTTTTTAACCATTTATCTAACAAATTAAAAGCGTTTGACTTATCAAGACGGAATATTAGACACTTCACATGATCGGATAAAAGGATACTTTTAAATATTTTTTAACAGCCTTCATAAAGTCAGCATTTAAGTACCTACCAATTATTGAGAACATGATATGGTGCTAAAATATTTCGGGAGGCGACAATTATTGTTGGGCAATCTATCCATTTTTAAAACGCATTTGGGCAACAGTGAAATAATTGACTGTGAAAAATCACCTTGATTATGAATAATTTATTCAAACTCTTGCCTATAAAAGCATTGGTTATCAAATTAATAGCTACTGCGACTTTCTACATTGCAACTAGAACATGAGGGTTTGCAAAGTTAAACACAATGCGACTGTTCGAAAACGTATTTTACTGAAATGCATATTCTCCAGAGTTAAGCATAAGGCATACTGAATGGTAAAGTTGGAGAAACTAGAAACGTTCATTTTGAACCCAGACTGCTGGAAATTAATCCATAAATATCAACGAAAAGCGACCAAAATAATTTTTTTGCCTTCCAACCAACCAAAAGATCGACGAAAAATCTAATAATATGAACAAATCTATTGAACGTCGATATCAAACGCCTCGAAAAAAGTAAATTAAACTAATAAAACGAGCATTTCTTATAATCTTAAACTACACGCATTGTTTCAGTCTAAAAGAAACAAAAGTGAAACGTACTGTATTCCGCATCATAGCACTTTCAATATTACAAACGAACTGAAACGACGACAAACTATTAATGCTAAAACAAATGTCACAAAAACCATTCGCCACGTTGATTTAACAAGGATAAAACTGTAAACAACTGATTAAGAATATCGGTTGTAAAATTTCGGCCGTAAAAACAAGAGAAATTAATGATGGAGAATATGTTTGCTCAACAGGATCGAAAATAATAGTTTCAGGGCAAAATTATATTGAAGGTATATCTCGCATTCTACTTGAAGCAATTAACCAATGCAAATTATATTTCGTTTAAATCAGAAGTAGTGGCTTGAGTATATATTGGGTAAATAAGAAGTCGGTTTGAGTCCACTATGATTTATATACAAACGACGCGTTTCGGTTATTTTAAAACATAACCATCATCAGGTAACAAAAGACCTAAAACTGCGTATATGTAGATAGAAATGCCGGACATCAATCACATAACAAAAGTCACAACACATAAAAATTATGTTATAACGGAGAGTACAACTAAATAATAATGAACAAACAAATCCAGTGACGCAGTTTTAGGTCTTTTGTTACCTGATGATGATTATGTTTCAAAATAACCGAAACGCGTCGCCTGTAAATAAATCATATTGGACTCTAACCGACGTCTTATTTACCTAAAATGCATATTATCAATCACGACTCGTCAATTATGAGCAACATTCAAAGAGCGCTGCGAAAAAAATTATAAATTATACTTTTCTCACTTTCCGAAAAACATTTTATCATTTTCCGAAAGTGTGTGCTATAGTTAAATATAATAAATCAAAAACACGTCGAATGTTATTCGAATCATTATTCACTCATCGACGTTCATTTGCTTGATATTAGAATTGGCGAATTTTGAACAGTCCTTGGTTAGGAATACTAATTTCGAATCAACTTAATATTTAATTCAGGAGGAATTACAATTATTTACTTTATTCCAGTCACAACAGAATTACTATTAGATAGTTGTTTGGCTATCGGAAAATTTTTATTTTCATGCCACTTTTGGGGCTGGTAGAAAATAATATGAACCTTTAGCCTGCTCTAATAAATTAAGTAAATAAGCAAATAATCGTTTAGTAAAATACACCAAAACATTTTTTAAACTCTCCAATAAAATTACACAATTTATTTCAAGTCGATTTCAAGCCCAAGGTGAAAGTTTTGAATGTCGATTCAACCCTCTTCGATCACTCACGTTTTAAATTTGCTCACAAAAAATACGTAAAAGTTGCGACTAATTGAACATTACTGAAAGCGGCTAATCCAAAATAGAACGCGACTGATTAAAAAATCATTAAATTTATTTTATCATTGTTGAAAAAGCTTTACTTCAACCGGAAATAACTTCGACAACCATTAAATAAGTTTTCTTGTGGTGCTTGCTGAAAATCGACGGAAAAAGTGCGAATACATTATTTGTTTTGTTAATAAACTTTATCCTGAATTGATGAGTTTTAAGTTTCCAGAAAGTGACTTTTTCTATTTCTTTGAACAATTCACAATCTCCTTTGCACCGTTAACGTTAACGTAACTCTTGTCTAGTTCTCACGCTCAAAAAACTGATTGAAAGCGGTAGAAGATAAATGGTTGGGGGCTAAACAGCTGAGCTATAAGAACGGCAATTTTCCATCCTAAAAGTTTGACGGTTTGCATGATTATCTTCTATAAAAATGGCACTTTTGACTCAAAAACGTGTGACCCTCATCGACCTACGGGTACTTTTGACATTATCACAAAACATGCACAGCGAATCCGGAAACTATCGCGGAAACCACGGTTGTGTTTCGCTGTTTAAACACGGCTCGCATTTCCACAAGCCAAAATATAGGTTTTATAACCAACTAGCTTTAAGGTGAAAGTAGCAGACGATGTAAATTATTTAATTAAGGAAGCTGCACTCGTGTATTATCAACAAAGATTTCACAGAGAAAAAAATCAAAATGGAGTAGAAAAAAGTGATGAAGGAGGATTTAACTGAGTATTTCATATGTGTCCAGGGTGATTGCTATTGTATTGTTGATTGTTAAGTAGCTCATAAATGTAAATGTTTCTTTTATTTAGCATTTTTTGAACACATAAACATTAACGGCTTAAAATTGAAATTTAGGCAAAAAGAAGCCCAAACCCCCCCTAAATAGGGTTTTTAATTCTCTATCCAATGCTAGGAAAACGGCAGCTCTATCTCAGAAGATTTGATAAATGGTGCCATTTTATAAAAAAAAATCTCAAATCAGTTCCAATTTTAACACCGTGAATCTCAAGGAAAAAACCAACTTAAAAAATCACATTGTATCAGTTTTTATTTGGCTAAAAGGCCACTTGCTTCTCAAAACAAAGGATAAACCAGTTAAAAACAGGAAATAAAAGCAATGATATACAGTAGTATTTACTATAAAAAAGGAAAAATATGAATTTTCCCGCTTCCCTTTTCATCAGTCATCAGATTTAAGTTTGTAAATAGTTTCCAGTCGTTAACTTCATCATAATCTGTAGGAAGTAATGCAACACCTGCTAGTCCTTATGCTTTAAAGCATATGGTAAATTTCGATAACAATTTTCTTCCATCCAGTAACGCTTCATCTATTCGACAGTCGATCAGATTGACTAATTTAAATTTCTCTATACACACAAAAGCACCTTATAAATTAATTTGCTACAGGTACTTGTCGGTAATAAAAAATGAACTAATAATAACGTATTGCGCTTCCAATAATACCATTCTACAATTAATATGTTCATAAAGCATGAAGAGCGCCTTCACTGATTCAATGCCTGGTTAAACTATCTATGCCGAGATAGGAATATTGTAAAATGCTTAGAGGGCCATCATTATGTATACAGATATCTGGTTAATAGCGAAAGTATGTATGCATTGTATTCCTTGCGGTTGGGTATTAAAATGTAACCATATAATTTCAATTCTCATTTCCTACTATTGCATAATGAAATGGAGATCTAATTGAATTCTACGTGGGTTCTTTCTGTTTAACTAATTACAGGTATTATCTATATAAAGGCCAAGTCAAAAGTCGGTATTTTATTTATGTTATCCTACATATGCAAGTTAAGAATAAGTGTATCAAAATATATCAAAGCAACAAGCGCCACAAATTCCGCAAACATCAAGAAAACGCTTTTAACTCAATGCGGATACATTTGCTGTGAAACTTGAGGTTCGAACGAAACATGATTGCAAACAGTCATGTAAAAACAGTTTTATGACAAATTGTTTGAGATACAAAATCTTAAAGTTCGATGGATTTTTGAAACTCCTAATTTTTCTTGTAAAATGCGAATAAACTTAGGTGAAAATGTGAACTTTTGGGCAACAATTTGTTAGAATAAGACTATAATCAAAATGCTTTTAATATT
>NW_026017110.1:15057743-15068406 GCF_020466585.1 Dendroctonus ponderosae | reverse complement strand
AAATTTGCATCATTTGCAGACTTAAGTGGAGACAATATGGATGGGGAAGGCTGCATGGATCTGTTGCAAACGTTCCTGTCTTAGCCAATTTTCAACAAGTCCACCAAACTTAAAATTTGATGAGATTTAAATAAAAATTTCACAATTTACAATATTTATCAAGTTCGCAAAATGTTAAATGTTAATTCCTTGAAGAAAATGTTTACATCGAATCGATTTTCAATTTTCAATTAATTTTGTTAAATAACTAATCCATTTTCAACAATCCCGTATAATCCTTTAGTAGGTCTACTCACCATTGAAAGTCATTCATTTTAAGTAAATGCGTTTTCCTGCAACGCAAATTTGAAACTCTTTAATCTTATTTGCACCTAAATTAGGCCTTATTTTGCACAGGGTTTATCGAGGTCTGGAAGGTCTTCTACTAAGTCTTTTCCTACGTTCAGTACATGAAAAAATTACATTTTTTAAGAAAAATGAACTGTTGGAAAACTTTTACCCGGCAGCAATTTAGCATTTATTATTTTTAATTTAAGAACTATATCAAATAAGATTTTAGGCATTATAATCCTGCGTCTTCATGCAGGCCCATATAACATTAACATAATATCAACTGCAAACATTTAAATCAAAAATATTTGGTTATCTTGAAGAACACAATGGAAATGTCCATGCCGGAAACTTTCGATTGTTTTTTGGCACTTTAAATAAAATAGGTAGCAGTAGATATTTTGACCAGCTGAGATGAACTTCTTCAATATCGAAAAGCACACGTGTTTATGGAGAACGCATTGTACATGGAAACTGTATATTACTATACCTGATTATCTTGAAGAAATATGAATCATTGGGTCGTTAACTCATGTAAATGGTCATAAATGAAACAACTTATATTCAATAACACCAGGACGGAAGTCTGCAGCAAATGTCCTGATAAAAATAATCCCGGTGTGTATGTTTTGAATTATTTATTAATATTAATCTATTACATGATGGATCATTAAACAAAAGTGACATTCTACTACTTATTCTTCGTCTATGAGTCAAAGGAAATAATGTTGATGATGTACGCTGATGTAAGATGTATTAATCACAAATCAAAGAAATTTTTTTATTAGTCAAGCATTGTATAAAAAACTAATACAGTGTGACCGTAAAGTACGGAACATCTTAAATAAACTTTATACAGATGAAATAAAATATAAATCTTACGTACTTAATTTTTTTTAGATTATATCCATCCATTTCTAACATTTTTCGTTAAAAAAAAGTTTCTGCTGTTTTCTTTAAAAAACTATACCTAATTAGTTTCTGTTATATCTAGTATCCACAAAACAGTCTCAATTAAGTAGTTACTAAAGTCTTATTACAAATGTTTTACAAAAATAATTATTGCTGCAATAAAACACGTTTTTTTCTGCATTAACAATGTCAATTGATGAATTTGATATTCGTCTTCTACTTGACCATAATAACCATTTATTTAAATAGATTAAATTTACATTTTAAGTCGACTGTAAATGCACAACACTCACATGTTCATTAATGAAGCCACTGCTCCAACATGTTATTGATTAAATAGTAAACGCGCTTTCAAAGCACACGTGTATTTAAAGGTTTGAAATAATAATTTAGAGGTCAAATAAAATTGAGTAAAAGGATGAATCATTTTAAAAAAAGCAAGCCATTCGAAAGAAAATACAATACCATTAATCTCTCAAAGAAACAGGAACAAATTTTTCTTTGTTTGCCTGAAGGAGTTAACATCAACATACCATACGTAATAATTTTCAATATATTTAGGTAATTAATAACGGAGATTTGAGAATTGCGATATATACTAATAGATTAAAAACAAATGGGTCCAAAAATACAAAAGCAAATGAAAAGCCAATTAAGTATGCAATTGCATGTCGCTTCAATCAAACGCAAACAAATTGTTCCAACCATTAGAAAAATTCATAGGAATCTAGAGCAAAATCATCCCTAATTTTCGGAATCTCCAGACAATAAAAACTATTACTTACAACATCAATCAAAGCCAAATGAACTACTACTTAATAAAAAAAGGTTTTTTATCAGTCGACTCCTCGAAAAAACCCTACTTAAATATTCATTCCCCGAATTACATTTTGCGTGGCAAAGAACAGTTAGTTTGCTCGACTATTGACATCTTATTTGAACTCATATCGCAATAATTGAGGAAGCATCAAAAGAAGCCTTCAGAATTTTGGCGATGGCACGAAACGTGACCAACTTTATTTTAGTAGAATCGTCGATAGAAGCCTTGGGTAGGGCAGGGCGGTGTCTTTCACCGCGTGACACGGCCATGCCCTAAAAAACCTAAAAACAGGCTTCAGATACGTCTAAACGATGCCTTTGCAATAAAATACTTGGAAGCATTTAATGACCTTTCAAGGCTAATGATTATCTATTGGCATTGGATTTTAATAGAACTCAATGTTAAATGAGATACAAAAACAAAGTAAACAGATTGACATTAAATATGCGGTATTTAAGTACTCGCAATTAATTCTATAAACAATATTGAAAATTAATTTGTTGTAACAGCAAAATGTACAACGTTCTTAATCTAAACAGTAAATTCTACAATGTCACGTAAGCCCTAAACTGTTTAAAATTCGATTTTCCTATAAACTTATAAGCAGAATCCAGCCTATGGTTTCTTTCTGAAAAAATCAGCGTAACTGATGGATAAATTAATAATAGATTTCAAGGCTTAATTGATTTTTGAAACCAAAAGTATGGCTGCTTTCCAGTCAAGCACATTTGAATCTCGATCGAATCTTAATGTGAAAACAAACACATCCAATGACCTACTCTAGCTACAGTTAGAGGATTTTACAAGGATTTTACTTAGTAGCCGATTGAACTTAAGTTAAAAATTAGTACTTAAGTAAATGCCTTCAGTAAATCACAACAAATATTTTAGGTAAATTCTTTATTTGCTTTCTATACTTTTTTTCCAAGTACTTATGCAGCATCAGATGACAATGATTAAGTAGAAAAATAAATATTATCTATGTGAATATTTAGATTGGATATAAATACCTAAGTATGTACCTAAAATAAAGACAAATTTTCAGGAAAAATCTCACATTTCAACGCAGACCAATTCAAATAAAACTGTTATTGTTTTTAATTGTAATTTAATTTGTTGTTAAAAGTCAATTTGATATTGCAGTTTACTTTAAAATTCCATATGTCCTTTACAAATTCCTGTTCAATGATACCAACCCCATGCAGGTATTGCATGTCCCTACGTGCATTTGAACTTTTAAAAAGATCAGTTTAGAGCTTGAAAAACTACGATTCAAAGACATATTTTCTGGATACAAGCTTAAAGCCCTAAAGTTTCCTAAATAAAATGCACCAACATCAAACAAAGAGTTTGAAAAATAAGCAAATACAAACTGATCTCTCAGATAAAAGTAGCCGTTATAAGAGAGTATTTTGTTATCTAGAGTAGGACTATCAATACATTTTTAATAGACAGTCCATCGTTTCTAATATACTTTAGCGAACAGTTAAGTACGAATCATTAATATTCATTATTAAAACAAAGTTATTAAGGGCTTGATTTGATTGCAAAAATATTCAAATAACTTATGGAGATGAAGGGAAAAACTTAAAATTTTTGTTTGGAAATTAAGCATGTTGCAAATGACAAAGTGCCTCATTAAAGTCATTGTGAATTTCTAGAATTAATAAAGAAAAAAACGGAATTTGTTTTTTTGCACCAATTATATTTTCTTAATAAACCTTGAAAAAGTTCCCTGATCCCTTTTAAATGAAGTAGTATTGCTATTAGATATACTTATGCATAAGTCCTCAAACGAGTGAAAAAAAAAACGTTTAAAACGACGCCCCAATGATGATGAAATAATGGATAGACACAAATCCTTATAACGTACCAAACAAAAATCGTTTTAAGCAGAAGTTAGTGGGATTTCCAGTGAAACTAAATGTAGTAATAGAATTTACTTAAAATACGAAAATTTCTATTATTAATCTTGCAAAGCAACTAAAATGATGTAGGTAATGGGATTAAATCATTACACTTATTTTGCTCTAGAACAAGTATAGTTCTCCATTCTTTGAGCGATTATTAAATAATTTAAATCTGGAAACAGAAATAAATGCTGGCAATCCAGTTTTTAAATTTTTCTAATACTTAATAGCAAAACCTATGTTTGATTCTGTTATATTTTCTTACTTTCTTACTTAGCGATAAGAACTAATTGATATTCTTGGTTGTTGTGCATTTTGAGTTGTGAGCATTTGTTAGCACTGTTGTCAGGAATTGCCCGTCAAAACAACAGCATTATAAAGCAGAGACATTAATACACATAACACTTAAACTAGTGTGAACTTATTTGGTTTCAGCTTACCCTATATAGGAAAGGAGTCTGTGAATTCTCAAAGTATCCTCTGCTCATTTCTTACCAGTGTTACATGCCCGATATCAACACTGTTTTAGCATTGCTGGTAAATGATATTTTTAAATAGTACACCCCGGTGGTCTCATTTTAGCTTATATTTCAAGCACTTTTGCAAGGAAATAAACAAGGTCAACTGAACAAGACCGAATTCACACATAAACCACACGCGAATGTCTTTCACTTAATCTAGTTATGCTTAAAGCTAATAATACACTAAAATACAATAAAAATGCAGAAAATGTCCGTAAATGCAATTACAACAAATGATTCACTAATAAATTACTTTTGTTAATTGATGGGAACAGGGTTGACGCAAACGTCAAAAAAATAAACATAACCCAAACAAACTCATAGACAAAAAATGTTGAATACTTTATTGAATTATCTGAAGAAAAGCTATTTCAGCAGTAACAAGCAATGTTGAATTAAACAAGTATATCAATTATAAACAACATTGTTTTGTTCGAGTAAATGGCTTTAGTGGCTTGGTCGCCACCTATTTGTCTGCAGCGGGAACTGATGATCGACAATCGAACATTACAGTTTGCTTTCTTGCCAATTATGAAGAGTTACCTGTTTTTTTGCTGGTTTTAGAAGATACAGAGTGATCGCAGGACAAAAAATTACATAGAAATAGCCTTGGGTGAGTTTAAATAAGATTCGATCCAATAGATGCATTTTTTAAATCAAACAATTAAATTTTAAGTAAAAAATTTTGAAAATTGTAAAATACTATTCAAAAAATTAGGCAATTTTTTGAAAATTCGGGCCCCTGCGTACGATGTTAAAAATATATGGTAACCGCTTTCCTTAGTGGTGTTTCTTGTGGAAATATTAGTTATCACTAATTAATTTTCCCTACTTTTTCATAACACTATAATACCGCATTTGCGCAAGAAACACCACTAAAAAAAGTTGTTAGTAAAAGGAATATCTATTATTCTGCGAGGGCCTGTGTGTCGAATGTCGAATCGCTTTATGAGTTAATGAGTTATAACTCAGCATTTCAACCAACCCAGGGTTAAAGCTGTACGAGGCCATAACAAATCACCACATTTTGTACGGCTAACTTTTTTCCAGTTTAGCAATATGTCATTTTTAACACGTAAAAAAAGACGACATTTTTTACAAGTAACATTTTATACCAAGTAGGTGACTACACCGGTGCGCTACTGCGCCGGTGCGTTGAGTTGGCACCCCAATCCATTCCGCTTGGTACTGCGCCAACTCTTAAAAATTCATTGACATACCCAGGCCTAAATTACTATATTTCAACTATCATTCAATATGAAAACTAACTTTTTTGTCTGTGGTTTATAAATTCAATTGTATTAATGAAAACATAGTTATTAATTCAATTAATCTGGGGCAATTTTTAGGGTACGTCATACAATATTCTGGCTGGAATTGTTCCTTTTCTTTTGCAGAATGCGATCCCGTGGTTTCTGTTCCGTATTGATTATGGCTACAATTTCAAATTAAAATTACTTTTAACATTAAAACTAATTTGAAACAAGTGTGTAAAATGTTATTATCTCAGTTCGTAATGATATTCTTTTTATTAATGCATTTTTTCAAGAGACATCTAAATTTTATTATCCAAGTGTCTATTATTTTTGTCACAAACCTATTCTAATCAATATTTGCAAGTAGCTGTTTTCTCAGTATAACTATGCGACATAAACGTTTTGTTTTAAGTCGTGTAAATAAAAAGACAAATTTAGAAAAACGTAACTGAATTTTACTTATTTTACGTTAATTTGCCTTAATATCTCGAAAACCTTTGCTCTGAGGGCTTTCAACCAAGTATACCTTTTTTGCTCAACATAGACAAAGAAACAAGAAAAATCAGAAAAAAACATCGGCATACACAGGAGCAAAAACACTACAGCCAATTGAACGCAAATATAGCCTAACAGGCATTGCCCATTGCAAGCAAATCCGGAACAATAATAAATTAAAAATACCTAAAACGCAGACAAGCAATGTTAGGGAAATTTTGTTTGCATTTATTACTCGGTCTGTGAGTCTCAGTTATTTTTCATAATTAAAATTTTGAAAATCATCATACCTCGGAAAGTTTACATTTAAACTTATGGTACAAAAAGTGACAAAATTAATTAGGTTGGTACATGTTCTTCCGGAAATATTTTGGATAAAGCGATAGGTAGCGTTAAACATGTCATTAAATGAAGTTTTTGAAAAATGAAATACTTACGACAGAAATTATCATTAATCACTGCTGCAGTTAAAAATACAATTCGAAAATTAAGACTTTGATGAGTTGTGTCGACAAGTTTTCCCAATATGAAGAAAAATTATTTTTTCAAATTCTAGCTTATAACTGACAACAACAACTTCAAATGATTAAATTACCTGTTCTGATGCCGCTTACTACTGATTCCAAATCAGGTTCTTCCAAAATTCTAATTAAACTCGGAATTTGTGGCATGCTTTTACACAACGCTCGACCAGCAAAAGACGATTCACTCGAGAATCGCTTACGATTTCTGAAAGTTATGCATGATTTAGTTGCCGCTGAACTTCCTCTTTTAGACACATCAGACAATCCGACTACTTTGAATAGTTCGGAATCGGTAGATTTCAATATTTTGAGCGACTCCTTTTGTATTGCACCTCCCACAGGAATAATCTGAGATGCGTATACGCATTCAGTTGGTGATTTTATACTGATTATATCCGATTGTTTACCATCGAGAGCACATTCAGTAATTTTCAAATCTGGACCTGGAAATACCCGTGCTATTTTAAAAGAATTTAACCATCATCTGCTCATCACCAATGGCGTAGTTGTTTGCCGGGGATTTTCCAGACTGAAAGAACATTTCTCCTTGGATAAAATCCATGCGCCAAGTAAACTCTTTGGGGCATCGCTTCAAGTGCCCTAAAGCTTCGGCTGATATGCTGGAGAAACACGCCGATAAATGCGATTCATTTTCATTGAAAGCTTTTTGCAATTCCGGAAAAGTTATGGTGATATCCAATCCGTCTTCGTCTTCATCGTCTTCAACTTTAGGTGGTTCATCAAATGAAGGAATGAACATTCCGTCCATTGAATCTACTTCTTTTGCTTCAACATCGGTATTTATTTGCTACAATAAACAATATAGCAAAAGGAAGGTTTTCGTTGTCAGATTTTGAATCCCAGATAAAAGCCAGAATGAATGCAAAATCAGAAAATGAAAAATATACCATTTTCTGTACTTGTTGCTCTGGCGATTTTTCAACAGCTGTATCTGGTTCAGTTTGTAAACTGTTGTTAAATTTCTTGTTCTTAACTGCACTTTTGGTTTGTAAAAATTTTATGTGTATGCGGTTGTTCTCTTTGTTTTTACTGTTCGATTCGAGGCTCTTTGAAGCCTCTTTCTTCTTGGGAGTTACAGGCTCTGTTTCGACTCTGTTATTAAAAGCTTTCAATTCATCGCCGATTTTTTTCAAAACTATAATACGCTGATATAAATCATCAACTGCAGCCAGTTGAATGTTCGGGTCAATCATTTCAGACAAGTTCGATACCTCTTCGGCCAATCTGGGAAGAATAATTAAATTTTCAGAAAACATTTTAATTGGTTTTATTTCAATTGATAATTGAAATATAAGATTTGCAGATTAATTATAAAAAAGTACCTTGAAATATATTTGGAAAACTCTCTGGATAGTTTTCTATAATGTGTCTGTTTATTTGCGAGCTCATTGTGCACATTTAATGAACACTGTTCGTCCTGCTGCTCTTGTTCATCTTTATTGATTTTGGGCAGAGTTACTTGTTTTACTCGTTCCTCTGGGTGGAAACAAATGTTTCGAAGCTGATTTTTATTGCCCGCTTCAGTCTCATCATGTGACGCGGATATCAAAGAGTTATTTCTTTGAGTTTTATTTAGATAGTGTAATTTTTCACTTCGAAAAGCACTGGACAGTTTTGGTATTAAACTAGGACGAGCCTTGCGTCTTCCTAGATTAATTTTCGGGTTATTTGACTGCAGTTCTGGCGTGGATTTATTAAGATCTGAAATATATGCTGTTTTTATAAAGGTAAAAGTTCGTCCTCCTGCCCGAGCCTGAGAAAATCAAGAGTAATTGTGAGTTTGTATTTTTCTGCATTTATTTTCTTCCCCGAATATTAATACAATTAATATTGTTTCTTTATGGCTTTCCATAGTTTATCCAATCAGTGTTTAATTTTTCCGATTACGGTTACGCTCCATTTGCTTTTTCTTCTCTCTTTCTTTATTACCATTAAACTATTAAACTAATAAAGCAAATGAATGCGGTGAATTAATTAAATTAGTAGTAACACTATGAAAATAAGCGGCAATTTAGAAAATGAAACGCAAAATTTGCGGAACAAATTGAGCGATATAAAAAATTTATAATAAAAAGTCGTATTATTAAAATCAATTGACTACAAAAAAAGAATATGTTTCGAAAGACTAATAAAAGACCAAATAATAAACCGAATGAACCTTGGAAATCTCACAAGAACATTCTTACATCTTATACATATTATTATATTAATAATAACTAAAAGAAATTCCATTGAAATGATCTGAAAATGTTCAAAGACGTAAAAGATAAGAACACTCGCCAATTGTCACAAATTCTCTAAACTTACAAAATTAGAAAAAACGAAACTATAAAAAATATTATTAAACCACAAATTTTCAATTAAAATTAATAAACCAAATTCTAAGAAGCGTGCATGCGGTCTGTATGAGGATGACAATCAAAAAGCTCACGTAAACGATGAGATTTGGTTAAATGAGAAAGCATTTGGGCATTTTAATTTTTTTATCAAGAATTTCATCAGATTTAAAGTTATGTGACAAAATCACCAGAGATTAAACGGTGTTCTAATTAAAAAAATAAAAAGTTGATAAATTTTTCTTTTGCTGGAATATTTCGGCAATTTTTTTTAATGCGCAATAGAAGCCTTAATTTAGTTTGTTACACTCTGTATATGGAAATCTTAGAAAATAATCTTCCTGGCGTTTCGCAAGCACGCGTGGCATGCATCTTCAGAAGCGCGCTCCAATGGCAGTCAAAGCGTAACTCTTTTGCACTGTACATTATCAATGTCGCAATTGACACTGCAATTATTTACTAAGCAACTAATTAGAAGCAAAATCCAATTAGAAATACTAGCCGTTCAAAATATGAATGAAGCAAAGTGCATTTGATTTCTGATTTTAAAAAACGTATAAATAAAATCTAGCAATAGAAAGCTACAAAACTCATCAACTCAACGTTTCCTATAATCATAAACGGAAGGAAATGTATTCGCCGTCCAATAAGGAGAATATTTCCTTACTTGAGCTCTCTTCAAGGCTAACACCTCCGATTTGTTCCACCCTATATAGAGTGTCCCGTAAGCACGTGATCAAAAGGATACTGCGATATTCTTTGCACCAAAAGAAGACGATCTGACCTAACTTTTATTAACAAACACTGTCTGGCTCCTTTGCTATTGATGGTCAAAGTTCTTCAAAAAAAACTATCTTTTTCGAAATGTCGGGAGAATGGTACGATGTATTGTAGTGAAACCCGCTGTAAATTTGTTCTTATGTAAAACTCATATTTTGATGAAACAATCGAGTTTATCCGTTTTGGACAAGTGGAGAAGTTTTGAGGGTCGTGGTACAAAAACCACTAGAACTTTTTATCTGGTGGATGAAATAAAACTTTTTTTTTTTTGGTTAATGCACTAATTATTTGTTCACAATTTTGTGCTCTTTGTAAAATCTTGTAGCATTCATAGTTTTTGCAAAAATATACAGGGTTGCTCATTAGTGCGTCAAAGTGCGATATCTCAGTAAATATGAAGTTTACAAGAAAATTCGTCCAACGAAAGTTTTTCACGTTTAAAAGGTCCACATTCTAAAATTACTTTCCAATATACAGGGTGCATCATAAACGTGTGGTAGTTACCAACTCTGGTTTTTTTAATGAAACCCCTAATTAATGAATGTTATTTTCAGATTGGCCGTTCAATTTTAACTTATGTTTGATTCAACCGTTTTACCTGAAAAATTTACGATTTCCGAGTTATTCGTAAAAATGTGAAAGTTTTGACAGCTACTGGGTTCCACAGAAATCGATGCTGTACACTACCCGCTGCGAATTTTGGAAAACAGTTTTCAGCGATTCTAACAGAACATCATGATCTACGCGTAGATATGTTT
>NW_026017110.1:15034948-15056744 GCF_020466585.1 Dendroctonus ponderosae | reverse complement strand
AAACATATCTACGCGTAGATCATGATGTTCTGTTAGAATCGCTGAAAACTGTTTTCCAAAATTCGCAGCGGGTAGTGTACAGCATCGATTTCTGTGGAACCCAGTAGCTGTCAAAACTTTCACATTTTTACGAATAACTCGGAAATCGTAAATTTTTCAGGTAAAACGTTTGACACAAACTTAACTTAAATTTTGACGACAAATCTGAAAATGAATGAAAAAAGGGGCGGTTCCATTTAAAAAACCAAAGTTGGTAACTACCACACGTTTATGATACACCCCGTATATTGGAAAGTAATTTTAAAATGTGGACCTTTTAAACATGAAAAACTTTCGTAGGACGTATTTTCTTGTAAAGTTCATATTTACTGAGATATCGCACTTTGACGCACTAATGAGCAACCCTGTATATTTCTGTTTTCTTGCCAATTAACAATGTTAGATATTAACTGCAAATATCGTGATACGAGGCATAAAATCATTGTCAATCAATCTCACAATTCGTTTTGAATAATCTGTTCTAATGAAGAAGTGACCGACATGGTCAAAGTATTTTTTGTGGGTTTTGCGAAGACAACTTGCGTGAAAACGTTCGCGTTTACGTGGCGCATATTTGCAGTTAATGTCCAGTTGCATTGTTTAGTGGCTAGAAAACAGACATATTTTTTTTTGTGCAAAAACTATGAATGCTACAAGATTTTATAAACAGCACAAAATTGTGAGTACATGATTAGTGCATCAAACTAAAAACAAATGAGTTGAATTCATCCTCCAACTAAAAAGTGTTGGTAGTTTTTGTACCACGACACTCAAGAATTCACCACTTGTCCAAAACGGCTGAAGTCGATTGTTTCATCAAAATATGAGTCTTACATAAGAACAAATTCACGGCGAGTTTGACTAAAATACATCGTATCATTCTCCCGATATTTAAAAAAAGACAATTTTTTTGAAGAACTTTGATCATCAATAGCAGAGGAACCAAACATTTTTTGTTAATAAAAGTTAGGTCAGATCGTCTTCTTTTGGTCCAAAGAATATCGCAGTACCCTTTTGATCATGTGCTTACGGGACACCCTTTATATTTATTAATTGTTTTGTAAATAACTTACCGTTCTTCTCCGTTTTAGCATCTGTTGCTAGATTAAAAGAAGTGACGACCGGAACAGCTTCTCCAGTCATACTCGGTTGGCCACATTCGCAAAGAATATCTACTGCGGTTTTCGCGGCATCGTCGCCTACAATTTCCTTTTCATAATGACTTGGACTAGCTGGCATAGTTTGACTAGGCAATTGCAGGATTTTGGCTCGTTTGTCGCCAATCTCAATTCTCAATAAAATCTCTCGTTCAAGTGTTGAAGCCGTTGGTGCCATAAACTCGCGGTGTATGTCTTCAATGAAATTGGTGCGCTGTTTTGACCAGCTGGAACTTGCTGCAAAAGTTTCATTTATCTTCATTCCTTCTACCACAGCTGCGTCTATGGAACTGTCCTCGAGTACGCATTCGATTGCTAAATCTTCAGCGCTGTTAACTAGGTCTTCTGCGTTATTTGAATTTTTACTGTGGCAGGCCTCTAAACTGTTCGAAGAATTTATCAGGAACTGATTAGACACGTCAATTATAGGTCTTTCTTCATCTGCTATGTAGGCTTGTTTCTGAGCTGTGTGTTTTATTGGTGCCATAGGATGGTCCAACGCAATTTCGCCCGCTCTAGCATTAGTGCACTGAACTGTTTCTTCGTAGGCCCCCTTCTCATTCGCTAAGTCTTTGTTTTCTTCTTCAACGTCCGAGTCATTATTTAGGGAATTGGAAGCTGGGGAACCTGCCCCTATTCCAGCACCATTTGCTGCTTCTTGCTCAAAGCACATTTCTACTGTTTCATTTAATATTTTTCGCAAGTTACTTTCACTCCCATTTTCTCCTGAAACTTTCTCATTAGTCGACTCTGATGCACAGGCATCATCATCAACAGAGTGCTGATTCTTGTTGCTGCCTGACATTTGTTATCTTAAGAAAATGGCTCGTTTTTTTTCTTCTACAAGAATTTACAGGTATGTCAGGCGGAATGGCACTTTGTAGCTGCATTGTCATCAGTCAAAATTATGTATTAAATTCCAGGTACATTTCCAATCACAAAATGCATTTTTCCATACATAATGTCACTTAGTTCACTTGCCTCCCAAAGAAATAATGCCGAGTTGCAAGATAAAGAAGTTCAAACAGTCGTCAAAGTATTTCCTTTTGTTCTGTCACCTGCGGCTCCTCGAGCCTCCGTAACTTCCGATAAAAAGTTCTGCACCGTTTTATCCCTGGAAGCATCCAGCGACAGTGCCAAGTTCTACAGCCTTCTCCAGTATTGTCCCTATCAAGATATCGAAGAAAACAGTGTACGTGTGATAAATTTGAAAAGAAAAACGAAATTACAGTGGGTTACGAGCAATCCATTTTCAGAACAAGCTCTGATAAAAACTTCTTTGGCCGATGATGATGGCGTAGCTGACATATGTAATGATTTACTGTTACGGTTGAGAACCGATAAAAAGATAAGTTTCAAGGATGCGGATACACAGACGGAGCTAATGGTAAGGCCTTATTTATTGGAAGAACCCAAAGTCGCTACTGTTTATCGTTCGGTTGAAGTGCAAGTTTCCTTTCTACACAGCTGTAGAAGCACTAGAAATTGAGTTAGACTTTTGTTCATTTTGTATAACTATTGTGATTAATAAATTTAGAAAAAGACTTTCTAGTAATGATTGTTGCGAAACATTCTCGATGTGCGAACGTTTGAGAAACAGTGAGTGAAGTTGAGTTTAATGCGAAATTGTGTATATTTTCCTGACTGTATTTCAACTTAATTCAAAAGAAATTCCTGGGTTCCAGTCAATTTTATTGTTTACCATTTAAAATGTCACAAAAACGTTTCGGTGTTTTTCTCCACTATCATCAGTTTAAAAGAAGATCTCTGTTAAATATACATTCTAAAATACAAATTACAAACACATTAAAAAGTATATTAAAATCGTTTGAATCTTTTGGGATTACAGGTGATGAGTCAGGACAATCATGTTCGGGAAAAGATTAGAATTTATTGCTTAGATATTTAAATTTTTAAACTAATAACGACTGTGAATGCATATTTTATTCAAACTGATGAAGATGGAGAAAAACACCGAAACGTTTTTGTGACATTTTAAATGGTAAACAATAAAATTGACTGGAACCCAGGAATTTCTTTTGAATTTAATGCGTTCAATATATGGTTGTGATGATAATAAAGGTGCTATTTTATGATGTATATTAACTGAAATTTAAAAAAATAATAGCGGTATTAAAGGTGTAAGACCCCTCCGACTGTTAAAGTAGTTTCTGGTTTAGTTGTTGCTTATTAAGATATTAATAACACTGTTGTTCGACAGCGATTGTGCGATTTATTGAAGAATGTTTTCGGATTGCAAAAACTAGAAATGCTTCATTCTGCTGTGATCATGTTGTTTTAACAAGGGTTTCGTAATTTTGTGCTCGCAAAATGATAGGGGATTAAACACTGAAACATAAAATAGTTTCAAAAGGCAACAGAAAACCACATTTTCCGTTAGCAAAGTGAGTGTCTGGCTGAATTAGCTTTTAATTCAAGAAATCGAACATCTCTTAATCCTCTCAATGAATCGGCTTTCCACATTTCAGCTAAATAAACTCCCCAACGTTACACGTTACACGGGTAAATTTGGAGCAATTTAGGAACTGGATAAATATGATTGCTACAAGCGAATTGACTTCTTTTTAAACTGTTATTATTTAATGCAATTATTTTTCAGTTAGTGTGTGATTTTGCCAAACAATAGTGCTGCATATAAAATTTCAGGGTGGCAAATGAAACAATGCAAAATTGGTGAAAGTTCCACATGCTCTTAGTTGGACAAGAAAACGTTTGTTTCCATTTGAACGGCCTATACATTAAGATAGGGCTAATATATCTATAAAAAAACTTTGGGAATTTTTAGCCCATATTTTTTATTTTTAGATTAGTGCTAAAAAAATCAACTTGTTCGTTTTGCAGTGATGATTTTTTCTTTTGAACCGATGAGCAAAATCTAGGGCTCATGTTGAAGCTAAAACTTCACAGTCGATTTGAGAAAATAATTTAATATACAGGGTTGCATGAATCAACGAAATATTTAAAAATAAAATTCACTTTAGTTGAAAGCCTGCTAGAATCACAATATCGAGGATATTTCTAAGTTGAGTCATTTTTAGGCAACCCTGTAGCGATATACGCAATTCGATAATTGCCGTCTTAGATTGTCTATGAAGTTTCAGCTTCAACATGAGCTCAAGATCGTGAAAATCGGACAACGAGCTGAAAAGTTGAGGCCACCCTGTAGCTATTGGGTTTGTATTTGAACTTTTGGTGTTGAGATGAGAAGTTTGTAGAAAGTTCGCAACTTTTCATTTGCCACCCTTATTTTTCAACAAAATTTATCTGAAACGCTTATTGTTTATCAAAACATTGACGAATAAAAAATTAATTGGGTTAGTTAAGGCTTCAAACAGAAACCAAATCGCTAAACGAACCCAATTAGAATTGATCTATATTTCCAAACTTAGGGAAAATTTGGCTGTATAACGTTCATTTCATCGACCAATTTATAACATAAATTTTAATATATAAAGACAAAAATTTATATAGCTTTCTCACTTGTAGGTTTATATTGCAGGGCTCACCTATATTTATATATTTTTTCTTTAAAGCATGTACAAAAATAATCCTTTGGTATATGGACATTTTATTATCGAGTATTCTGTATAAAAGCTGAATGCTTCTTTTTAGGCGCTGCATAGAGTAAAGTTAGCGACGATTTTAAAATATGTTAAACAAGTTTTGGATTTTTTTACGGGTGTTTCGCTAGCTCTAGTGGCATGCATCTTCAGAGATGGTTGCTTAATAGCACACACTACTATATTTACATTGATATGTTCAGTTTAGTTACGCAATCAGCTCTGAACATGCATATGCGACTGGTGCTGGCGACACCTCAAAGTATTCAATTTTACGAAGGTCTCAAATGCGAAAAATCTGGCCATTCTCATTTTATTGGTTAGGCTAGTTCGTGTTTTCAAGTTTAAACAAAGAATCCCAAAAAAAATAATCAATATAATTGTTGTTGTATCAACATAATATAATGTTTCTAGAAGTACAGACTTAGAACCCGTTATAACCCTGCTATACTTGGCGCACATTGAAAAACATGTACTTTTGATAAATATATTTTTGAAAAAAAATTGGTTGCAGTTGCATTGTTTATGCTGGTTTTCTTGTTTGATTTTTTAAAGATTTAGATATGCCTATTTTTAATTACTCTTCCGCCAGTCAACAATTGGATTTGATTTGATTAAAAAACAAATATATTATTTAATAGTAAATAACAATTATTATTATTCCTTTGTATAATAACAATTATTATTTATTCGTAATTTATTTTAATTTCCAGAAAACTCCTTCATGTAGGCAACGACGAACTGAAAATGTTGGCAATGTAAACTCACCAGATTCAAATCAGTGAATCATATTTGAAAATTTAAATAATCTTAAACAGAAATGTAAGTAACAATTAAATTGAAAAATTAATAAATGACAAAATTCATGAGTGAGAGCTGGACAGTTTCTAGCTTATACCAAAAATCAATGATTTTTGGTATAAGCGTTTTTGACTATAACGGTTTTTCCCAAAAAGCTTTTACGAATGTATATTACATACATTTCGGTATCCTTAAAATCATCAACAGATTGTTCCATTTTCATTTGCATCGGATTTAAAATTAAAACAAATAACAGAAACGAAATGAAAACGTGCCTGTAAAAGAATGAAATAAAACTAAAATAAATTGCTAAACACCAACAAGATTTAATGAGTGAAAATCTGAAAGGATTATAAGAATATAGCAGTTGAGCAAGTAGGAAACTATTGAAAACTAACCAGTTTCAAGGTTGATAATATTCATTCTCAAGTCTCTCTCGGACCTATTAGTTCTCAGATAAATGTTAACATTAAATACCAATAAAATCTGTATTTTATATATGCGCGACACTGAATGTTTTCAAATTTTCCGACTGAATCATGTACCTTTATACCGCTTTTGCTGTAGTTCTGCTCCATGATTAAAATCCATATGGTTGACTGCTTAGCCTTTTCACACCGTTAAAAAATGCATTTTTAATCACTTGGTCACTAGCACAAACATGCACCATTTTTGACATCAACACGAAACGCAGAGCCGAAAGTTCATTAAGCAAACAGAAAAAATAACGTACGCGTCACGGTTTGTCGGAATGCGTGTATTGTTGGAAATACGCGTCCACAATGAAACAAAACCGAAACAGAAACGATGGAAGGCTACAAAATGTAGTCACAAATTAGAGATCCGCTATCATCCATGCGAAGAAATAAACCACATGGAACACCACCGTTTTTAGCAAGAGAAATCATTATAAATCAAATTGCATTACAATTTTTCTAACGGGCATGTGATGCAATATGGCATTTTTATGCACTTTATTGTTGTACTCTTTATGTATGTATGTATGTAATATCAATCATTCATTTTGAATAATAATGCAGAACAAAGTCAATGCGCAAAATTGGCTACAGGATATAGTTTGAGCTTAGGCTAGTCGTTCCATCGGTAAATGCACAAATTTAACGGAATAACATTGTTTAAAAGTTATTTATCAATTACCCAAAGACATTAATCTGAGCAATTACCTAACCATAACTTTAACCTTACTCTTTAACTTGAAATGGGAAAATCGGATGGRAACAAGCTTTATTAATTTAAGCGCCCAATACCAAAGCGGCGGCCAAAAGCTATATTTATATTATAATATTTTTGGTTAAAAGGTGTGTAGTGTTCAGAAATTTCGCTTTGAGAAGAACATGTTTGAAAATATTTAATTTGAGAATTTGTTTCATATTTTGACTAAGAGTGTCTAATAAAATGCTTTACTTATAAATATATTATATATATAAATACAAAATTTTCTTAATGTGCTCAAAAGATATCGCATACAGCACACAAATTTACCAAAATGTGTTATATGATGAAATTTTAGTGAAGCGTCTTAAATTCTTATTTAAAATTTAGGTTAAATTTTCGGTTTATTTGACGAATTGTTGAAATATTTAACGAAAGTGTGTTAATTGTCGAAAAGCAAATTTAACGAAACGAGTTGTTGAGATGAATATTGATGATAAACTTCATTATAGATATGTTTAGATAAGTTCTATATGGTTGATACGGATTTAGGTGTTTACGTTTTTGAACGTTTAGAACAACGTGAAAGTGAAAAAAAATCAGTTTATCACCCAAAAACTTGCAAATATTGAAAAATGTATTAGAACATTAATAAAACTAGACACCATTTTGTTCCGTTTTTTGCGTCTAAAAGAATTTGTTATCTAATTTACAATGAATTTCAATCGTTCGATTGGAAAGGTCTAGATTATTTTATTAGATTATGTTTTTTTGGAGAATTGAATTTTATTAATTATTTTATTTAATTTGCTTATTTATTACTTGCGTATTTTGCTTCTAAAATTTTTCTATATAAATAAAAATAAGAATAAAATTCTAAAAACGCACATATTTCCATAATTGGAAGGGTTTTCTACCTCTGCTTCCCAATGTGTGTTTTTTTGTGGATAAGGTGAATTTTATTAAAAAATAATTTTCAAAGCCGCCACTATTAGAAAGTTCATGCACTTCAAAGTCATTCACCACTCTCAGCTAACAACCAAAAATATTGAAAAAGAACATGTTTCAGTATTTTTAAAGTAGTTAGCTATTTTTTTTATTTTTCTGCCAAAGAATTCAAACAATACATAAACATACATCTTCGGTTCCTCTACAATTTGTACTGTTTTTTATTTAGAACATCTGTTTTGCTTGATTGAACAAAACTCAATCACAAATTTAATGGAGTTACAATTTTTGGTTCTGAAATAAAGTATTACATATTTATAAAATCATATGTGAACAGAAAATTCGTGATTCTGAAAATACAAGCAAATTTTCAAATTCTATCTTATGGTAAATTCCGAGTGTTTTTCTTAAAAATATTGCATACAATGTCAGTTTTTGAGAGAAAAGAACAAAAGTAAAACAGTTTTTGCCCATTTTCTTGAGTGAAAAGCCATACTTATCCCGGAATTGGAAAAAGAGCACATTGATGCCAACGGAAATTTTTTAAAAATTTCTAAAACACGCGCGCAATTCAACAAAAATGCAGAATTCACGTCTAGAATACTCTCACTGTATATAGGCATTTATTTCATATCATCCTACAGTTTTCATAATTTTGTATAACTTTATATTCTTAGTTTCAATTAATTACCTTCGTACTTGAACTAACACGTGAAAATTCAGTTTTGACACAAAAATAGTTTGACTTTAAGTAAGGGACAATATTAATTTTCAGCATTTAAACCATGCATTTCCAAATAACATCAAAAGATGATTTTGGCTTTTTAACAGAAAGTTCAATAAATTCCACCGCCTATGCAAGCAATCCTAGCACTCACAGAAGCACAGCCCGCGGTTCAAGTGCCGTAAGTTTATGTGTTTTCCAAAATTTGCAAAAAATCCCATATCTTAGTTGAATTAATTATTTACTATCTATTTATTCTATTATTAAAGTTGGCTTTTTGAATTTTTCGTTTCTAATATTTAAAACATCAAGACATTATATTAGATTGCAAAAATTAGGACAACTTTGGCATCGTTCAACCGACTTTAATTAAATAAAATACGTAGAACATTTATCGCTTTCTGGCCCAATCAAGCGAATCTTGCTTCAAATTTGAATATTGCGATAATTAATTAACATTCCTGCTTAAATATGAATAAATAAAATGAATTGTTTCAGATAAACCATTATCGATCATTTTATTTTTTACATGCCACTTTTTTTGCACATTTCCGTTCCTTTCAATAAAAAAGCTGGAAAATCATGCAAATAAGAATTTTTAGGTAACAGATCGCTTAGACACTATCCATTATCTGTCCCCTGCAAGTACTGTAGCTCATACGGAATATGAAGGAGATTTAGACTATCAGCAATTTTATGTCAGTCCTCTATATCACGATGTACCTTACAAAGCTGGACTTGGCAGTACAACTACCTCCTCAAGCTCTATATCTTGCGATGATAGTACCTTGCAAAGAACTGTGGCCATGATCAAACCTGAGGCACTTTGCTATACCGATGTAGTGTTAAGAGCTATCGGTAAAGCCGGATTAAAAATTGTTCATGTAAGTATCAGAAGCTGAATAAAAAAATGAATTCGATGAACTTTCTGGAGAAGTTTGATTCAACCATTTGCAGCCAGTGATTAAAGTTCTAATTACCAGCAGAAATGCGGAAAAAGGAAAGTTAATAACCAACAATTAAGTAACGCCAAGAACAATATACCCACTGTTTCTTACCGTTTGAAATTTTGACATATAATTATTAAATTTACTTTCACAGTTAAGAATTAATTACTTTTCCAGTTAATTTTATGACGTTATGGTTTTATATTACACCAGATTTCTATATTGAGCCGGATATAATTGCATCCGAAACATTCTTATTAAAATTAGTATTATTACACCAGTATGGAATGTTTGTTTAAAATCGTTGCTCTTTATGAACGTACGTGGTAAATGCAAATTACGTAATAATTGTTTTTAAGCAAAATTATAAATATAAAAGGTGTGAAGTAGTGAAAACGTATGTAGTTATAAGCCATTTAATGAGCTGGTAAAGAGATCTCAGTATTTTTCTGAGGCTTATCAAGAGCTACTTTAGATTATAAAGCCCATTTTCCGATGGTTTGCTCTAACTAAACACAGGACATTCATTTAATGACTTTTTTTATGTAAATTTGATTGAAATTCAAGAGCGAAAAAATAAATCAACACGAATAATTTTGATGAAATTGATACTAGATTCAGTTTATTTCTTGAATATTAAAAAGAACGTCCTAAATTTTACCACTGCTCAGACCGAATGCACAAGACTTGTTCAATTGCTCTTGTATCGGTCAAGAAATTATCTCCTAATCTTGAATTTACAAGTGCTTTTAAACTGAGCGTGTATTTTTTCATGCTCAGAAGAAGCTATAAAATATACAGGTTCGCCCATTAATGAAAGCGATGCAAATCGAGCAAGGGAAATTATTTAAAATGTTTTCATAATCCAAGAATGGCCGGTATGAGACGCAAATTTTAATTTTTCGTAACAAAAATTAACATTTTTTCCAAGAAATCATCCTGCTATTGTATCGATGCCAAAATAGAATTTCACGGGCAAAATGTTTCTAGCAATAAGACTGGGAATAGCTAAAAATTTTAAATTACAATTTTTACAAATGTTCAAGTTTGCATTCGACTATATCAGCGTTTAACGATATACATATGTATATCTTTTTCAACTGCTCCCACTTTTATTCATATAATAAGCTTTCTAAGACATTTATAAACAAGCGTTTTGAGAAATATAGATATTTGATTACTTTAAAATCAATTTCTCTTGTCCCCTTGAGATTTAGCTCATAATCATACTTTCTTAAAACCATAAATTAATATATCTTTTTAAACGTAAACTGTAACTGTAAATTAGCATCCAGTATGTTAAAGTCAAACTTTCCCCGTGGATTTCATGAACAAACCGTTAACACGCATTGAAATTGAAAATGTATTTGACTGTTCTAGGAACACTTACGAAGGAATATTCTTTGGCAAATTTTATTTGAGATTATTAATTCTATAATTTTCTTTCTAGCAACGAACGGTCCACCTTACTCCTGAACAAGTATCAGAAATATACGAAAAATACTATGGGACACCCGCGTTTCCACATATGGTGGTTACTGTGAGTGTTTCTCCGATTTTAGTGTTGGCTTTGCAAGCCGTTAACGCAGTGGAGAAATGGAAAGCCATGGTGGGACCAATGGGGACTCTACGCGAAGAATGGTTTTTTCCATACAGTGTTAGGACCAGGTTTGGTCCGCAGGGAGATTTTCTCAACACTTTGCATGCATCTGAGGGATTGAATGATGCCCGAAAGGAGAGCAGATATTTATTTCCAAGAGGTATTTATCAGTCTTTGGAATTTTAATGTTTTTGATTTACTTTGGGGTAAGGTCATCTTTACTGCCGGAGCATCTGAGCCTCATGTAGATCTAGTAATAAACATAGCTTTTTTCTTCTGGTCTTTCTGGCTAATTTTTGTTCTACCGTCAACGTACGTACGTACAACGTACAATTTTACCGGGATTTTTTTCTAGATTTTTCTGGATACTGTAAACTAGTTTTTGGCACCCTTTTTTCGCGAATCCATCTTAATTCCCATTCGCCGGGAAATTCTCGCACTTACCATGCGCTCACAACTCAGGTGAATGAAAGAGGAATCTACTTTAAGCTAACTAACCATAACTATTAAGACGACCCAAGAATTCTTCTCTCAGTTAGCTTTGTTGTAATGCTTTGGCTAACAATCAGTATCAATCCGTAATAAAACATTTTCAGTTTTTTAATGTAGATATTCAAGAACCTTTGCCAGTTGAAAGTGATAAAGTAAAAGATTACGTTACAACCTTCCTAAGACCCACTTTGCTTCAAGGACTGACAGAGATTGTACGAACGAAGCCGATAGATCCAGTGATATCCTTGGCAGAATGGTTGCTACTCCATAATCCCTATCAACCACAAATGCCAGAAATGATTGCAATGGCTCCGACTTAAAATATTTTCCAACATGTTAAAGATTTTTTATAATCTAATTTTATTCGTCAATTATATACATTATACATCAATACCATGTGTAGAACATGCACTTTGAAATTGAAAATGATGACGGGATCTTTGAAGAAAAACTTATCTAATTTGAGACAGTTATTTATGAAAAATGCCAGCATGAGAGGTATCTCAGCTTTAAACTTATATTTAAATGCGAGCAAATAATATTATATTAACATAATACCGCTTGGGATTAAAATTATATTCTGTCATTATAATTTTTTTCTTTAAAATACACTTGTAATGTGTATGAACTTACTTGCTATCTTGGTAATATCACTCATAGTATATGTAGATGGCCGGCAGTTGTCGGATTGCCTGTACAAAGTGATATCAAACTACATATTTTGCCGCTTTTTGTACCAGCAAGAATTAAATTTACAAATTGATCAAAGTGTTTGTTTACAATGTCCCTACATTTATGTGAATGCACCTTCTTGCATACCTGGCGCAGTGCTTTTTGGATGGCATCCTGAAATTAGAATTTCTTTTCTATAGTTAATCAAATATGAACTATGTAAGCTGATTGATGCATTTTCTTTATGGAAATACATTTAATTTTAAAGAATAATCAAGCGTAATTGAACATATTAAATATGCGGTTGATTCTAATTAGCTTTACCTTTGTTTTGTTATTCTTAATGAGTTCCCTAACTCCTTTAACGATAGCTTTGCATATCACGCAATCTGCTATTTCGGGTTGGAAAGCCAACGCAACTTGAAGACTTGCCAGGTCTGATAGTATAAGATAGGCCGCTTCGTATTCCAATTCGCCATTTTTAAAGAACGTTGTAAAGCACTGAAAATTGGTAAACATTATTACTGTTAGTTATTTAGCCACATGTGAGCACAACAATTAATAAGCGCACAGCTTTAAGAGTGAGCTCGGAACGTTTTACTTACTTACCGAATAGGTAAGTAGGCCGATAAGCTTTCAGAATGTAAAAAGCAGACATACAGGAAAATCTACCGTACAATACTAGCAAAGCACAGGTAAGTTAGGGGTGCATAGACAAACAACATAAGTCATTTCGAGATTTATTTCGAAGCTAAATTACAGTAAAGTTAAATGTACAAAATAATAATTTTATCACAGTTAACCTAAAAGTAAAAGCAGTTTAAAAACCGCCACTTAAGATTTAAATTATCAATTGTTAACTGTTTAAAACGGTTAGATTATAATCAAATAACAAAAAATACCGGTGCATATTAATAAGCTAAAATTGATATGCCATATATATAATATTTGTAGCCCGCTACACATCCCTCGTTACAGATTCAAACCTCATTTTTAGATCATTAATAATTCTTAGTAGGTATTTATAATATATAAAATATATTCTACAAATTAGTTGATAATCACATGCCCATTAGAGCTGCAATAATCTAGTGAAGTACAAGCATTTAGTGCCGTTTCGCCATCGGAAAGCAAATTCCTTAATTCATTTCCTTTCTCTGCAATTATTACTTCACACTGTAAAGAAGAATACGCCGTTTAAGCCAAACATATAACAAGCTATGTTTCACTATAGCGAACATTTTAGTTTAAAGAAATTTTAACCCCCAAAAGCTATACCCTTAACATACATGTATGCCCAAAAAAATCAACGAGTTACTTGGTTTTACCAGATTCAAAATGCAAATCAAGAAACAGAATATCGGAATTAAATCAATTTTTGATAAATAAGAATCAAAGAATTGCTTTAAACATAATATTTTTAAAGCTTCTTTTTTAATAAGCCCTAGAACGTCATTCACAAGATGGCAATTCCCTAAACTCTGCGTTAGAAAGCTTAGCAATTTTATGATAATTTCTAATTAAATTAGAATGTAAAAACTTACCGATTTCTTCATGTCTGATGATGGCATACCGCGGCAAGTTTTTGAAAATATATTCTCCATAGTTCTGGCAACTTTTGGATTTTGCAGAACTTGATTCATGACTTGGGCTGTAGACTTGCAGCCGCTGCATTTGGATACTTCATCTGTAACGAAAGAAAGTTATTTAGATATGTTAATTTAAAATGCATTTTATTTAGTGAAAACGCAGTTGAAACACAACTTACCTCTAATGAAATCTAGGGCATGTTTCGGTTTGCAAAATTTCATGTAGGTACAAATCTCCTTGGGGTCTAGAGCTTCTTCTAGTAAGATAATAACCATATCCGCATATTGGGAAACAAACTTGTTGCAAGAATCTTTCACTGTTCCAGGTAATGCTTTGCAGATGTCATGAACAATTTCTTTAATATCAGCCTACAAAAGTAAGATATGATAATTTTCGGACATATTTCCCCTACCATTTAGGTATGTATAATTAAAAGTTCCATGGAAATTTCGTCTGGCTCTTACCTGTACTGTCTGGTCCTTTAACTTATCATCGACTTCCTTCATAACAAATTCGCACAAAATGCATGACTCAGTGCCATACATTTCAACTTGGTGTCCCTCAACAGTGTCGTCGAAAATTGCATTCGTTTCTAAAAGCACATTTTTTAAATAATGTCCACACAGAGTTACATTCGAACAACGATTTGCATTTTGCATCAGACAAGATTATTGTCGCGTTGTTATTCGTTAATATTTAATTAGATTTTTTATTTTCATATCAAATCGAGAAGTGCTTGTGTTTACTGAAACTCACCAGTATCTCCTCTAAATTCCTCATGTGGATCTTTGCTGATAATGAAATCGGCTGGGGATTTATCCGTACATAATTTCAAATAGACGCAGACTTCCTCAGGCTTAAAGTCGGCCATAAGCATTTCGATTAGCTCATCGGTGTAAGTATTTACAAAGTCTGTGCATTCTGGTTTTAAATTGCCAGGCAAATGATTGCAAACCTTTTCCAAGCTTTCTTTGATTTCATCCTGTAAAAAAAAACATTTAATTCTCAATGAATTTAGCAAACGTTTGAAAAATCGGCTCTTTAATTCGTCTTGGATTTCAATTAATTGACAATAGAAATGCAATTATAATTAAAATAAGAACACTTTTCCCATAAAAAATAAATTATTATTGCCGAGACTGGAATAGTTGGAAGAAAAGACGCTTTTCAAAATCTTCAGGAACACCGGAATTTTACTTTCTGGAATTTCTTTCTTTTTTCATTGCGTCCATACCGTGGCCGTCGTTTTCTCCTCTTAATCTATGAAGAATATAATAATTAAAAATAATTTTAAATGCTTAATAGCAACCCGTTCTCTTCAACTATAGACGAATTATAAATGTATCAAACTTTATTTATTTGTCAAATTTTATTCTAAAAAAATTGAATTACAGATAATTCATACCTTGGTAGCTTTACCCTTGATCATTGATTCCAACTTAGTGACAGTCAATAAGCACAAAGGACATTTTTCAGATGACTGGGCAGTCATGAAGATGTCGACGTCCTTGCTTTCATCCTTTGGACAGGCTTTCAGCAGTGGACATATTTGAGATGGATCGATTTCCTGCGCGAGAATGGCAACCATCGCTGGTTCGTAAGTGTTCACAAATTCAACACAAGTTTCATTCACTGATCTCGGCAGTTTTGAGCAGGCCTTATCAATAACTTTTTTGACATCACTCTAAAATTTAAAAAAAATACATATAAAGAATATAAAACTATAACAAAGCAACACTTACTTCAACTGTTGGATCGGTAATTTCATTTTGTAAATAGTGCAGGAAATATTGGCAAAATATGCAAAACTGTTGGTTGTATACTTGTTGGTGAGGGGGTACGAGCAAATCGATTGGAAGTTGCATGTCGACTGCTGATAAAATTGCTTCCTGTTTAGGTTTGATCACCTGTAAATAGATTCTATATGAAATTCCATATCCATATTAATTTTCAAGCAAACATCCAGTTCACATAAAACATAATAATCCTTACCTTGACGACAAGATCATCATTCGGAATGGTAACAGGTTTAGCCTCTTGATTTAGTTTAACAGCTTTTGGAACATTTTCTACTGGCAGCAGCGGAGCAATGAAAAGAGTTTGCTGAAAACATATTAAAAAAATGATATCCGTTGGCATATGCTTCACTCAACATTAAAAATAAACAATTATTGTCTACCTACTTTTTCATTTGATGGGCAGATTCCAATAGCAGTGCAAGCAGTGGTGGAGTTCAATTCAGTGACCACATACTGATAGATCATGTCATAATATTGGTCAACAATGCTAAGACATTCTGTGCTAAACGATTTCTTTGCTTGTTTGCAAAGGCCTTCTAAGACAAGTTTAAACTCAGCTTCGGTAGTATTGGCAATCAAAACTTCCCTTAAATGTGTAACTAATTGTTCGCATAACTCGCAGGGCAAATCATCTTGTTCATTCCTGGAAAGATATTTTTATAAAATGATACAAACTAAAGTGCGCTAGGCACAATTCGCAGAAATGCCAAGTTTGCTAGATAACAGTGTTATCAGGAAATTAATAGAAATTGTGCTTCGATTTATAATAGGAATATTTTATAGATGTGGTGTTTGGCATTGCAATTGCCTTAGTGTGTACTTACTTAACAGGAACATATCCAATTTTAGACATTGGGGTAATTTCAACATGGTGCTTGTGGAAATTTGTGTAACATTCTCCTGATAGCAAACAGAAGTCGTTCGAATTAAAGTTCTGCTTGAGGAATGAATATAAATCTTCAAAGTTCGTAATTACTTGATTGCTGCACGCATCAGAGAAACTGCTGAATTCTCCGCACACCTATAAACGATCTGCTAGTGCTCTGGCTAAAGAATTATATCTCACTTCGCATACTTGCAATATTTGCTTCAAGAAGTCATTTTTTTCCATGGCGTTAAACTTGTTAACGACAATATCCATTACAGTATTGCAATTCTCGCAGCGACTGTTCTTCGGTTCAAGTTCGGCAGGTTTTTTTGAAAGCTCTTGCGCTTCTTCTAACATCTGGGTAATTCGTCCATTGTTGCACAAACCTAAATTAAAACTTCAAATGTGTTTTTCTGCCATTCCCATGACTTACCTGCAACGGCGCAAACTGTTTGAGGATTCATTTCCGAAGCTAAAGTATCAATCAAATCAGGAATGTAATTATCCGCTATCTTGTCGCATTCCACTACTATGGGTTTAACGCGCAATAGTGCACAAGATCCCTCAAACACCTCTTTGATTAGCTCCTAAAAAGTCCAACAAAAAATAAAATCATATAAATTTTATATAAATTTTACTTGAGTTTCATTGCTCTCCAACTGATCTCTGGCTTCTTTGACCATTTCTTTGCAGGTATCGCAGATACTTGTAGTATCTTCGGGATATGTTTTGTGGATCCAGACCGTCTGAATACAGTGCTTTGTAGCATGACAATCCCCGGCATTGCTGATTAAAAATAACAGTAGTTTATGAACGAATAAATCGATTTACTTACGTTAAGTTCTGACACCAATATGATGGACCGTAAGTGCACCTTTTCTCACCGAGAAGATGGGCCGATGAAGTAGCTGCAAATAAGAAAATATGTACAGTAGAAAAATTTGAAGAATTGCCATTCATGCCAAATATTTAAAATTACATACCTACATCTATAAAATAGTTCAGTAGATTATTGACTTCGCTTTTTAGTTTCATTCATACACTTTATCTTCATTCGCATTACAAAATTTTATGGTGGTTAAAAATGCTGTAATTTTAGCGCGTCTATTCATGGGGAAGGTCAAATTTCATGCATTCTCTGTATATTTTTATTGATGCTCAAGGGCTAAAACGTAGGATTTTTGCTTAAAACGCCAAACCAGAATAAATATATCGGTGGAAGGTCAGGCCCTCAAAGCAATTCGGATCAGCTGCCAGAAAATATTGCGCAGCACTTCCTGTTGTGTGCCGTTAAAAATGACGAAACGTAATCCTGATTGTTGTATTTAGTTAAACTGTTTAAGAATTGCGTTTGATGAAGGAATTATGAATCAGTGCTTTTGATAGATTGTATCCAAAAGTATTCGCATAATACAAACGACATTTTCAAATTGAGATTAGCTGGCTATATTAGTGTACCTTGTTTAATATTTTTCGATTAAATCATCAAGTGAGCAGTTTTGTTAAAAGAAAAAAAGAGCGATTTAAAAAAAACTTGAGCGGATCATACAAAACGGGCGGGGTTCCAGTTTTGTAATATTTAAGAAAACTACCATTCTCTGTCCATATAAAATTACACTCTTAAACTGTTGTATATCGCTAAGGTAAAGATCACTCTATATATGGATTTATTAGTATAAAACATTGACTGAAAAATGTTAAAACTCGATAAGGTTGTGTTTAAGCAACATTATACGATTTAAATGCGGTACCGTAACAGGTGCTAATTTCAAAGGCTAACCACGACCGGGAATCAATGTTACACATAAATTGTGTTTTGACAATAATTTCGTGTCAAATTGAAAGCTTTACTTTATGCACCTACATTATAAATACATATTTGATGTTATTTAAACAACAGTCATGTAAGTAAGCTTTGAAAAATCCCTTTCGGAGATTAGGCAATCTTGGGAAAAAATATTTATACTTTAATAAACAATACTTGGTCACACATCGCATGGACAGATAAGGAAATTATTGCAAAATGACGGCGATAACGGGGTAAAATTATTTTCAATTTAAATTAACGAGGTTGAGGTTTTTTTAAAGATAAATAAGAAATCAGTCGCCTAGAAGTGATAATACTTAAAACCCAGTCATATTCTTATCAAACAGACGGCAATAATTGGGCGAATGATTCCCTGGAATTTTCTAGGTATTATTTCCTCCATCAATATTGAGACAAAGAACAGTTCTGTCTTCTACTCAGCAGACTTGATTTTTTAAGTTTGATTAATAGATAGATGTATTCACTTGTACGCGCTAGTTTTAACCTCAAGAGCTTTCTACCACTTTTCAGGTCATCATTAGGGAACAATCCTTAAAACTTACTAAAATACTTTAAAGGGAGAATATTACAAGCCCAATTTCAAAACAAAAGAACAATCCAGAACTACCTACCTTCTGAAGCCGTACAGGTTCAAATATAATGAAGCAAGAAAATACTGTTTATTACATTAAGTAAATATCGAACATACAATTACACAATTAAATTACTGTCTTATTTCTAAAATAACCCTTAGCTTGACTACGTGATAAGAGGTGCCGACAGGACAAACATATTATTTATGGCTGTTTGAAACTATCCGTACTCGAATGGTGTTTATGTTATTCAGAGTTTCTTAATTAAGAGCCCTTTCATGGATGAGAAAGCAAATGTGTCGTAAATAAAGTAGTTGTGGGTATTTATGGCTGTTAGAATGACCGTGGATGATTATTGGGAATGCACAAAAAATAAGGTTTCAAGATAGCAAAGACCTAAAATAATGTAATGTTTACCAATTATGAATTTATATAAGTTTTAAATATGATGATAGCGGTGTTGTCATACAAATACATAGCCGAAACGTTATGAGATAAACGATATACAAATTTTTGATTCACACTTTGACTGAAGCCCAGGAAGGAAAGGAATATAATAACAATTACACGCAGTTAGGAAAATCAATCAAAATAATGCAAATAGGTACAATGCATAGCTTGTTTAAATGGAAAGGCACTTAATTGTGTTTTATGCATATTAACAGTCGGTGAATGTTCCATAAAAAGGAAAAGCGCTATAAAAATTGAAGACAGAAGATTTTAAATTGTTTAAACAGTACTTTAAACATTATTCATTTTGACGAAAATTAAACAAGCGCCCTCATTCTGCAGACTTCTGAAAAATAAACAAAATACTTTTTACGGCAAACTTCAAGTGGCTGTTATTTCTCAAACCAGGAACCTAAAAGAAAAGACGAAACGCGTCGCTTAATTGATTTCAAAGAAAAAAAGCCCAATTTTTGCATTTATTTCCAAACACACTGTTATGTACAAGAATTGAGTGAACAGTAAATAACGCAAATACATTTTGCTCCAATTAAAACAAAGCTTTGAAATAAGTTATTTTGATAATAATACGCAGCAGCTTTTATCATCTTTATGGTGTACGAAAAGATAAAGTTCGCTACTCGGACTGGATGGCGTGGTTGAAAGAAGAATGTTATTATCAGGCTTGTTTTAATTGTTAAACTGTGTACAATAATTTTTTGAAATTTGCAAATGACGAATCTGTCGATCGAAACATAAGTAAAATACTTTGAATTATACTGTGGGGTTGTTAGTAAAAGGAGGCAATGGACAATCAAGATATACGAAGAGATTTGAAAAGTAAAGTTAAATGAGCTTTACTTTCTATATCTCTTAACTATAATCTGAGATTATTGAGGCCATTTAAATATAGGATAAAAATTGTCCACATTGACTTGCAAGTAAGTACCTAATTAGTATTTGCTTCTATAATACTTTAGCCAATTAAGAACCTCAGCTAACTTAAGCACCAGCTAATCACTGAGCTCTTCACAATTAATTCGTTGATTACAAACAAATGGGCTAAAATACAGATATTTTGCTAAACTATGACTTCTGTTTAAACACCAAAAAAAGGCACGATAAAACTAGGAAAATCGTCGGTAAATAACAAATTAGTCACTTAATATTTAGCAATTAAACCGTGAATGAACTTTGCGATTTCCAATATTCCATTCCCCCAAAACAAAAGAGTCCAGGGGCTGTTATTATTCTCATAGCAAGCACAGAAATAGTTGGCAGTGTGAAACAATTTTCCATCGGGAACCGAACATAATTACTTTGTGATAAATATACGCGATATTTTCCATGCAACAACAATTATGACGAAAGTGAAATGAAAATAGATTTTGTAGACAAAGCAAAAAGCTCACCAGCAACTGCTATCAGGGTGAAGATAAAAATCTTCATGTTGCCCGATTATTCTTCGCCAACCTTAAGAAGACTGAACTTGTTGAGCACTGAAAATAAACTAAATTATTTGATATAAACCGAACAGCTTAACGCAAACAACTCGATTAACTGGAATGAAATCTGGACTTTTGTTCGTTTCGTACAAAAACAATAAACATCAACACCTAGCAACTGACATATGACGGAATGCAATGTTGTCGCGTTGCCAACCGCTTATTCAAATTTTATATTAGAGATGAGCTAAAGCGTGATTTTAAAATCACTGTTATAACTGTGAATGTGACTTTTTTTAATTGTGAATTTAACCTATGAATAAGATTTCACTTATGGTTGCCGTATTCGTGATATAGCAGCGTCATAAGATTATGGGCAATTGTGCGTTACTTGCAGACATTTAAATTTTTTAGAATTCATATTTTAAATAAATAAACTTATTTAGGTATACAACCAATAATAATTTATTCTTAAAGTACAAATGATTTTAAGGACACTAAAAAATAACAGCGTCTGCAACTAGCAACAGGCTACACATTTTCTAAACCTAGGTACTCTAAAAGTTCAAAAAACATTCGTTAAACATTAAACAGAAAATTAAAATAGCCTCAAAAAACTATTGTTTTACACAGAGCGAATAGCGTATGTAGCTCTTAATTCTTTGTGAGCAAGGCAGTTGATTTTAATTTTTGATCTGAAAAAAAAACTATTTGAGTGAAAATAGGTACAAACATATTACTTCGCTGCTCTTCGCGAACATTTTCAGAATTTATTAATATGGTAGGATGTTGCATTCCATGTGCCGTTTCAGATTCGACATACTTACATTGTTTTATAAGATAATTTGCTTTGCAGAAATTGCATTTTGCAAAATTATCAACTAATGCAGAAAAGAAATTCGTCAAAAAAATAATTTTCCGTCCTTAGCACAATGCATAATAAACAATTTTAATTCGAAAAAATGAACAAAACAGAAATACATCTTACAATTGTAGGAGTTGTTGGCACTACACGCAACTCCCAATAACAGCGTTAGCAGTGAAAATATAAGTCGCTCTTTAATATCACGTTTGGGTCAATCGCTTTTTAAATCACAATTTATTTTTTGTTTG
>NW_026017110.1:15033032-15034898 GCF_020466585.1 Dendroctonus ponderosae | reverse complement strand
TGAATACATATCTTATATTAACACACTGTTATTAAAGGCTGAACCGGAACCGATATATTTAATTCCTGTTCTTTATAGCCTGTAATATTTCAAAGAAATTAATACTTCACCCAGGTAAACATAAGAACACAACGCCAATGATAACGTCCCAAAACATGAGTTTCTGAGGATTTCTTGAAAATTTCCCCCTTGATGAGAAAAAATCAAGAAGAATTTTAGATTCAAAGATGCTTAGGAAAATGTAGAAATATATATGTAATTAGATAAGTAAATACAATAATTTAGATTGTTTAAAACTTTCATATTCTTGTATTTATTTAGTTGAGTTTTTAGCTATGGTTCTAACGTTCTTCGTGAATATTAAGTTTTTAGTTATTAGTAGTAATTGGTTATAACAGTTTTGATGGCTAGCGGCAAGAATGCCAGTATCAGTAAACAAATACTATTCAGAAATACCACGATTAAATTAAATTTTTTTTAAACTTTCGCCACTGTTTTCGAGGGCGAAAGCATCACTTTTTCCCATTACAAATTTTCTTCATCCCGCGTGGAAAGTAGATCTTTCGCCACGCACGCTGACAGCTTTACTTTGTCACTGACTGTCAGTTGTCTTTTCGACAACATTTTTTATGTTTTTGTCAAAACCTTATAATTTTCCGACTAGTTTCCACCGAGGATCAAGAAAAATAGTTTATAAACTATTTTTCTGTATTTCTGTATACATTACAAGGAAACTTGTTTTTTTTAACACTTTCTATTAATAGTTATCAACATTTTGTCGAAATTCTATTAAAGCAAGTACTTTGCAACAAGAAATGCTACTCAAATTAAGATGCACATATTCCCATAGGAAAAATTAATAAATATTCGAGTGGCTGCAATTGTCATTTTTTACATAAAATTTCAAATATATCAAAAATGGTTCGACTTAGGTATAGGATATTATACATGAAATATATTTAGAATTCGGAGTGAAACTTAAAAATGTAATCATATATAGTGTTCTATTTAAAATAATCAAGTTGATACCTACTTCAGGTATAACCGGAAATGTGGCCATTTTGAAAATATTTTAGACCGCTTGCCCCATAGAGAAAGTAAAATTTTACTTACTCTATGGCTTGCCCCCAATGACTTCGGAGCACTAGTCCATTTTGAAATTTCTTCTCATTACAGTTTGCCAGATATCGATCGCGGCAGTTCCCTGTGGTCCACCCTGTATACATTTTCGAACCGAAATTAACCAAAAAAAATCGGAACCGGAACCTAAACTGAAAATGTTGCTTCGATGCGGAACAGTTTTTCGACTCGGTCAGGGTCCCTGGGCAAAACTATTGATAAATGGGTGAATGCGTGGCAACATCGTATTTTGTTGAATTGCCGAACGAGACAAACAAACTTGTCTTTACAGAACATACCCCCTTAGAATGCAAACTGCAATGATAGGTTATGGAGATAAATTCAGCTGTCCACCTAGCGGTATGAGCACACAAACTATGAGGAATTTCTCCGATATTTGACTCTTAATGATTGCATTCACCAAATATATCGGGTCAATAAAAAAACCCTGTTATGTAATATTTTATTCAATACGTAGTCAATAAATCAGTTACAACCATGTTTTGTTGCTTTCGGGACTATTTGCAACAAATGTTTGTTTCTGTGATGTACCAGTGTTCCCCTTGTCCGGATATTTTCTGAAAGATGATTGATTTGCTCGGCTCTGAAACAACAATGTGAGGAATTAATTTTCTGGCATTGCCTAAAATCATTTGTCGCTTCAGCAATTATTGGTAATCCAATAATTGGTAATGTCATTACAGTAATTGTAATTTTCGAGAAATAATAAAATAAATCTATTTCGTA
>NW_026017110.1:14966808-15032033 GCF_020466585.1 Dendroctonus ponderosae | reverse complement strand
CAGCATCGATTTCTGTGGAACCCAATAGCTGTCAAAACTTTCACATTTTTACGAATAACTCGGAAATCGTAAATTTTTCAGGTAAAACGGTTGAAACGAACATAAATTAAAATTGAACGGCCAATCTGAAAATAACAAAAAAAGGGGGGGTTTCATTTAAAAAACCAGAGTTGATAACTACCACACGTTTATGATGCACCCTATATATTGGAAAGTATCTTTAGAATGTGGACCTTTTAAACGTGAAAAACTTTCGTTGGACGAATTTTCTTGTAAACTTCATATTTACTGAGATATCGCACTTTGACGCACTAATGAGCAACCCTGTATACAGTTTTTTTCGATTTTAGAGAATTTTTGGATGTTGGTGTATTGTAATTTTAAAGTGTTTTAGTAATTAGTAATGACACGCTGTGCTAATAAATAATACAACCGTTTTTATGAAAAAAGCCCACACATTTAAAGTGTTCTTGTATTTCATGTATATGTATGGACAAAGTATTTAAACAACTATTAGTATTAGACAAACTGATAATGGTGGAAAAACACCGACATCGGAAAAATAAATAAATTGTGATATCTAAATAAATGTATTTTCGATTCCCGTCCGGAGATGATTTCGAGACTCGCGAACAGGTGATATTATTCACCTCTGCGAAATACATCCTACGTTTTATACATACATGTATGTATGCCGGTTAAACAAATATAAGACTGAAACCCAGAAATATTGTTGAAAATTAAAATTCGAAATACAGTCAGGAAAACTTACATCATTATAACTTATCATTAAAAACAACAAAGTGGTTTGCTTCGTAAACCGTAATAGATATCTACAATACTTTTTTTCAGTCACAATCTACAGAAAGTGGCGGCGAAATGAGTAATCCTGAGTGGTATTACAATCAGCCACGGTATAATAATACCATACCTTCAGCTTCTCCGCAACAGAATGGTTTTTGTCCAGTTCCCCCCGAAGCAGCACCTTCCGTTCAATGGGGCTACAACTGGACGCAAGAAAATGTTGCCGGTCGGTATGTCCAATCAACATACGCATGTGCGCCTCTTAATGTGGCGGATACACAATATCCGTAAGTATGTTTTTCGCCAAAAGTATTTGCTTCTTTTGTTAACTTTCAAAGTTTTCTAATGTTCTATAGCTTCACGTAATACCAAAATGATACACCGTCAAGTATAGCCACAGCTAACGTTTTGCACATTTATTTATGTATCATCAGGGCCCAGCATTAAAATCCAGATGAAATTGACAATGATTCTTAGATGAGAAAAATAGAATACATATAACATATATTCCCTTTTATAAGATATGAAACTGGTGAATTTTTTGGGCGTCGTGGACAATAATTTCTTCCTAAGGTTTAGCAGTCACGAGTGGCTTGCGTCCTAAAAGGTTTTTCGTTCGAAAGCTTACAATGGGAATCAGTCCAGTTATTCTTTCATAAGACCCGAGCACAATAACTTCAAATTAATAGTTTTCAATATAAAGGGTTGTCTCTTTATAATATACAAGATGATGAATATAACAAAAAAAATGCGTGAGAAGGGGTGCATGTGGTGGTTCAAATACATGAATTTTCTCATTTTCATATAACAAAGTGAAGTGGATGTATTCATTTGGTCTATTGTTTATTGGAGAATTTGCTTTTCCTATCATGGACGAGTCTTCAAAAAGTGCCAGGTGCAGTGCAGTTTGTGGTTTTGTTAATGTCATGTTTTTGTATTTGTATTTGTTGGTTATCGTTTCTGGTAGTTCTTTTATAGTCTTGTTTTTACATTTGGAATGCCTTCAATTAGGGCAGTAGGTCTTCTTGTACATTTCATGCTCCAAGCTGCATGTTCCTCGGAACTACAATTCAGAGACAAATAATAATTTCTTATTTTTTCCTTTTTCTTATCTTTTTTTCCTTCTATTGCTTTTTCTTGTCTCTGCTACAAGCAGCGCATTTGGGAAAAGTGGTGACTTGCACTGGATCGTATGGTGTGGTCTCAAGCATTTGTTGCATTTTATTGCACTCTTGCGGTTGTCTGTCTGGTGGTCGCACAAGAAAGAGTGGCTGTATCGCCCACACGGTGTTGGAATGGGTTGTAGTGGTTTGCTATCCATAACGCGTCCCATAAAGTATATTATCTGGTCCGACGAGTTTCTCGTAAGATAATATTATGACTCCGGTAATCAGTCTCATCATAAGGTTCTTCAGATCCACTTGATCATACAGATCCAGATTTCGGCGCAACATTCCACTGCAAAAAGAATTTGTAAGAAATGCCTGCCGCCCATGCCTTACGTAATTTATGGACAGCCCCTAATCACTGTAACTATTTTATGCAGATAATGTCTTATAATGCATGAGAGCGAAACTCGCGTTGCGTAATAAATAACTACCTTAAATGAGACTTCGACTTAGAGTTTTATAGTAAAATGTACCGTACATTCTTCAAGGTTTATAACTTCAGTTTCTTGTCGGTGGGATTCGAATTTGCTGTCTCTTGATCGCTTGTCAAGTCAGTTGTTCTAGATATTGTTGAATGCCATTATGTTCAGCTTATACTTGATGAAATTGACTTAATTTTAAAATGTTTCGCACGTAAAATTTGAAAACTTTCTCTAATATTGCTTTATTGATCCTGACCTGTCTTTTCGTGTGTGCACCTGCAACTTCGATGTCCTGAGAGAAAACCTTGAATCGAACAGCTGTTTTTATGTTCTGTTCAGTTGGCTGTATATTCCATTGCATAATATATTTCAATAGTATTGTTTAAATTTGCATCCAAATATTGTTTTTAGCAACTCGCTAATAACAGCAGTAAAATCAGTTTTTAATTTAATTATTGAATTCATATTTTTGTTAAAGATATTCGCCTAATCAGTATACGATTCCGCCACCGTTTCCCATTGAAAATGTCACCCAACGTGGATACATGCAAGATTGCCATTCTAATAAAACTGCAGAAGGTTTTGGTCCCTCAAACCGTTTTAGTTCCAAATATAGAACAAGTAGATCTGGTTCAGTAGTATCGCAATCGGTTACTACTACAACTTCAGAGGTTTGAAATGTATTTTTTTATATGTAGTATATATAAAGACATCTATTACAGGAATCGAGACATCGCACAGATAGTTCAAATAGGGCATTTAGAAGCAGAAGTTATGCAAGTAGTCGTAGCAGTATTTCTCGGAGGAGGAGTAGAAGTAGAAGTAGAGCAACAACTTCACGTAGCAATAGACGAGATAGGTATTCAAAGGAGACTAATAGATACCGAAGTCCGCAAAGAAGCAGAGATTACTGTGCAAGACGGGAGGACAATAGAACAACAAATAGAAAATCGCGAGACAAGGAAATTACTCATTTCAAATCGAATCCATCGCATGCATCTCAAACCGAAAGAGATGCAATTTTAAAATTATGGAAGAACAATTACTGCAATACCCAACAGAAGATTACAGAAAAATTGGAAGAATATGTTAAGAAAAACGAAGATATTATTTCCGCTGAAAGAAAAATTTGGACCAGGTCCACACCATCTGAATTGTATTACGAGAGAGAGGAGACTAATTTTAAAATACTGAAAGGCTCTGAAAAATTAGTTGAAATGTGTAAATCATTTAAAAATGAGCTATTGGATAGATCTGCAAACATTAATATGCTTAAGCCAAAGTATGAGCCGCCTCCAAGGAGAAATCGTCGTCGAATGTGCAAACATAAAACGGAAGTCAGAAGCAGTAGTTCAGATTCGGACAGTTCTAATGGTAGCTTTTCTGATGAAGAAGATTATTCTATGGAAGAGCTTCAGAGAAAGCAACAACATCCAGACCGCCTTGACACAGAAATGTGGTATAATGATCCAGGAGAAATGAATGACGGACCTTTGTGCAGGTGTTCCTATAAGTCAAGGAAATCTGGCATCAGACATGGAATTTACCCTGGCGAATTGCCTATTCCAAAATGCTCTATTTTCACCAACAATGCTGATAAATTGTTCCATTATAGAATTATTATATCTCCCCCAACAAACTTTTTGATCAAAGCACCTACTATTATCCAGCACGACGAGCACGAATACATTTTTGAAGGATTTTCGATTCTATCCCATTTTCCATTACCCAACCTGCCACCTTGTAAAGTAATTCGTTTTAACATCGAATACACCATTCTGTATTACGAAGAAAAATTCCCTGAACATTTTACCATATCAGAGATCGATTTATTCTCTATGTTCCTATTTAAGGAAGTCTTAGAACTGGTAGATCTAGATTTGGTCACTCCTCTTGACAGTCAAAGTTGTTCTCGATTTCACTTTATGCCGAGATTTGTAAGAGAGTTGCCAGGAGATGGAAAAGAAATTTTGTGCATGCAACAAGTCATAAAATACCTGCTGGATAGTTCTGTGCCGCTTATTCAGGAATGCGACCTGGAAAGTATGGTGAAAATGTCCCAATATGAGTGGCAAAATTTTGCTGACGAATTGAAGGGCATGGTGGTGACATGTCCTGGAAAAAAACCATCTTCCGTACGTGTCGATCAATTGGATCGAAATATTGACTTGCAAAAAGAGGGAGACTATAAGTTTCCGGAAATTGTTCATTTTGGTATTCGACCTCCACAATTAAGCTACGCTGGTAGGATATAATATTATTTCCTTTGTTTTTTGAATTTACTGCTGATGATAGTTTACTTGAATTTAACTAGAATATAAATTGAAAAAACAGACTCCACATTCTAATTATGGTAACATTAATATAATGTAATAAATAATATTATGATATTATCCAAATAAAGCTGATGTTAAATTATTGAATGTAGGCAATCCGGATTATCAGAAGGCTTGGAGAGAATATGTAAAGTTCAGACATCTTATTGCAAATATGTCAAAGCCTACCTTTGACGACAAGAGGAAGCTGGAAGCCAAAGAAAACAAGCTGCAAGAAATGAGAACACAAGGACAAATGAAACGTGACGTTACTGTAGCAGTTTCTGCGGAAGGGTTTTATCGGACAGGTAAGACAATATAGACGATTTTTGAAGAAAAAACTTATTTATAAAATCAATAAAAAGCTATTTTTTTTTTGAAAAACGAACATCCATTCATTAAGAGATAATAATTTGCAAAATAGCAATATTTTGTTAGTTTAGTTAAAAATCACTTGATAGTTCATCCTTAGGCTCGTCCAACATTTCTATCACATCTAATGTAAGTTTCAATCATGTCGCGAGTTTCTTCATTGGAATAATCCATTTTGACAATAAAACTAACTTAAATTTCTAACTAACTTGAATGTCAAATAATTGAAAGATGTGGTTATTATTTGTTACTATGGAAACACTGCTGTCTGCCTTATATACTATTTTCCATGGGTAACTGCGATCAACTAAAGTGAGAGAGTAAAAAATCTTAATTTTCTAAAAAACTTGACTATGTGATATATCACTGAAATCGCAATAAAATGCTCTATTCGATAAAAGCATAATCAAATATGGTTGCCATTTAAAACTCAAGTTTCTGTCATATGTCAAAAATGACTGTTAATTTGTAGAATTAACGTTTATTTCGAATGCAATTTTTTTTAATGTTCTTTTCTTTTTCTTTTCTATTTAATGTTTGCCTGTCAGATTAATATTGACGGAATTAAGTAATTTAAAAATCTGTCATAAATTAGATTTCTTCAAATATCTCGACACCTGTCAAATTTTGAAAAAAAAATTGTTTCGAGTAGAGCATTCAAAACTGCGATTCTTTGTCCATTTAACCTTTTTGTATCTGCTGTAGTTTCCAAGCTCCCGGTACTAGTCATCGAAAAAAACTCACCCTATATAATATTTAATTAATCGGGTGCATATTGATCTTTCTAGAATTTCTTTTTTCCATTTCTCTACCTCTTCGTCGTAACATCTTTATTCATCATTATTTCGTTTATTTCAGGAATAATGTGCGATATTGTTCAACATGCAATGCTTATGCCTGTATTAGTTTGTCACTTAAGATTCCACAATTCACTAAATATACTAGAAGAATCTCTCAATTATAAATTTCAAAATCGCGGATTGCTTCAACTGGCTCTAACCCATCCATCATATAGAGAAAATTTTGGTACAAATCCGGACCACGCCCGAAATAGTTTAACGAATTGCGGTATTAGACAGCCTGAATATGGAGATCGAAGGATCCATTACATGAACACTAGAAAAAGAGGTATACATTTACTACCTGAATACATATGTTGACTGCTCAATGTTTTATTTATTCTTATTATTTAGGGATTAATACGCTAATAAACATTATGTCGCGATTTGGAAAGCAAGAAGAGACCGAATCAAATATAACTCATAACGAGCGTTTGGAATTTTTGGGCGATGCAGTTGTAGAATTTTTATCGTCGATTCATCTATTTTTTTCATTTCCTGAACTTGAAGAAGGCGGTCTTGCCACGTACAGGTACTACTAATTAACTCGCAAATGGAGAACTCTTAACTAGCATATAACTTGTTTTCAGGGCTGCAATAGTTCAGAACCAACATCTTGCTCTTCTGGCCAGAGTATTGAAACTTGACCAATTTATGCTTTATGCACATGGTTCGGACTTGTGCCACGATCTAGAATTAAAACACGCAATGGCTAACTGCTTCGAGGCCCTGATGGGCGCCCTTTTCTTAGACGGAGGAATTGATGTTGCCGATCAGGTCTTTTCCAATACTTTGTTCAGAGATAATCCAGACTTATTAAAGGTAATTTCTAGCTTGCATTACATGCACTGAGCTTAAGTAAGTACTTTTTTGAGAATACTTCAGACATATTAAAAGCGTGTATAAAATACCAAGCAAAGACAAGGACGTGCTTAATCAGTTAAAATTCTCTACACTTTTTTAATTTGACTAAATTTGGTTAATATTTATTTTAGCATTAATTAAAGATGATATTTAAATCAATGATAGGGCATTGTGTGGTATATTTTTCGTGTTGAGAAACTTTAAAACAAATAATTTAAAGTTTTTTCACAAAAATATTTACAACTTGAAATACTAGTCAACTTCAATTCACGAACACCAAACCTAAATAAGTACATTTTTTTCACATCAGTACCGTATGAGTACGCCAATGGACTACGATGTTTAGGAATTGTTTTGTAAAATAATAACCATCTAAAAATCGGAAATTAGTTGCATTGACGTGGTTTAAATCCGAAAAACTGAATGACTTAAAAATATTACACAGTTGATATGAGAAAATACGATTCCAAAGTTAATTGTTATATTAAGTAATCTGAATTTCTTAAACCTTTTCTACTCTGCCAACATTCAGGATGACTTCAAAAGAATTTCCTAAATTCTATAAGTCTAAATATCTAAAAAGATACTTTTCTAAATAAAACTTTAATTATACTATTGTTAGAATGGCGACACCCAACGAAATGTTGCTATAAGCATGCAAATGCTAAGAAACTTTTCTATCTTAACGATTAGTGCTAATCACAGTCAATATTTGCTTTGTAACCCAGTTCCAGACACACCGTATATAAAATTATAACATATTCTTTATATATACAGTATTTGATAATTATTTCAGTTCACATCATCAAAACCAAATTTTCATCACATTTCGTGTAGAAAACATAAATATCTATAAAAATTGCTCAATTATTATTGTATTATTGGCACAGAGTCTGGTCATTTGATTGTACCAGGGTAGATTGCTTAATATAGAATAGTATTAGAAACTTATTGTCAGACATCAAATGGCTGCGCTTTTCACCGAAAAGCATGAGTGACATTGAAAAATTGTAGCAATGCATACATGCGTTTCACTTAAAGCCAACCATCTGTTCAGCACCTTAAGAAATATACGCTGTAGTAGATTTGCTGAAATGTAAGTAGATTCTACACATTTTTACATCCACTTCATTCGCCTTTTCCTATCTTTCATTAAGCAGTAGGAGGGTGGATGTAAGTGTTTTTAAAAATAGTATTACTACGTTTTCCAAGGAAAGACAGTGTTGGATTTGATATGTAAAGCAAGCAAAAAGTATTGATAAACAAGCGAGTAGCTAGACTTACGTTGCACTACTATTTTTTGTTGTAAGCCTTTTAGCAAATATCGCTTATCCAACGAATGCAAGCTAGGTAGTGTTTATATAACGCATACATTATTTAAAAAAATTATAATTCATACATATTCAACATATAGTGAACATAACAGAAGGAATAACATTATTTCTTATAGACATTATCAAAAAAGAGCTCATATCGGATAGAAAGACGGTAACAAGTGTGATAAATTAAACAAATATATTAAATACACATTTCTGATACTGAGATTTTGAACACCATTCATATGTATGAAACTGAGAAATAAAGGTGATAAATGAAAAGGAAAATATAATAAATCGGTAAATTTTGATTTAAAAATCCCTTTTAAGCGTCTACACTGTCCTTGAGCCAAAAATCTCTAAAACTATATACAGTGAAACTATCTGATCCTATATATTTTTCTGCAAGTTTCCTGCTGATAAAACAATTCGATTTTTATGTTACGGCAATGTACAAATAATTGGAAATATTTGCATTTTCTGCTATTCTGGAATTTTCTATTTCCGAAGATTCGCTTCAACATTTTAATAAAAAGAGTGCGTCGTTTCAAAAAGCGCATTTTTCTGTTAATTTGTTTATTATTAATATACAACTATGAACAGGTCGAAACCTTAAACAGTTAACTACAAAGTTTGGAGACGCGAGCAATACCTTCGCTGGCCCATATTTTAATTAGTTTTTTTTATAGGAATAACAGGAAAAAATAATTCTTCGAACTTAAATAATTCTTTTTTCATGATTAATTCTAATCATCTACTCAACTAGTGCTTGAAGTCAGCCATTACCGACTTTCTTTTAGGTTTGGGTAAAACTTCCCCCACATCCATTGCAAGAGCAAGAACCGACTGGTGATCGACACTGGATTCAGAAGTTTGAAATCTTGAATAAACTCACCGAGTTTGAAATGAGCATTAATGTCGAATTCAACCACATAAGACTGTTAGCTAGAGCTTTCACCGATAGGAGCGTTGGATACACCAACTTAACTATGGGATCGAATCAAAGATTAGAGTTTTTGGGTGATACCGTATTACAACTCATTGCCTCCGAATATCTATATAGGTACTTCCCAGAGCATCATGAAGGACATTTATCTGTGAGTGTGGATTATTAAGTTTTACATTAATTTATTCCAGTTGTATATGGTTTTTTTTAATTAATTTTTTAGTTACTTAGAAGCTCGTTGGTGAATAATAGGACGCAAGCTGTAGTTTGCGATGATCTAGGGATGGCTCAATATGCTTTATACAGCAATCCTAAGCCTGAACTTAAAACCAAAGATAGAGCCGATTTACTAGAAGCTTTTATTGGAGCTCTTTACGTGGATCAAGTGCGAAAATATACTGAAATTCTATTATTGAACTGTTGAATATTTTTATGTATTTCAGGGTATGGAATTTTGCGAACTATTCTGTCAAGTTACGCTATTTCCACGACTTCAAGATTTTATTATGAATCAAGATTGGAATGATCCAAAGTCAAAACTACAACAGTGCTGCCTAACCTTACGTACTATGGATGGAGGGGAGCCTGATATACCAGTTTACAAGTAAGTTTCTGTAACAATTTGCTTAATAGTTTGCATACTAATTGCATTATTGCCTTTGAGGATCAACATTTTTAAAAATCTGAAAAATAGGTCTCTATCTATAGGGTGTTCCTAAACATTATACACCGTCGCCCGGGGTGAAGCCGGACGATTTTTTCAGTTTTTTCCTAATAACAAATATAATTTTGGAAAGAAATTTTCCAATAAAATAATTTAAGGTTTTCCGTGTCTCCTTTGTCGAATAACAGAATAAAACAAATGACCTTTTAATCCAGGAAAGGCGGACGACCCTTTATTAAGCGTTAAAAATGGTCTTAGCACCTAGTAAGAGGCTTGTTCTTATTAAGTTTCTCTTCTTCTGAAATTAGACACTGTCCGCCATGTTTCTTCGTTTTTATCCTTTCTTTTCGTATCGTGTAAGGTGGATTTTAGAATTTTATAATTTTTAGCAGCCTATTTGATACTTTTTCTGCCTTGTTTTCTTAATTGTGGTTCTTAAAATTAATACSGATTTTTTATACTGCCTAACCATAGTGTCCGCCTTCACCTCTATAAAATTACTTTTTTTACTAAAACGCAATTATTTAAGACAAAAAACAATATTTTCTAATTAAATTGCCATGGGTTAATAATAGAGCACATCGGACAAAAATTACTCATTTGGATTTTTTATTTTTAGAATTCTGTAGTGTGCAACAGTTTATTTAATAGTTTTCAAATTGCAAGAAAAAAATACAATTAATAAAATCCTCACCATGTGTTCCAAATATTGACCAATAACGGGTCTGTCAGAGTTCGCTCCCACAGTCCGACTTCGCCCCGAATGACCGGTACTTCACAAATAACACTTGAAACTCCTGTAGTTTCTGAAAAATTTACTGGATACTTGGATTGTAAGTTACGCTTCAGAATTTACACCATTCTGAGTATCTTTTTCTCTCATATAATGAGACCAAAACATTTTGATCTCATAAAACATTAAGAGTAAGCACTTGGAAATTGTCTAGTAAGCTGTGTGTTATGAACGGTGCCCTATTTCTTTAAGCAAACGCTGAATGATTGATGTTGACTCGCAATGGTCGCGAAAGCCTAACTTGAGACTTTTTCAACTTCTTACTAAATTGCGAAAATTTTATTTTGGGGTAAATTTGTACTTTTCAATTGTTGTTTTTTAAGCTCACTGTTGGCTGCTTGCTTGTTTTTGGAAGTAACGTCCAATTTGACTGTAAAATAATACATCTTACTAACCCCTTAAAGCAGTTTCACAAGCAAGAAATGGAATTTAGTCGATATTAAACCGTATTTTTTCCATTTAGAGTGATTGAATGTAAAGGTCCTACAAACACCAGAGTCTATACGGTAGCAGTCTACTTCAGAGGAAGACGTTTAGCGAGCGCAATGGGGCACAGTATTCAACAGGCTGAAATGAATGCCGCCAAAAAAGCCCTAGAATTGTCACAAGGTTGGAATGAGAAAGCTATTGTTTCCATTGTGATTTAATTAACGTGATTTTGCAGATCTATTCCCACAGCTTGATCATCAGAAGCGTGTAATTGTGAAAAGTTTGAAGCGCCAACGAAAACACAAAAATTCGAAGAATCCACACCAGCAAAGAGACACCAAGTCACCGGAAAGTTATTCAAGGCATCGGTTTAAGTCAAAAAGCCCTGATCCGGAGAATGGTCGTCACCGTACTTTACATACAAAAAGCAGAAAAGACTCTAAGTAAGTACCAACATTTCAGATTTATAAATATACACCGCCAACATGTGTAAATTAGTTGACTTCGTCATCAATTTAACTTCCGCTAGCGCCGCGAAAAAATTCATTATGAACTTTAATTAACATTTTATTACCTTCTATAGAGCAGTCATAAACGTAAGGTATACAATAATTGGCGAAAAATGTATAAATTTACTATGTTTTGCCGTATTATATATTCATAATATGTGGGAAATTCTATTTGAAGGATTCTTACCTCAAAGTTTCGACTACCTCATTATGCATGCAGGGTTTTTAGCAGGTGAGTTTTTTTAGATGACTAGTACAGGAATCTTGGATACAACGAAGGTTAAATAGACAATAATTACAGTTTTGACTACCCTACTCGAAACTAATTTTCTTCTTTCAAAATTTTACAGGTGCCAGGATAGTTGAAAAAAAACGAATTTAAGACAGATTTTTAAATAACTCCTAGTTCAGTCAGTATTCCAAAGAAAATGGCACGAAACATTTCGACAAATTAACATTTTTGATTCATTCTGATATATGACAGAAACTTGAGCTTTTTAAAATTGTAACCATATTTGATTATGCCTTTATTGAAGAGAGCATTTTATTACGATTTCAGTGATATCACATCGTTAGATTTTTTCGAAACTGAAGGGTCTCCGAATGATTTTTACTTTCTCAATTTAGTTGATCGAAGTTAGCCATAGAAAATAGTGTAAGACAGACAGCAGTGTTTCCATAGTAACAAATAATAACCACATCTTTCAATTATTTCACATTCAAGTTAGAAATTTAATGTCAAAAATGACAGTTAATTTTGTAGAAATGTCTCATGCCATTTTCTTTGGAATGTAATTTCCTAAAAAATGAAAACATGTTTTCTTGCTTTATAATATTTTTTTTTAACAGATCATTAAGTAAGACAGCTACCCAGTACTCTACTCGAAAGAAGTCATCTTCAAGTAGTGAAAGTGAAGCAGAATCTTCCACAACCAAAAAAACAAATACTCAGTCACCGCAATATACAAGCGAAAATTCTAGCGACAGTTCTTCGGAGTATACAGCATTACATAGAACGAATTTCAAGAAATTGATAGGCAGAAGTGACTCTATAAGTGACTTGCTTGAATGCTCGGGCACTGATAAGGGCCCTGTGTGATTGAGAAAAAAATCTGAAACATTTAGTTAAGTATGTTAGTTAATCTCGTCTCGTTTAGCTTTTGCAAAACTTTAGTCAGTTTGTGTGAAAAAAACTAACTTAATAACCAAAAACTCGATAATCATAAGCAAACCCATTTGAGATAATAATGTTATATTTATATGCTGCTTTTATGTCGACGGTGGTTGAGGATTTTTTTTGAAACGGGTTCATTTTGGGCGCATTTTTTAATTGCTTTATATTGTTATTTTATTACGTTTACATATCCAACGGTGGGCCAACGAAAAGGTCGCATCCCTATTGTATATGACTCTTCTGATAGGTTTAGACAAAAAAGCTCATCAACTTTGATTTTTAACGGGACATCTTGCTGGCTATCATTGCATTATACAGGGTGTTTCATAAACAAGATACTACGTCACACTTTAAATTTTTAAATGAAATCCTACTAGTTTTGTCATTTCTCGATTCTCCCAAAGTTTGTAGTAAATTTGGTAGATAAAATAGATGTTCTATACCTATATCAACCGTTTCAATTTTATTTGCGTTTGTTGTTAAATGATCGAGATATTAAAAATTAAAGTCGGCGTGTTTGAGCGTTTTTTTCTAAATCTACCAGTAGTTATAAATAGGGGTCCGACCTTTTCATTGGCCCATACGTAATAGCTCCGCTTAATCATGTAGGGAGTTATCTTATCTTAGTTCTCATGTATTGAAGCGCGATTAGAAGGTAAGTAACAGCTACATTACAAATAGTGAAACTATAATACACATAAACCAATGAAATTATTAAACCAAGAATGAAAGGATTGACGTTGTTTAATGTCAATGTTATATGTGCTAACTTTTGACTTTTTACAACTATTTTACAATAGTTAATTTTTTATGCGGTGAATTGTATAGTAAGTTTTGGAATCATATAAATAATACCCAACTAATGGTTGCAATCTTTAATATAAAAGAATTAAATTATATTAAAATCTCAAAAAAAACAAATATATATTATACTATAAACAATAAATCTACAGCAACTATAGGTACTATTTGTTTTCATTAAAATATAGCATTTTCAAGATATACTTTAAATTGTTGTAACATGTATTATTTTGTGCACAATAACTAACGTACTATACTAAAAATACAATCTTCTTATTCTGACATTTTTTTTCAGTGTGCATTGAACTTTCATTGTACACTGTTTTTAACGATTTATAGAAAAAAACTCTCAGCCTTAATACGTATTAAGTAAAATGCTCGTAAAACTTTATTTATGTTCAAATGTGCAAACATTTGCAAAACAGTCGGATATTTATGATTTAAAACTCGATCAAAATGAATTCTAGTTAGAATCGAGAAAATTTTAATCTTAAATACTTTCTTATTTAATAATCCTCATGAAACTATACGAGATTTCGTACAAATTCAATTGCATCAGGCAAGATGTTCTGATGAGAAATTCTAAATAAGTTCCTAAATAAACAGTTTGAAATTGCTTATTTGCAAAAGTTATTAATTCTCTAGCAGAATATCACCTAAATTGTATGCGTTGTTTATATGCATTTTCATGTATTACACAAGGTCTTAGAATTAGCTTTCTGTTTGAATCTCTTAAAACAATATTTTTGATTTCGTAAACGAAAGAAAACAATGAGCGTTTAGTCTTTGCAGTTTGCTTGGCGTAAAGGTTTACTATGTTTCTTAACACAGCCTCAATGACAACAAACTAATGCTCTTAAGATACTTCATGCGTAAACAGCTGGAAAGACAATACTATTTTAAATGTAATTTGCAACACACTAAAACAGAACTAAATAATCTGTAACAAATCACCTGTTACTGAGCCCAAAAGTCTTTAGACCTAACTATTTCTGGCAGGAACGGTCGGTTTATTATGTTATCCTTTATGCACAACCTCAATTTATTTTTATTTGCGAAAACGGTTTACAAAAATTACCTTTATTACTTTTCATTGCCGTTTGACTTGGAAGACAGGTTCTTCTCATCGCTATCTTCATCACTAAAATCTTCGTCGTGATTATGGGTAAGACTTTGGGGAGTCTCGGGTCGGATGTGAGGGATCTGGCTTTGAGCTCTTTCAAACACCTGAAACATATTTACACCATTTCAAGTTATGCCCTACTTTTGCACAGAACCTTGTTTTCCTTTTTTTTTACATCCTATAATTTATCTATAATCTGTTACTATAACATTTAGTAAATGGTTTGGCTTTAACATTGTCATGAGAAGTTAAGTCCAATGACTTCTCATGACATGAATCCTCTATCAATCGTTTCTTATAACAATTTACACTATAATGGAGTAAATTGTTGTTTGTTTTCTGTAAATGAAATATCTTAAATGTCCTGCTTTTATGGTAGCGTATGATGTGCGTATGTAATCCAAACCTTTTTTAAATACCTTTGAAATTGAGTCTTAAACAATCAACCGTCACTTAACGATGTAGGTTTAGCGGTCCAAAGGTAATTTTAAACCTTAAATTTAATTTTAGTCTCTTTCCAAATGTTCAATTTGTTCTTTACAATTGAAAAATGTTTCATTGTTCCGTGGCATATTTTGTTCGGTGCTCTTCGGGTTGTTTTATTTATTTATATTTATTTTATTTTGTTGTATTTATTTAAAAAACGTTTTATGTTAAATTTTGACATTTCCGTGTTTTATATTTTTATTTTGAATTCAGATTTTTTTCACATTTCACATTCACAATTTTTTTGAAATTAACTGAAGTGAATATTGCTTCCGAGTATATGCGAAAATGAAATGTGACAGGTAGAAAAGCTAATGAAACTAGTGAGATGCTCTTTCTACTTGAAATAAATTTTTAGTCAACGAGCGGACTTTACTCGACTGAGCGTTATATAGACGAACGTTACGGCTCAGTCTCATTGAATACCCACAAACTATGTCTACTGTCTCGCTTTTTCGACTGATCCTCTCTTACTTAGTTGACTCGAGCCGACTTTACCTGAAAGAGCGTTACGGCACAGTCTTATTCAACAGCCACAAAAAGTGCTGAGCGCGCTTAAAACATATTTCACTTCAAAGACATGGTCAAAATAAACGTCTTACCTTAGATTGCCTTCTTGAATCTTCATCGTCGGGCATTAGCTCAGTGGCAAAATGTTGTTCATGTGCTACTGTCGACTCATGGGGCAACAACATGGCTGGTGCCCGGAACATGTACGAAAACGGGTAATATAGCAAGTTGAGATGAGTAGCGGCATACAAGTCTGCATATCTCACAACCTTAAAATACACAACATGTTCGAAGAAATTCAGAAACTGATTGAAACAACTCCTACTTGTGAAGAGAAAAAGGTTTGACGAGATCCCGATCTGAATAGACTTCCCATCATTCCATACGACATGTCCATTTTATGTGTTACATCCCTAATAGCACTTCTAAGCTTCGAAATATCTGGCTTTTCCTTCGTACTACTGTCCAAGTTTCTAAAAAATTGAGAAGTGATTAGCTTGTGCTCGCGTTGTGAACATTTAGATACTTACTTGTACATTTCTCCGAGTTTCACGTCTAAGGTTTGAAGTTCGTTGAACAGTTGGCATTTATCAGTCCATACGTGCAGTTCCCTTACCAATTCAGGCACTATTAAGAATGTTCTCCATCCTCTAATTTTCTTACTCTTCAAAATATCACCGAAAATATGATCACCTACGTATAATACGTCCTTTCCTGAAAAAAGTGCATGCGATATTACAGCAACAGCTACGTTTATCCTTATGTTCATATAGGGTCGTTTTTTTTGTTTACATCTCGAGATATGAATTTATATTGGATTTAATAGTGTCTCCATGGGGTCTACTTGGAGATATGAAAGACAACAAAGCCCTTGGTGAAGAGGGAATTGTGGCTGTGTATAATGTCATTTTCTCATTTAGAATTTTGCAGGTCAAGAGATGATCGCATGTTCTGAAGTCCTTTCTAAATGCTGCCTGTTCTACAGGTTGATAATAATCGAGTTTGCTACTGATTCTGGGAAATAATTTATGTGTGATTCTTGTAGAGTAGGATGATTATGGATTCGTTCCAGGTTTCAGGTATTTCTTGAGTTTCAAAGCAAGTGTTGAAAAGTGTGTTTCCCATGGGGATGATTGTTTCTTCTGCCTCCTTGATCATTTCTATTACTATGCCGTCGCCTCCAGGGGCCTTGCTATATTTTAATGTTTTAAGAGCATGTATTTCCTCCTCTATAACTTCGGGGATGTCATCCGACCCTTTCTTAAATTTAATCGTTTCTGCTTTCTTTATTTGTGAGGTGTATAGGTCTTGGTAAAATTCCTTGGTGACCTTTAGCATTTCCTTCATATTTCTGGTTTCCCGGTGAGTCTTTTAGGGCAATTAATTCGTTCCTACCGTTCTTCCTTCGTAGACATCTCGTTTTCTTATTATTTTCTATTGCATTTTCTACTTCTGTTTTGTAGTTTCTTTCAAAATCCTTGCGTATCATCGCGGTATTCTTCTGTGTTTTGTTTGCCTTTGCCATACAAGGTTCTTTTTTCAATCAGCTGAATCGTTTCCGCTCTTAGTTAGTTTTCCTCTTTTTGTTCTTTAGGATATTGAGTGCTTTTGAGTTTCTTTAATTATCGTTTTTATGTGTGTTGCCACTTCATTTATATTTGTTGGGTTTACATTTTCGCTTAATTTGGCTTTCGATTCGTTTTGTTATATGATATTGTTTTATTTCAGAGTGCTGCTATCTATTGAGTCTGTGTTGTGTTTAATATATCTTTTCGGCTTCTGTATGGATAATTTAGCTCTGACTGGTCGCTTCCTGTGTTGAAAGAGTTTAGAATTAAGATGTCGGTAACAATTTTCTTGGACGAAGATAGAATATAATCGATTTCGTTACGTGTTCTGTCGTCAGGGCCCATCCATGTACATTTCCTTTCTGTTTATTTAAGAAAGAAGGTGTTTATTGCATAAAGGCTTTTGTTTTCGAGAAAGTTGCATACTATATTTCCTCGTGGACTTTGTTCTCCTGAGTCCTTGATTACCGATGAAATGTTCGTTATCGGATAGCTTTTTCCCAACAATAGAGTTGAAATCGCCAATAACCAGGTCATTATTAAATTTGTCTTTGTGTAGTGCTTTCCCGTTATCCTCATATAGTCTCTACTTCTTCGTCTTCGTGGGTTGATGTTGGTGCGTATATCTGAATGATTTTGATTCGGTAGTCCTTTGACAACTCCAATTCCAATTTGATCATTCTTGAGCGTATTAGGAAACCTACTCCTCTTTGACTTTCGCTCTCGTGTCCGCAGTAATAAAAGGTTTTTCCTTCCAATTTATCGAATCGATTTGACACGGAGTTGATTCGTATTTGCTTCAATACTAATTGGTGCCAATTTCAACCAATTCTAATGTCATTTGACACTTTTATTAAATTTTGAAAATTTCCCCTCCATAAGGGCCTGTACAAACTTTTTCGTCGTCCCCCTGTAGCTCATAGGAATGTTTTTTTTAAGCAACCATGTCGATTTGTCATGTAACTTTTTTCCATATCTAACAACCCGTCAAGTAAGAGTTTAAAAAAAAAATTTCCGAAAATTTTGGTCAGTGAAATCTTTTTTCGAATTTTACATTTTATTTTTTTCCTTGAAATGAAAACTTCCTATCTAAGTTATTCTTTATAAAATTTCCGACTCATGAAGCACTATCCAACGGTATTTTGTGCAACGTTCCAGCCTTCATAGAGTTGTTGAGAAAATCGCAAAAATACGGCTTTCAAAAAACTGCAAATATTTCAATAACTAAAAGAGCTGAACTGAATCTAGTCAGTTCATTTCGTCTCTTTTGGACAAAGCGTACATATGTATAGATCTTTGCCGCCTAAATGGTTTTTTCCCAATTTGATCTTAAAATCACCTTTATCCCGACCTGATACCTGAACACCAGATCAAAAAATGTTTTTGTATATTACCCAATATAGTGCCGCGGAGTAAATTTATTTTTTGTAATTCCTTTTTCCGCTATAAACACCCCTCGCATTCACCCTTAAACTAATGGTGCGCGGTGGCGGTCAGTGCGTCCGGGTTCGAGGGTGGTGCGGGGGTGCGGTCGGGAAAAAGGGATCGTACGGTCAGTCCTGTGGACCAGTCCCGAAGGAAACGCGTACGGAGACAGTCCAGGGTACTCAAAAAAGAAGGCTACCGACGCCACGCCACGCCATTTTATTTCTTTTATTTGAGTGCTGGATTTCAAGGAAATCCAGTTTTTTCCGGAGCATCCTTGCTCCTTGATCCCCCGGTAAACCTGTGAACCCACCGCGAGACTATTGTGCGCGCCCAGAGACAAGACTATTTGCCCGCCGCGGTACGTGGGACAATTGTGCGCGCCACAGGTACCCGAGCCACAGACTCCCGTAATTTTAGTTTATTTTATATGTTCTTAATTGTAGTTGGTTGCTGTTCCGTTTGTTCGTTGTTGTTTGCTTTTATTTTTGGTAGTTTACATTGCACGCAGAATCGCGCGCAAACAGGGGGGTACTACCCAAAAGAAGTACCTGGCATCCCGTCACGTGGGAAAACCCCACGGTATCCATTAAATTTTGTACGTTGGACTTGGTTTTTTTTTGTGCGCATACACCATTCCATCGCTCAAAATGCAGGGACAGGGTCGCGATTCCCATTCCGATGGAGAGACTCCGGAAATGCCCTCCGCTCGCAACTCGAGCGAATGGAGGGGGGATCTGCGCCACAATAGGATCAACCTAAGCGACACCCACTTTTAATAACATGAATCAAAGTAAATTACTGACCTTTTGCGCCAATAAGTTTTGAAAATACATCACAAGATCCGCCAGAATAGACATGATCTTTCTGGAATGGGCCCGTATGTATGCCAAGTCTTAATGCTCCTGTACTTGTGTCTACTTGACGAAGAATGGTTCCTTCTGCGAAAAATAGCGGCTTGCATGCATTTACTACTACGATGTCAAAGTAGGTTTTCCAGTTGCGGTGTGGCTCGTCGGGCTTCAAATAAAATTATGGTTGTACACTTTTTGTGAATCAGCAAGAATAATGATTTTCTGATAAAATCAATGAACAATCATATACTGTACTTTACCTTAGCCCCATGAGGAAAATCGAATAAATAATTCATAATCTTATCGGTAAAATTATAATCGCTATTCGTGAGCAAGAACGTCTTGGCTCCACTCTCTCTAAGCCTAGCCAAAAACGTTGGTAGTCTTTCATCTTTTTTCACAAATTTTTCCAAATTCTCGATTGTTCGTTGTTTAAGCTCACCTCGAAGGTGCACATAATCTACAGCATTTCTAATATCCTAAAATGTAATATGTTGTTAGAAAATAATTAAACAAGCCGAATACTTAAAAAAATTATTCAACTGATGATATAAACTGGAGTATACCTGGAAGACCGACTGATACGACATCAACAGCTCTCCGCACACAACCCCCGTATCGTTTATTGCGTAATCGGGTGAGTTAGTAAAAAAATCAATCAGACAAGCGAGCAAATAAGTCTCTGGCAAATTGAACAACGTGTTGAGCACATAGACCCTCGATTCATCTAGGGTTATAAATTTGTTAGGGTAGAGTTCGTAAATCCGTGAGCTACAAGTGCAAGAAAAGTTTTATTTTGTTAAGCTGAAAAAAATGAGATGCATGCCGAAACACTTATTTATTTGAGAATGTGTCTTACTGTTTCAAAAATTCGAAGCCGTGCACAGCAACTAGAATGTTTCCATATGCGTCCACTTTTAATAAATTTCCATAAAGAGTATCAAACCACAGGCCCCTGCAAAGAATAAGACAATTATATTTTTCCCAATAATTCGATCCGGAAAATGCGCTCACCTAACAGGGAAAGCTGGATCATATTCGAATTCCAAGATTTCTTGCGGGTAACCTATTGACACCATGTGTTGTTTAACCAAGTCGAATCCTAGCTTCTCATAATGCGGAGACTTGTACTCTACAAAATAAATAAATAGGTACACACTTGTAAAAGACCTGTTAACTCTAGCAGATTTGCACTATTTTATTTCTAATGAACCCAGTATACAGATTTGGGTCATTAAATTGTGAAATCATAAAACTATTTTTAGATAAAAATCGTACCACCCAGCAATAAAACTCATGTATACATTTGGCAATTCCTTCTTTTATTTTAATCTACAGTGATGGAATTTTATTATATATTTATATCTTATACTGATTAGGGGTCACCGGCACCGTGATACATGGTCACATGTCACATTGTTCACGTGAACGCTGTATATGTATAGAACAGATATTCAATTTCCTGTTAATTTTCAACATTCCTTAGTTAAGCCTAACAGTCAATGCACTGAATTAAAAATACATATTTAGAAAAAACGAGAGATAAGTAGGTGATATCGCTTTGCCAGTTGAAGTATCAACAACATTATATATAATAATAAATCATTTCCGACTGAAGACACTTCTACTGTTCGCTGATAATGTATGGATCACTTATCTATACAAGAAACACCACTATACAAAAAAAGAAGAAAAGGAGACACTTCCAATTGAATAAGCAAATACAAAGGCCTTGCAGAAAGAGAGTATCACTCAAAAGGACGCGAGAAAGCTTGAAAAGTTTAAAATTACACTTAAAGCTAATTAAGGGCTGATTTAAGGGAGGCCGAAGTTAAACCTTTAGATACTCAAACGTAATGCGACCAAAAAAAAACAATGCATAAGTCAAAAGAGTGAATACGGTTCTGCAATTTTGATAGTCGTTACTTCCCCTAAACTACATTTAAATTAAAAATGATTTAAGACACATTGTAAAGTTCCTGTTAGGAATTCAAATGTCCTTAGTGGTTTGTCCAAAGAAAGCAATGTATAAACCAAAAGAAGAAAGAAGATGCTTTTACTTCACTTAGCAACCTACAAAAGCACAAAAATTTCAGTTCATTTAAGTTACGGTCTAATTTAAGGAAAACGGACGTTTACGTTAGGGATTCCCAGGGTATTAATCATGCGATCAAAGATAGCAATTTACAGCACCCAAAAGATGACTTGAATATCACAAATCTGCAACAAAATTCTCCTTCAAAAAATGATTTCATAGGTAACTATAAAGATTTGGATGCGCTGGATGGCCAATTTTTTAATTACGTCTAGATATTTCAATATGAATTTTTCCAACATTGGTATCATAGATGTTGGCTGCTTTTTAATTCGTTTTATGCATTAACATTATAAACAATATATATACATACCAAATAGGTTTTGCTAGGCGTAAATGAAAGAACGTGAAAACGAAAGTGTGGAAAATGATTTCTATGGTAGTACACATGCGCCTGCGTAGTATTCACTGCGACTTAACAACAGTTAGTTGAAAACTTGTCTTTTAATTGTTTACGTTCTATATCAAATACTTTAGTAAGGTTTACACAAATATATGTACATATGTATATGTTTAAGTATTTTATATGCAGTTTAACATTTTTTTTATGAGCAAAGATAATAATATAAAAAAAATTTCCATTTAATTTTAGGTTTAAGAAATTGCTTGTAAGAAATCTACAGACTGTTTTTGCTACATTTGTGGTGAGTTTACTCTAAAAACACAGCGAAATGCGATAACCGATCTTGTGAGCGATAAAAGTTGGTTACCAAAAATTTGCTGTAACAGTTGTTCAAGAACGTTGAGAGGTTGGCTTGAAGGAAGTTACAAACCTATGCCGTTTACGATGCTAATGCTTTGCAGTGAACATTAAAATCATGAAAATGAATGAGTTATTTCTGCATGACATCAACACGAGGATTCTCGGAAAAAATATAAAAACAAGATTGTATATCCGAATATCGCGTCTGTAAAGAGACCACTTCCTCGTGGTGAAGTCAGTTTACCTCCAGTACCTCCAAAAAATAGTCAGAAGATCGAAAATAAAAATACTTTTTTCGAGTTTCATTTCTTCCTGTACATCTTCACCATCACACACTGTATCTGGATCTTCAAGCCCACCAAAAGAACCTTATTTTCTTAAACAACCTGATTTAAATGATCCCGTTAAAGACTTGGGGCTATCAAAATCTAAGGGTCAGTTACTCGGATCAAGATTGAAACAGTGGAATTTGTTGGATAAAAGTACGATAGTCTCATATTTTCGCTCAAAACAAGAAATGCTGCAGGGCTTCTTGAAAAACTAAGTTTTCCAGAAAATTATGATGAATGGAGACTTTTTATTAATACGTCGAAGATTAGCTTGAAAGTCGTTTTACGTCGTAACGAAAATAAATACCCATCAGTGCCTCTGCACATGCAACAAACATATGAAAGACAATTATGCAAATCTGTAGGTATTTCTTGAAAAAATAAAATACTATCAATACCTATGGAATATTTGTGCTGACTTAAAATTTGTCGCTATACTTACTGGATTGCAAGGATACACAAAGTTTTTATGTGAGTGGGACTGTCACGCGAGAACAAACATTACAAAGTAAAAGCTTGGCCACAAAGAAAAAGTTTGACACCTCGACTTAAAAATGTATCTCAAGAACCTCTAGGTGCCAAATGACAACATTTTTCTGCCACCACTTCATATAAAGTTGCGACTCATGAAGGACTTTGCGAAAGTTATTAACAAGGATGGTGCAGGCTTTCAATATTTTAAAACACACTTAGACTAAGACTAAGAGAGAAAAACTAAGACGCATTTAGATTTCTTTCCGGAAAATCTCGGTGCCGTATCAGATGATCATAGTGAAAGGTTTCATCACGATATTATGCATATTGAAAGACGTTATAATGGAAAATATGGCCAGAAGCAATGCTTGATGATTTTTGTTGGTCGATTCGCCGAGAAACTTCAATGGAAACGATGAAAAGAAAAAAACTACAAAATAACTTTAATTATACTACAATTAGGTAAATATACTGAAATTTCTATCACTTATGACTGTAGAATTAACATTTTTTGATGTAAAACTTAGACGAGTAAAAATTATTGTTACTTTGATAATATTGTGTATGGTTTTGAGCACTAAATATGGTGTTATCATGCATGAAAACAATGAGGAGAAAAAATATATTTTGTTTGCAGACCATGCATCATCAAAGCTGTCATGAGTTTCAGATATAATCAAGTACAGAGTTCAAGATATGCTAATCTCAGGCACCCCAGAACTGGTTTCGAGCCTATTAAGTCTCATTAGTTGCTGTATGAGCAGTATGGGTCTACAATTTATGCACCCGTTATTTGACATATCAAGCTGCAAAAGTACCAAATTTCACCTAAATTGATTTAAGAGACAGTTCACGTATATATTTAAACTTTATCGTAGAATCCAAATAATACAAACTAAATACAGTATTGACTGTAATCCATTACAAAAAATGAATGATGTACCTAACTTTTGAGACATTTTAGGCAAGTAAACATTCAATTCGCAAAATATTAAATATTCTTATTTCTGAATGCTAAAATGTAAATAAAGTTGTTTTATTTATCGTAAACGCACTGTGTATTATGTAGTTTTTAAACTTACCGGCAAGCGTGTAGTCCATGTCGAAACCATAGAATTTGATGTTCTCCAAATGGAGGCTTCTGTTCACGAATATTCTGAAATAACAGAAAACTGTTTAGCTCAACATATAAAATGTTAATACCGAAACAACGTAACAAATTCCCAAATTAAAACATGAGAAATGTACATAAAATACACAATCTCTGATAATCGTTGCTATTGAAATTAGAACGCCTTGTGAAAATATTTCCTGGGATCCACAAAGGCTAATCTTATGGCGAGAAAATTTCGATTTTCACTCCATTCCTGATCAGTACATCCGTATTCATTTTTTTTTAAATTCTTCTTTGATAATAAAATTGTCCATTTTATTTTACACCTACTTGTCATCACATACAAAATTAACTCACCTACTTATATTACCTGATCTCATTTTGTGATTTAATGTATCTGTTTTCCGCTTGTGTCAATAGTAAGTTTCATTTTAAAAAGTATTTAAGATTAAAGGCAATTAAGCCAAAATTTCCTACACAATTTTATTAATTTTTTTTATAATCTGAGAGTGTAAAAGATTAGATAATATTTATCAATATAACAAATCGCTTTTTTAAACCCGCAATGTAAGCATTTAAAATTTTAATTTAAAACGTACGGTGATAAAGCTGATATATTTAATATAATAGATAGAAAAACATGTTTAATGCTTTGTAGGGTTTTGCGTCGTGAATTACAGTTCTTGTTAACGAACCATGATCATTACATTTGACATAAAAATTTGGTGGGTGAAGTTCCAAACTATATAACCATAATAAATGATTCCATTATATTAAAACAGTTTCGAAAGGAAATTGCGGGTGTACATCAGGAAGACTGTGATATACCAAAAGTATCATACTGTGATATTTTGAAGCAAAACTAATAATTTATTCATTCACGTTCGGTTTTGTCTTATTAGTTATTTTCACTTAATAGGTATTAAAATTTTGCAAGAAAACCAACCCGAATCCTCGATCCCCGTAGCTACAGGGTCATTCAGGTTATGCAACACGGAAGGGTGTCCCAATTATAAGATTCAAAGCAAAGTCGCATGTATTTAAATGGCACACCTTGCATATTACTATGCTCTTACTGTCTACAATAAGAGGCTTATCTTGCTTTTAGCTTACGGTTTGAGATATTTGGTGATAAATTTGAAAACATTTTTTTCGAAGTTAAATTTTCCAAATTTTTTAAGATTTCGAAACCAAATTCTACCTTCCGGTTTTTGAAGCGGTTTGGCATAAAGTACAGGGCATTTTAATTAAATTAATCAAGTTATTATCGTTCAAATCGTATAATTATTTCTACTGAATGTTGGGACACCCTGTGGGTTCCAGTCTAATTCTTATTAAATTGTCACAAAACTGCATCAATTAGTATCTGCAAGTCAAAGTTTAGTTTAGAAATTCAAAATGGACGTTAGTATTTTAAGTTTAAAAATAGTCCTCATTTTTACAAAACACCAAATAGGATCCTTTAAACGGGAAGGTTTAAATGATAATATCGAAAAATCAAACATGAAAGTAGTTTAGCTGCTTACACGTTGTGTTATACGACACTAAATAACCCTGTATATTCCTGGGTTTCCGAAAGTTTCAGTTTAATAAGAACTTGTACCGAGTTGTTAAGACCAATCAAATTATTCTGACTACTGAGATAATTTACAACATTTTACAATAATCGGTAAACAATCAATAAAAGAAAATATTTAACAAAAATCCGAATTCAATGCTTTGAAGCTGCCTCCATTAATTCTGAGGCATCGGTAAACTCCTATACGAATTTCAAACAATAATGATTTATGTGGAATCAACGCCTCATTTTTTTGTCCTTTTCCGGACAACCTGTATAAGGATGGCAATTTAAGCATAAATTAAATCGTGTAGATACAACATAACTTCGACTTCCGATGTAGGTACATATTTACAACAATGTGCAAGTAGTAGATTCATACAACATTATTGGGTTTTTATAAATCATCAAACTAATATCGACACCTCAAGTTAATATAGAGCTTATCGATAAATGCCCAAAAAATATGATACATTATTGCACAATTCTAATCAAGCTTATTTATAAATTACAAGAATGATAAATCCTTTGTAGTATGGAACCCCTTTATTAGTCAATTTTAAATGAAAGCAACGCAGTAAACAATAGGGTTTGCGAATTTTATGAACAGAAATTTGATACAATAGTTTTCACAAAATGTAATAACTTTAGCAACAAAGTAAGGATCGGATATTATTCAGCAAAAGAAAACGTGACATTATAAACTTGTACACTAAAAATATGCTTGATTAATTGCATTTCTTCCGGCGTTATTGATATTTAAAAACAAATAAAAATGCTTGCGGTTCGCGAAAATAAATCAAACTGTTACCAAAAAACACCCAAAGGAAGTGGAATTAAACAAGCTTTGTTTTCGATCAGTAGGAATTTCAGTACTTAATACGTTTCAAATAGCTATTGAGATAACTAATAAGTTTTTATCTAATTTTCAGATACGCATACAATTGTAGAAATACATTTGCTTTGTTATAGAGTACGGGCGCCTTTCTGATTAGTATCTCTCCTTTTTACTACTGCAATAATACGATGCATTAGTGATTTTATAAACCACTGAATTGTGGTTAAAAAGGACAGAGCTGAAACTAATAAGTAAATATGACTTTTAATTAATTGATTAAAATATTTAAAAAATTGGGAATTTTCTTTTCATCCTGAATTGAACTCCTCAGGGAGCAGCGAAAATCAAGTGACAAGTCAAAGAGAAAGTAACGAAAACCATCGTTTAGCTTTTAAGATATGAAGCAACACCCTGTAGATTTTACCAATTAGCTAAAGTTTAGATGAAAAACAATCGTTAACATTGTTAAATTTTTATACCCAGAACTCTTTGATATTTCTATCTAGCAACGTGAAAACGCATTATTTATATACCATAAATTAAAAGAAAAAACATTTCGAGTCGAAAACGTTGAAACTGGTGAATTTTTTAAGCTTTTATTCCTTCGTGAAAAATATTTTCTTCCTAACGTTTTGCAGGCACAAGATGAAGGCATCCTCAGAGACTTTTTACTCAAAAGCTTACACTCCACTAATGAGCTCTTCTGTAAATTCAGCCCAGTTTTCGAGTGAAACACCCCTGATGATGCAAACTACTCGTGCTTACGAACCGTTACGCAAATATTATTTTCCACAACGGGCTAAAAGCCGGAAAATAATAATAATAATAATAATAACGCTGAGTTTTTCGGAGATCGGGACAGTTTTTCAATTCCTGTAGACCTAATAAATGGAGGAGCGTGTTGAAAGAAAATCTGGAATAATCGATTTATAAGATTTTTGTACTCTTAGGTGGGTATAAAATGACTAATTAATTAAGGGCAATTAAGTATCGTACTATTATCCAAGTGAACCGTTTTTTTCTCTTCGCTAATGGAACGCTATACTTTTTATGCGATTTTGAAATTTTCTGGAAATTCTCAACACTGAACAGTTTTAGGAAGCAATTTTAAGGAAATTATCAGTATTGCTTTAACAAATAGTTTCCAGTAAGTGCAGTATCTGCAGTCTCATTTCCGTTGATAAATAATGGTCTAAAATATGTAGGTCTTGTTTTCGAAGGCTATTAAATTGATTATTGTTATTTTGATAAATATATGTGAGACTTTTTCTGCTGAACAAATCGTACTGTTCTATAGAAAACGGCGTACTTTAATAAAAAAAATTATAATATTGTGGTAATTATTAATACGCGGTGTTGAAAAACATTTGGGGGATTTCCATTAGAAAAATGGATTTTGGTGGATTTCTTAATTCAATTTTTAAACACCGTGTATTAACAGTTACCAAAATATCAAAAAAACAACTATTAGTCTTTCTCCATAGGAAATTCTATCCGGGCTAAATAATACACGCTGTTTTATACGATAAAATACATTATTCTAGTGCCTGCCACTGTATTTTTTATATTAAACTTACAATATCTTAAAAACGGTCAAACTTAGGTATAGGATACTATACATGAAATATATGTAGTCCTTTTTGTGAATGCACGCGACCCATTTTAGAGTGGCTGAAATATTTCGAAAATTTCAAAAATGTTTCTAACGCTAGTTTTCCAAAAATAGATCGAAGCGGTTCTAGGTGGGACACACTGTGACACACGTGGTAGGTAGAGTTGTTGCCAAAGAAAATATTTTTACTAAAATTGTCTTAAATCTAGGTATAAAAAAAAGCTGCCGATAAATAAGATGTAATGTCTACAAGATGACACGCGCAAAAAGTTATGGTAATAATAGCAATAATTAAAGATAATAGAAGCATTAATAAAAAATTGTAAATAGGTAAATATGTCTAAAAAGAAATAAGAAAAGGAACATGGTTATAATTAAGAAACAAGCGCCCAGTTGTAATCAGCTATTTTACTAAGCTAAGAAATTAAAAAGTGGAAGTGCAGAAAGTTCAATGTGAAAATTTTCGCATTTTGCGAAAGAAATTACAAATGTTCCAAACCAAATCATCGAGGATCAAGTTACTAGTCCAGTTTTGGACATTTTCATACTTTCAATTCCAATAGCAATTTAAAAGTGAAGAAATCGCTTAATCACTTTCTAAGTTACATCATATGATGGGTGTTGTATCATAGTTCTAGTGTAGTTTTATGACAGGTATTGTTGATCTGATTTACTTAACTTTGGTCTTAAAAATCCACATGGGCTTGCAATCTCGCAAAGCGCAGTGTTGTAAATTTACTGGCTGGAAGTTAAAGCAATTTTCCTTGATAAAAATTCAAAACATATTTTTTCGACCATCAAATGTTTCAAGCGTTAAAGGAAACAAAAACCTATTTCCTAGAGTGTGCAATAACAAAATGTAGGACTGCTTTTATACATTTGTCAAATACACACTGCCGCTAAGTCAATAAAACTTACTCATTTTTTGGTACGTCCCTCGAGTCCCTAATTTGGCCCGTATTTCCATTTAAATAACGCATCGTCACTTAACACAAAGAACAGTTTTCGAGGGCACAGCGCTACGTAGTCTGGACGTGACAATGTGCGCTTTAAACTACAAAATAAACGCACGGAAGTGAAATTAAAATTAAACGTACTTTAAAATGCCGCTAAGTGCGGATGGAATGATTGAGTTAAGTATGGGAGAAAATCTGGTGCACACCGAAGTTTAAACAGTTTTCACTATTAACAAATATCTTGTATGAAAACGCACGCACAACCGTTCGACATCCACGCTTACATTGATGGAAATGAACGGAGAATGTAGTTAGTCGTTCGAAGTTCGAACTGTAGCTCATTAATTAATTTTATCAAGATTTGCGGGACGCTTCAGTTGCGTTAGTTAAATGTTGCACTGGTACCATAATTAAATTCGTGAAAACAAAGAAAAATCATGAATGATACCGTTCTTATCTTTGTTTGATATGGACAAGCTGGTTTGTCTCACTATTAAAATAGATTATTAATAGACAGGCAATCTGTATCTCTTACGAAAAATCGGTCTGTTTCCCTTGTCTACATGTGTATACAGTAACTAACGTAACGTTCCTTTCACAAAAAATCTGAGAGACGTCCTATTTATAATGTTTAGCTGTGCATTTGTTGATTTAAAAAAAATATATACAGGGTGGTCCTCAACTAATGTCACAAAATTCACTGACATATTGTTTAGGCAAAAATATTACGTTTTAAGCAAATTTGTCTTATCCGAAAGTTCACAGTTCCCAAGATACAGGTTGTCAGTGTAAATAAAAATTTCGTTTTTCGTGCACAGAACGATTATTTGGCGCATTTTGCGCAAAGATTTCCTGTTAAGTTAAACAATATATATAATTTTAAGTTAATCAAGTTATATCCGTTTAAAGTTCTTGTGTGATTGTGATGTGATTAGTTTTTTGTTGTGGAACTAAATTTGTGGACACCCTGTAAAGTTTATTATCATTGGGATATAAAATAGGATTTCTTGTTACACTTCACTACAAATTACGCTTACATAACTCAAATAATTCTAAAGTATTTGACACCTAAAAATTATATAAAATTTTGATAAAATTCGGATTATTTAAAAAACCATAAAATTTAGGTATTATAAACCTTATTAAAACAAACACTTGTTTTGCTCAGAGAATTCAAAAATTCCAATAATACACATACAGGGTGTCCCGTAAGCTCATAATCAAAAGGGTACTGCGATATTTTTTGGACCAAAAGAAGACGATCTGACCCAACTTTTATTAACAAGAATTATCTGGCTCCTCAGCTATTGATGGTCAAAGTTCTTCAAAAAATTTGAGCACAAAATTGTGAATAAATGATTAGTGCATCAACCTAAAATGAAATCAACCTATGAGTTGATTTCATCCTCCAACTAAAAAGTTCTGGTAGTTTTTGTACCACGACACTCAAGAATTCACCACTTRTCCAAAACGGCTGAAGTCGATTATTTCATCAAAATATGAGTCTTACATAAGAACAAATTCACAGCGAGTTTCACTAAAATACATCGTACCATTCTCCCGATATTTTAAAAGATATATTTTTTTAAGAACTTTGACCATCAATAGCAGAGGAGCCAGATATTTTTTGTTAATAAAAGTTAGGTCAGATCATCTTTTTTTGGTCCAAAGAATATCGCAGTACCCTTTTGATCATGAGCTCACGGGACACTCTGTATAGGGTATTTCATAAAAAAAACATAACTTTGATGCTTAGAGGGCTTTTGGGACACCTTGTACATTAGAAAAATAATATTAAAATGTGCGCCCGGTAGGCGTCTGCCAAATCATACAATAATAATTTTTAAAAATCAAACTTCTGTGCCGTGTAGCGTGAATAACCCTGTATATTATAAATAGTTTTTATAAAAATAATAAAATAAAAAAAATTCTAAAAAATCGAAACGTTTAACGTAGGTTCCACGGTTTAACTTAGGTTTAATCCATCCATGTGGAAGGTCGAAGTAGAATGTTTGTTATTTTCCAGAAAACCTAAGTGATCGTATTGGCTAAGAACAACCCGCAATGATATCTGCGGCAAGAAAGAATGTTAATTAATTAATTAACTAAGCATAATTAGAATATGGGCAGATGATTTGAGTCTTTCGAAATAAACTGTTTTTAATGAAGAACTAATTAATTTCAAAGTATTGCATCTTGATTTTCTGAATTAAAGTGATGATGAAAGTTCGACCTATAACTAGCTGATAATTTATTTTGGTTTTTAGCTATTTTATATATAGGGCTACCATGGTAAAACCACATAAAAAAGAAAGACATTAAGCAGAATCACTATTAACATACGGCTCTAATTGAAATGAGAAAACAAAGCCCCGTTTTGTGTGCAAACAAAATAGTAATTAAATGCAGCTATTCTATTATATTTTGTTACTGTCATTCTCTCATTCCCCAAACTACAGTAAGTACCTACACAATTGCGATAATTTTGTCGAAAGGCATTTTCATTCTTTTTCTTTCTTATTACGACAAGAACTTATTAATCACATTTTCACACAAGTTAGGATTCTGTACCTGTAATTATATTTGTGTCATTTTATCTAAGTTTAATTAATAATATTTCATTTATCTCAAATTTTAATTCTCTAGTTTCTTAATTTAAAACTTATTTTGTATAACTATTATGGACTCTAAACAGAACCGTCTGGAGTTATCCCACAAAAACCTGCAAAACTAACGAACAAAGTTAAAGAAAGTACATTATTCTAAACAAAATATTCAATTTTATTGACGAAATGTAAAACATTACTGTTTAGAAATCGTACTTTATTCTTTTCCCATAAGCTCTCATCTTAGGACATTTTTTATTGATTATGGAAAATCCGAGTAAAATTTCTCATAATTCGGATTAGTTTTAAGTGCGCTTATTTCAACATCAACATAATAACATTTTCATCTTTAAATATCTTAAACAAAACAACCCTATCTAACTCAAACAAATTTAAACAAATATTTGGCTTACATTGAATATAGCGTTGGGTATATTCCGTATAAACCGTATATCGAACAGCTTGCGATCTTTATTCGTTTTATAGATATTCCGAAATTTCGGTAGTACTTTACGCGTCACTTTTGTAGTACAAAGTGCAGCAACTGGGAAACGGTGATTATGGAGCTTGAACAGCTCCATAATTGATTATCAGAGGAAAATTTTATACTTTCGAAACTAATGTAAAATACAGGGCGTTTTTAGCAAAACTAAACAGAATTGAGTACAGCACAGCAGAAACGGCAAATCATGAAAATAATTTTAGAAATTCTAGATTTTGACTATATTTACAGTTTTCTGAATTGCTTTTTTTGGCATTAGCAGAGTAAATGAGGACCGTGTTCTTAATGACAAACCCTGTAAAGACATGCAAAATGTCAGCAAATTACAGTGCAAAGTGTTTCTGTACAACTGTAAAAACCAGATTTTAGCAGATGCTATTAGTATATCACATAGCCAGGTTAAAAAAAACTTATTCCTGTCGAGTGATGAGAAAATTGACCAATGGTCAATCGCGGTCAGTTAAATCTCGAGACCGGAATTAAACAGTCCACCGAATTTTGTATACATATTTCATTTATAATAATTGTACTTAATTAAAAATCAAAGAAAATAATGGTGCGTTAAAAAAAGTGTTAAACATATTGGTTCTGAAACGGTTCTGCTCGCATTTTTATAATATAGCATGTAAATTATAGAAGCTAACATTCTTCAGGATATATGTGAGTCATAAGGTTTCATTCATATTAAATATTCATTTTTAACTGAAATTTCTTTACGTTTTTAATATCGAACCAAAATGTCTTGTCAGTTTTAGTCTCCACCCAGGTGGGCAGTAAAAGTAAAAAGTGACACTATCGAATGTTTTTTTATGATATTTTTCCTACAAATTTGAATAACGCAACTGGTGAGTTTTCTCCAGAAAATATCAATATGTTCTATACTTATGTGAGACAGTTTAAGAAATAAAGGTGAATTTAGTGAAATTGTCCAACTATTTGTTTACTGTATCTAGATATGTAGGTACAGTTAGTGTCACGAAAATGAAATTACCTACTGAAGAATTAGTGGACAATTTATTTTGTAGAAAAGCTAGAGAAATCCGATGGCTTCCCGAATTTATGCTTAAAAACGACACCCAAAACTAGTCAATTTTAAAAAAGCACTCCGCTTTTTTGAAACTTCTAGTAAAGTGTGTTCTTTTATAGTCGCGTCTATTGTAAAAAATTACAAGCGTCGTTGGCTATAATACTTTTCTCTAGTAAAAGATAATAAACTCGATTAGTTTTCGATGCATTCTGGTTAGGTAATTTTGGGCTCAAATTCGGAATGATAGAAAATTCCAGTTCCAGATTTCTCTCGATTACCCTCAAAATAAACCCCATTTTCACTAGTTCTAACTTTAAAACTGAATGAATTCTGATTGCTGCAAGCGATTTTGTTTCTGTTTGAAGCGTTATTTAGCCCCATTTGTCTTCTGTTAGTCAATGTTTTGATAAAACTTAAGCATCTCTGACAAATTTTCTAGAGGGTGGCAAAATACAAAATTTCGGCATACTCTATAGTTGGAAAAGTTTTTTGGATCTCAACACTAAAAGTTCAAAAATTAACCAAATAGCTCGAAACGGTTTTTGAATTTTTAGGCCATCGCGACTATTTACAGGGTGGTTTGAAGAAATCAACTTTTTGGTCTTGCAGCGATAACTTCTTTGCTCTTGGTTCGATTTGAGAGCTCATATTAAAGCTAAAAAACTTCATAGACCATCTAAGATTAAAATCTAAGAATAAAATTCAATATACAGGGTTGCATGAAAAATGACTGGTTCAGGATCTTAATGAGAACACGTGAAACTTTCACCAATTTTGCATTGTTTCATTTGCAACTCTGAAGAAACTTTATCTGGGGGAACTTTTTTGCAAAATCACGCACTAACCGAAAAAAATTGTACTAAACAACGCTTCAAACAGAAATAGAATCGCTCGCAGCAATCAGAATTTATCCAGTTCCAAAGTAGGTCAAAATGTTTCACAGTAACGTTGATTTTGTTGAGCAATTTAGTTCGACAATTTCTCTACACTAATGTTTAATATTACATCAGTATATGTAGAACATATTAGTATCAAAAAACAAAAACGATAATTTTCAGAAAATACATCTGAGCAGCTAATTAAACTTTAAATTAAGAAAAATAAAGTCCATTTCTTTCTCTAACCACCGGTACAGATGAATATGCTAAATAAATTTGAGCACAAGAAAGTATGGTTTCCATTTTTTTAAAATTAGTTAAAATATATTTTAACTTAATATGAAATATTGTAATTGACTAAAATTGATTTAATAAAAATGTTGATAACACTGATTTTTATTGATTGTCAATTAAAATATTTAATTGTCAATAATTCGCAGAAAAATTACTAATCAAACTTTAAAGTAAGTAAAAGACAGCTCATTTCTCGCTGTGGCAGAGGTGACAGAATAAGATGCCAAATAAGTTTAAGTAAAAAAATTATGGTTTCCATTTTTTTTTTAATTAGTTTTATCCTATTAAACTTTTTGAAATTTGGTAATTTGCAGAAAACATATTTGAGCAAATAATTAGACTTTAATTTAAGATTAAGGAAGCTGTTGCTTTCTTTTATCGTTTCTGATAACTTAATGTTCAAAACACCTTTTGCAAGTGCCACTTTTTGCATAAAACATAATATTTCCGATTAATTAATTATTAATCGATTAACGATAGGGGCAGATAATCGCCAAATTCAATGCAGAATTCAGAAATAAATGAACATTTGGGTGTGCCATATAGAAATTTCAAGATTACCATACAGTACCTACCTATACCTACTTTAAAATAAGTTTGGCATATGCAAATAGTAAAAAGTACTTTTATTTTTTGCTTAACATTAACCGTTTAGAAGCAAATAAAATATCCATATAAATAAATCAACAGATCATTTCCTACGTTTGTATATCTTAACATTGCTTAATCTCTTATGGATAACGCCTCTTCTGTACATTTCAACACGCATAATCACATTCCGGTTTGAGCTATAGGAAATCGAAAACATAAATTTACATATTTTCATTCAGGTCACATAATACATTATGCTAATTAAGGATATATCTAGGCTGCATCTATGACGTTGTAAATTTAAAAAAAAGTTCAACTTAATTCCTTAATGAGCATCTTCTAAAAAAATTTAATTGCAAATCAAAAAAAAGTTTTTAGAATTGCGCTAACTCTCCGTGTTTAATACACAGATTAATGGCTCTTGCATTGGTACAGCTATTCTGGCAACAATCCAAAAAAATATCGATCTTGCAGGCTTTACATTCATGTTCCGACCTATTTTAGATACTCTCACAACACGGCATAGTTGCCTTAAAGTATCTCACGCGAAATATCCAACACTTATTAAACGTGTATGTACCTGCTCATATTGACCCGGATTACTGATCACGCAAATTGCTTTAAAAATCATTTTTAGTGCTGTCTGATTAATTCCGATATATTTTAACAAGAAACAATCATAACAAAACGCTTAAAATGCCAATCAACTGTAATCTCCGAGATAATCCTTTTTAATTTGAAATTTCAATTACTGCTAAATTCCATCAACATTGGTTATTTTTTTTTTAATAATTTTTATTACAGAAGGCTGATAAAAATGTGTTATTTTCAACAAACATAATTTTTTTAGAAAAATACTAATGATCAATTAAATATAGCTGCATAATCCTTCAGCTTTCTGACTGAAAATCCTAAAATTATCTAAAACTGGATAGGAATTCGAGCAACGAAGATTCTCATTCTATACTTTAATTGCATCATCAAACATGCGTCACATATTTAAATTTAAAAACGCCCCGTTATCCATAAAGATATTAATAATATTTTGTTTATATACCAATTCTACGGTCTGTTATCTTAACAGTATTTATGAATTGTAAGTACGTATGAAATATGCATTGTAAGTAACGGTTAGTAACTGGAAAAATATTTTAGAGCATATTAATAAAACGCAACGCGTTAAAAATTTTCAACGGTTACAGCTAATTATCCACAATAAAATAACTCCACATACCGATAAGGTAATTTTCTGTTATCAATCACAGTATTCATATTGTCACTTGCACACACGTATGAAAAAAAAATGTGTTAGCTGGGAAAGCACGTATATAAAACTATTTTTTACATCTGCACGGAAGCCAAAACCTAACGCGAGGTCTTGACCTAACTTAATTGTATTTATTTTTGGGTCATTTACGTTGGGATTTTTCCAAAAGGCTGTCAATTATTCAATAAAATGAAATACACGTGGATGCTGTGGGTGTGATTCAGTATTAATTTGAACAACTTGAGTGAAATTTGCTAGAAAACTCAGGGTCATTAACAAAAGTTAGGTCAGATTGTCTTCTTTTAAGCCACAGCTATTCACAAGTTCTAAAATTAAAGAAATAGCTTCTTTAATCTTTAATTTAATTTCTTTGTTATGTATTTCTCTGGAGTCTTTTGAAAATTCCTGTCGCTTTTAGTCTTAAACTAATATCGGCGTTATGTTAAGGTCTGACATTGGAAATTTACGATTCCTACTAGAAATTCATATCAATTTTTCAAATTAAAACGAAAACACCTATAAAATAACTGAAACTACAAATTAACACCACAACGAACTATTTTGATGGTAAAACATAAAATGTGAAAACTGACACCAGAATAGTAGACATCAACTATTACTTTTTATTATTTTTAATTTTACTTTTATTTTTTTATTTTTTAGTACTCGTAACTATTTAGATTTAGTACTCGTAACTATTTATGAGAAATTCGTGTAATCCATAAAATCCAACGCAATGGGAAGAGTAAACAATATTTTTAAATAAAATGTAGGAGTAAGGGAGTTTGTTGTTGATGGATTTTGCAACTGTGGAAAAAAATTTTAGTAGAAATAAAAAATGTTGTTAACTTCTTTCCTTCAAAGACAAACTGGACAAAAGAAGACCAATATTCATATGATTGAATTCGAAAAATGAAATAAAAATAATATTTATTGACATTGTTGAAGATCAATCAGTTCTACAGGGAAAGCCCAACTCAAAAAAGTAAATCTAAAATACTTCCTTTCAAATTACTTCCTCAACACGTCTCTAAAATATTTGCACATCATCATTACTAACCGCCCTGTATTTCTAACTATTTACACGTTGAAACTTCATTCAACATGTACGAATTCGTTGAAGCTTAAAAGCGTACGCGCCTATCCCAGCAATAGTTCTTGTGGTATGTAACGAATAAGTATAGTATGAATATACCGGATATGATAGTAGCAGGACTTCGATCGATAGAGAATTCAAATCTAAGATGAAAATATCATTTAAACATATGTTGAAAACTGCTTGGTTTTTGAGTTAGAGGGTGGTAAATTTAACATTTTATGTTTTTTTTTTAATAAATGCATACTAACATGAAGATACTATGGATAATAAAATTCTACTTTCTGGGGCTTATCGCAGTACCAAATCCAATCATGTCTGAGGTTTCGCCAAATCGCATTATTATTATTTTCTAAACTAGGTTGATACAGGTAGACACAAAAAAGTTACAATTGAAAATTGTAAGAAATACAGTTTCTTAATATTGTGTGATTTTTTTTTAAGTAAATAAAAATGTTAACTTTGCCACCATGCAGCTCCAAAACGAAGCCGTTCCCAATATGTTTATTTGATATTTTCATAATAAAATAGGATTTTCTATCGACCACCACTAAAGCCCTGCTATTATAAACTGACTCACCATGTATACGTGTAAAACATTTGTGTCTACCATCTCTCTTCTCACCACATTTTTGTACCTGTTCAAAGCTACTCTAGAAGAAGCGTGTCCACTGGTAAAGTATTCCATGTCAACTGTACTTTGGGCTCTACTCCGCATCTCGTCACTATTGGCTGTATTTAGCGAGTCCAAATTCAGAATATTTTCTATTGCCATTTTCATGTTCTCCTTCATGATCGTTAATGTTGTTCAAACCGCTAATGAATCTTTAAATTTCATACGTTTAACTAAACTCAAATACTTCGTGCGTCAATGTTAGAATTAATGAGTATTCTGGTGTAATCATTTTCAACAGGGTCAACAAAGATTGTTTTTATTTAGGGGAATAACGGGCAAAACGTTTTTTTTTTGGCTAAGAAACGTTTTTGTTCAACATAGTTTCTATAATTGATTCTGTAGTTTGCAAATAAATAAAATCACCGAGCTTTCTTTCTGCGATTTCAAAACACATTTTTCTGGTAGTTATCAAGCGCAACTATATTTCCAACCGTGGTTAAGGCCTAATCGGTATATTAGATTGATCATCATATTTCCCTGTTAAGGACAAAAATATGTATAATTTGCCCCGTTTCTGGTCGTAATTTCCGGCTGCATTATTGCTATTGAAATACCAATTTAAAAATCAACGCAGACGAGGAACTGTTTTCAAATGTGTTCTTTAATTATGGATGGTTTCCTTGTGAATTTCGTTCCGATAAAATTATTGAAAAGCCAACTTCTCATCAGACTTAGTGCAACTGCTTCATTTTGACCTATTTGTACATGGATTGGTTCTTCTATTAACGATATATTTGCAGTATATTTTGACTCTCCCGTCCAAACGACCTTCGCGACTCAATCTAAAGCATGAGGATCTTCTTGCGCTTGAAAAGCTTGTATTTTAATGAACAAGAAAAGCTTAAATGCATATCGATAATATGCCAAATCCACCATTTCATTTCCTTCAAGGAGTAACAAATAATTTGCGATAATAGCGATGTTACGGGTTTGGTAACTGGAGAACATTTTTCTCGGTAATTGAACGAACAGAGCTTGATTATTGATTTTATTTCCTGCGTAATTTTCCATTCACCTGTAGCAATTGAATATTTAACTTTCGGCACTTTTCCGATATTATTATCAATATTTATTATTACGATTTATCAATATTAATTAATGTAAAATAAATTCAATAAATTTGTATGTCAATAATTATTTGGAAGGTAATTCTGAATTTACAACACAGAGTGATTAGAGAGAAAATGGAAATATGTGTGGGAAGTCTAAATAACCCAAATAAAATCGAGAGCTCGACCAAGTACGATTTTAATTTTTTCATTTGATTCATCCTCATCAATTGTACTTTAAAAAATAACAAAAATATATTACAAAATGAACAGAAACAAAACAAGCAAAGACAAATAGACATCACTTCCCATTTCGATAAACTTATTGGCGCGTTTATAAATCTAATATCTAACTTAGGTGTTGATAAAGAAATACTACCGGGTGTTTTTTAATGCTAAACCCCCTTACAGATTTCGAAATGAAGTGATCTAGGAAAAAACCGTTTTGAGTAGGAAGTCACAAGAACGACTATCTATCTCCGATTCTGATACTATAATGTGAGTGTTTCATCTAAAACAATTCTCAGTTGCTTTTTCAAATTCTGAACTTGTCTTTCGTAAAGTCTATAAAAAACACCCTGTAAATGTGCGAGAAAAACGGCCATTTATGCTTCAAGACGTTTGATAGCAGGATATGTGACACATTTTTGACTTAGTTCCCCTACTTTCCTTATAATATAAAATTATATTTTATCTCACTATAACTAGGGGGTCTGAAGCATCAAAACAATTGCTCAACAATTTTAAGATTACTTGCGTTTATAATAGGTTGAAAAATTTGTAATAGGTCATAGAATACAGTACAGCCCTTATGTGAAAACATGGCAATTTGAGCAAACTTAGACTAGCAAAAAAGTCAATATTATTATGAATAATCTCTGGTCTTGGCACAATAATAAAATATTCTCTTATTGTGCAACACGAAATATAAGGCAGCTATTTTGCTGCCAATTCCCTGGAGCAGTCAGTGGCGGGACGTGGTTTAATATTTGCAACATATTTGAAAAATGGTAAATAATAAATAACTTGTTCTCCTAAAGTAACAGAAAAAAACGTATGTTTGAAATATGTACGATAATACTATCGACGCGATATAATAAGGGTTTGAAACTTTTGCCATTCTCGTAATTCGCGATAAATACCCCGATGCGAGCACCATATTCGAAATCTCCATAAAATTGAGGCCGTGCACGTACATCGTGCGTAACATTGTTAAGTGGCAAGAAAACAGACACATTTTTTTTGTGCAAAAACTATGAATGCTATAAGATTTTACAAAGATCACAAAATTGTGAATACATGATTAGTGAATCAACCAAAAAAACACGAGTTGATTCCATCCACCAAACAGAAAGTTCCAAGACACTCAAGAATTCACCACTTGTCACAAAAAAGTGTATAAGTGTTTTCAATAATCGTTATTCTTTCATAACACTTGGATTTTTTAACAAATGTCAAATCGTTTAGAAATTGCATAAATTAATAAAGATTTAAATTTTAAACGACCGCAGATACGAACAGCATTGTGTTCTGTTCGTATCTGCGATCTGCTAGTAGCCAAAACGTGTTCACATGCAATGGAAAGTGGAATTTGTATTTTTAATCTACTAATCTTCTATTTAATCTACCCGTTAAAAAGTTTGGGGAAGAAACAAAAGCCTGTACTCTGTGTCATCTGAAGAAATATTACCCTGGAGATTCTCACAACCACTCAAGGCAGTCCTGCAAAGTAACCTCTATACTAAAGAAAAATTTAGTAGATCTTGAAAAAATACGTCAAATGAACTGTTGTACGATCGGAACAAACGTGGCAAGGATAACGGAAATAATGTTCCAAATACAAACAAAATGGAGCAGCAATTGCCATAACTGGATCATACTAAACCCTGATGTCTTTCAAGATTTACCTACAATCTTGTCTCTGATTGGAAGTTGTTCGGAAAGATGTCAGAATATTGGGACAATAGTTTGAGCGCGCTTTCAGGCTGTGGAACATTGCTTAATTAATCAGAGAAAGTGCGAAAAACCGTTTTGTGTGCATAAGTTTTGAACCGTTGATGCTATTGAAAAAAGGTCAACATTTTTTCAAGTATTAAAAATACATACAATATGATACAAACTAAATTAAAATACGTTCATTTGTTTACTGAAAAACAAAAATAACGTAAATTTTAGCGTTTTTTTTTTATTTTGTAGCATAATTAATTTAGTTTTGCTTATAAAAAATCGAACTATAACTTTTTTTGGAGGTGCTTGTACACTTCATGAGTGGTCGAATTAATTTTAGTTTAAAATAGTCATAACTTTTTGTTCATTTAATTGTTATGCAAAAAGGGCTCTTGCCAGTCCCTCAATAAGTTTTTTTTGAGACGTCGGAGAGACTTTTCTGAGGGTCTATTTTATACTTAATTGCTATATTTTTTAGGCAAATTTTAAAGTGTTTAATTATTTATTGCTCATAGGAAATTCAAGCTATGGGAGGGGCCAAAATTCCTTCAATGTAGTACAGAGTACCTATATGGTATTAAGAAAATATATGTCATCATTTCTCAGAAATAAACATGGAAATGTTTATTCAATTGTTAAGTTTCCCGAAAACCCATCCCATGACCATCAAAAGACACTAAACACACACAGAGTAGAGATACAAGTAGTAAGTAAGTGTATGCAAAGTAGAGGCAAAACACTTCCCAAGTAGTGAGGAATAGGTTTCATGTTTTATTGAAATGTAATATACATTTCCCGAAAAACTGGTTTATAAAAATTGTACCGTGTTATCTGGAAACTATGTATTGTTTCTATATATGAGAAGCGAAAAAGTGGCACTTAGAGTTTCAAATAATGTTAAAACTTGATTTTTCAAACTTAAGTACAGACACGTACACAACCTTCAGGCATTTGAACTTTATTACTTAAATAACATCTGGATGCTGCGAAAATATAATTAATAAAAATTAACTGCAATTAAGTAGCTGCGTTTCCAAATTACAACCAATCATTTCACTTGGCTATATGTACAGGTAGATTAATTAAGAATAAAGTGATGTTATTAAACTTAGGTACGTAGCATCTTCGTGTAGGAGGCAATTAATTATGATTGAGTTGCAAGTTGTAAATATCTTAACCCAGTATTCATAGCCATTTCTAGAAATCACCATATACTGAGGAATACATTAGTAAATAATCCAATTTTGCAAATTGCATTGCAAGTTATCTGAATAACTCCTAATGATCGATGTGTTTAATCAAGTATAAATACAATTAAAAGTAATTTCAAGACATTGTGAGAAAAGATAACTAATTAATAAATTAAATTAAAAGTTAAAATGAATAAATGATCGTTCCACTTACCGCTGTGTAGCCTTTCTGTACCATTTCCTTCCAATTCCATCGCGGTTTTCTGGATTGTCTGACATGATAGAGGAGCCTCCAACAACGAATTTGCCCAAACTGAAGAACGGCTTTGAGTGGTAGAAAACAGGTAAAATGAGCTATTAAAAATAAATCCAAAGTCCAATAATAGACTCTGATTCACATTCCAGACTGCACCACAGAAAACTAGTCGGTTATTTCGATAAGAATCTCTTCTGATTACTCCTTAATGACGTTGATCAAATTACGATTGAAATAATTTATCTTAATTGTGAGGATTTCGAAATCTTGGAATTAAGTTGGTTTTGAGCAATTCGAACGTTACTGAGTATTTGGCAGCTTTGGCACTAATAAAAATAAATAAATGACAATTCACTTATATTTACTCTACATGCAACCAGAAATACGGTGGAATAGAGGCGTTTCATCTGAGGGGCATCAACACATCCAGAAAAAAAGAATTTTCAATGTTAATTTTGTTATCTAATAGCATTCTTCGCTTTTATCTTAGAATTAGAAAAACTAAAGTTGGAAGCAGATTTAATAACACCTATATTTAGATTAGATTAAATAACACCTATATTTAGTTACAGTTATTTGCCCCTCAGTTTAACATTTTTATCTGTTATTCATGGCTTCTTCTTCTCCTCCCTGACTTGTCTCTGCCCTAACCTCACTTACTAAATTAAAATGACGTGAGACTTGTCTATATCTATGATGCGTGTGACATAAGCCTTATTCTATAACATATGTGTTGGACGTGAACGTGTGTGATGTGATACTCCGGTTCTTTTATGAGATAATTTTTTTCATAAACCTTTTCACACCAAAAGTTAGAGGTAGAAGTAGCACACTAATAAACTACCGTACTTTTATAGCACTTTTCTGCGCACCTGGAATGGATTAACTTACTACTTGTAACAAGTTAGAACATTCATGGTATTCTCGAGGGTACCTAGTAGTCATCATACGTTCAAATATCTTTGTGGAAGCACAGATATACGTTAAACATACAGTTGTTTAAAAGTCGGACTTTTATAAGTGCATACCAGGCCTTTACGAGTGTGTGGTGTGTACAAATATGTTAGTCGATTGAAAGGAATACATATTCTCAAGTTACTAGTTCCCCGTTTCAAGCAATGGTTGCGAAAGAGTTATTGTTTTGATACAGTCGATATTCTCCATGCAGCGAAAACAATAATTTTGGAATCGCTTGGGAATGGTATACCTACTGAAAATATCGCGGTGCGCCAGCTTGAAAAGGTGTACTATTTGCATAAACAACGAAAAAGTGAAAAAAATCCGTTTTTTCTCTGAAACAATCGCATACAACTCGGCACCTAGTATGCATTTTAGAGAAAAAATTTATAAATTTTATAAATTTGTTCATTATGAAATTGTCTACAAGATAGAGTTGCTCCGATATGCGTAGATTTCAAATGTTTGTTGCAAAAAGCTCGAAAGTGCGAAAAAATCCGTAAAAACAAGGTAATCTTAAATTATTTATTTAACATTGAAAAAATTACCGAATCACGCCATACATTCAGAGAAAATTACTTGACTGCAATACAAAACGAGAGCCGCAAGGTCGATTAAGATAGGACAAACAGATTTTGCATAATGCAATTATTAAGTAACCTACCTGAAAAAAAATACCTTTTTTAATTTTGTGCCAGGCGCAAAGTTATGAATATTTTTTTGGCCCCGCGCATTTACACTTTCTTGAACCTGTACAATTGCTATATTAACCATTTTTTAATTTTTAATAACTTTTTGAGCAGTTTTAAAAAGATTGCAAGTGCAGGACTGATGAGCTTAGTAGCTAAACTAATAAAACCAATATACTAATATTAATTAATATTTTATTGTTATAATTTGCTACTGTAGGTGTGGGACAATAAATTTACAGTGATGCGATCGATAGTAATACAAAAATTGATAACAATATATTTTCCACACAAAACAATTATTTTGGTACCATAATTTCACATAATAGAGCACAACCCCATCATTTCATGACCTTTTTTCACTGGAGGCATTTTCTTTAAAGGTACATTCTGCAGCGCAGGTTTATACCTAAGGATCTCCGGTTCCTCCATAGGAACTTCGATGGACTTACTTACATCACTATCACTAGAACCAGTACTAATGTCTTTAGGAGTTATCACAGGCAATGGCTTCGAAATGTTTATTTTGATTTTCGGGCCTCCGGAACTTGTTGTGGGCACTGGCATTGGGGTAGTCGCTACTAGTTCCACATTCCCATCCATGGAGGCGATCAGTTCAGGACGGGATCTCACCGGTTTCGAAACAGACACTTCTTCATTATCGACATTTAGATCGATAGGATCTTCTTCTACTAAGTTGTGCTCGTCCGTGTTCAAAGAAGGTGGTTGCATATCTGAAATGTTCAAAATAATTGAAATATGCAAAATTTAATTCAAATGAACTTTAAAGGACTTACCGTCATCTACAGGTTCACTCTTAATTTTAACTTGTCCCACACCTTGCAAAGATACGATCTCGCCTACATCCATAAAACCGTCATCATATTCAAGATTCTTTTCCTTCTTAATGACAACAGGCTGACTGCTAAAGTTCTTCTCGGCCGGAAGTTCTTCATCGTCATCGTCATCATCAACAACTATCTTGATAGGTGCGACTTCATTTAAAATAACGTCATCATCATCATCATCTTCTTTCACTTCTGCAACAGAAATAGTGTCAAGTATTTCTTTTACCATCATAGGTTTGACTCCGATTATCACTTTTTCCATCTTATGAATTAAAGTATATACAGGGTGTTCCAACGATAGAGTAAAGTAAGTTTACGCTTAACCAGGATTATTTGTTTCTAAATTCTCGTCATATTGTAAAGGTACTAAACGCATACTTTAAAAATATTCATACTTATACAGTGCTTCTGAAAAGTAAAAAAAACAACTTTTTTCTAGTGGCACCATTATACGGGGTGTCCCACCGGAAACCGCCGCGATCGATATCTGACAAACTGTAATTATGATAAATTTGTAGATGCAGCCACTCGAATAATTAATTTCGTTTCTCCTATAAGGAAATATGTATGTGCTACTTAAATTGAGTCGCATTTCTTGTTGAAAAGGACTTTAATCGAATTTCGACAAAATTTTATAAATATTAATCCATATTCCCTTCCTTGCATTATATTTGCTAAGTCACTACAACATTGGATCGCAATAGCCTTGACAAACAATTGCTTAGTCTTGATAATAAATAGATAACATTTATTTACTATAATAAAATAATATCAATTTGATAATAATTTAACACGATTTAACGGAAAGAATGCTGAAAAAATAAAACAAAACAAATTATAAATACGTCATATGATTTACGTAGACCGTGCAATAGAAGTTTTCCAACTTGCAGTTGTTTTAGAAACTTCAAATTTTGTGTCCGGTCATAACCGAGTCGTGACGAAACCAAGTGAATTGCATTTAGCCCCCGCTAGCTATACAGGGTGTGCGACAACTAGAACCTAACTTTCTTATTTTGAATACAAACCCCAATTTTTTTATCACGGTTGGATTAGTCTCCCAATTGATAGTTTGGGTAACCCTAGTTTTACTAACTTATCTCGTACAGATTTTGATATGTCAATTGTTTAAGAAAAAAATCAATTACAGATGTTTATGGAACCAGCTCTATGTATCTAAGGCACAGTTCTAAATTCAAACCCCAAATTTGGTAGGTAGTTACCTGAAAGCCCAAGCTAACTGCTCAGATAACACTAGGGTACCCATTTTGCAGCATATGGGTGCTTGCAGTCTACAAACATTGACATAAAAAATGTCAAGAAATTAGTCTTTTAACGGCACCTACTAACTTTTTTGGATCTGTTTAGTTTAGTTTCTTATTGTTTAATCATAGCAAAATTTTCAAACAGGATGAAAAAAGTTTGGAGGTGCCATTTAAAAAAACTGATTTTTCGACATTTATTATATTGATACAGTGACAGACTCCGGACTTGCGTTGTTTTCATGAAAGGAATGAATTAAGTGGCAACATGTTTTATTCTTGTAAAGCCTATTTGTCTCACAAGTATCTGTGATTGGTTTCGAAGCTGCTGGGTCAGCCATAAGTTATGACCGAATGACTGTTGTGCCTTTATGTATGCAAGGGCTGACAAAACCATTTAAGTTAGTTTTTGGCCTTCTTCGACGACGAATTTTTCATGCAATCTGGTAGTAATCATAAGGCAGGCATTTGCCGTTTTGCTTTGTTCAAATATCGAAATCCGTATATCGTAGCTGCGACTAGCAGCATATGCGGGCCATATCGAAACGAGATAAATAAGAATTCTCCAGTAATCAGTAGACAAGTACTTTGAGCACTTTCGTTCGTGCGGCTTGATAACGTAAAATAACCCCTGTCGAGAGGGCTGAAGTTTCCAAAACAACTATAAGTTGGAAAACTTCTAATGCACGGTCTAGGTAAATCACCCTGTATACATATTAGGTATGCTTTAAAAAATGTTCAAATACGCGACCTCCTTTTTGACTACGTAAATTTTTTCGTGTGTAGGGCTTCATTTTTGATTTTTTTAATGTTTTGCTGCAAAATAAAGCTGAAAAAAGTTTTATTGCTGACAGCTTTAATTTTTGCAATTTTATTTGGCTACTTCTATTATTAACTATTTATTAATTTGTCGTATTTGCGTCTTAAGGTATTTCTTTCTATTAAATATTATAATTTCTTTCTCAAATTAATATTATATTAATAAACGTAAATTTTTAAGTATCTAAGTACATACATTTAAGTGTATTTGTTTCTAAAGCCAACCGCAATCAAATGTTGTAACCTGCCAAATATAATTGAGGAATTAAAAAAAAATTAATTTATAAAACGAAAACAGATAGAAAAATAAAAGGTTTTCTTATTCTGAATAAAACACACTTGCTATCTAAGTGCTATCTATCTCTTTTCAGTTTGAAAATTAGTTTCAAATACAAATATTTTCCAAACCAAATATTAATATAGTAAAATACGAATGTTTATAGTTAAAACAGAATAACTAAAAAACAATCCATTTTCATTCGTACTTTATAGACATAAAAAAAAGTAATTGAAATTTACATGTCAATTCGAAACTGAAATAAAATATAGGTTGTTTTGTCAGGTGTTTGGGACACCCTGTAAATGTTGGAGTTGGATGAGAACAATCGGTGAAAGATAATGTTCGAATTTTTTCTCTATAAAATCTTACCTTCATCTTTTACTGGACTAGGTGCATCTTCAGGTACAGTCTCCTCAGCGTCATCCATTAGCGATACTACTTCATCAAGGGTTCCAGGAAGTTCTTCATCATCATCATCCAAAACAATTTCTAAACCGGGAATCAGTTTACTAGGAGTCTCGTCCTCAGTCCTACTTTGGTCCATACTCGATTTCTATCAAATTTAATTATATGACTAAAATACTACACTAATGTTTACATAGAAACACTGTACGCGATTCACGAACATTACTAAAAATGTACAGGTGCTAATCAGGAAAACATTATTTAAAATCGTTTTGTTGAAGTGTGAAGTCAGTTATCAATACCGCATTGAAAAACTTACTTGATGGTCTTCATAGCAGATTGGATGATACGTTTTTTCATCAATTCTCACAGAATTCCGCAAATGCCATTCTTCTTTTTCTTCGTTGAAGAATTGCTCGAAAACATCCCTAGATTAAACATAATCGATAAATATCAAGAAACTCGAATCGGATAAATTATAAGTACTCAGTTCTTTAAAAATCGGTAATTACCTGCATACGTAACAACGTTCGTCGGTAGTCCCAGGGTCTGCAGTTACGCTGGGAATTTCCACTTCTTCTTCAGCTTCTTCGGCCACCTCTACTTGTTGTTGTTGATCGAAATAATTTTTCTCTGCAAAAATAATTAATGTTGAAATGACTTACATACTGCAAAAAATGAAACTGACAAATATTTATTGTCATTTTTTTCACCTCTTTCTTCCAAATCTTCCAACTCCTCGTAGTTTTTCCAATCTGCCAATGAATAGTACCATTTTCGGCTGTTTGCGACTCGTGCATTCTTTTTTCCCTTGCGATTTTGTCGGAAATGCCAATCTAAATGCTGACTGTACCACATGCTGGCCTCTGGCGAAAATCGCATACCACAACTTGAGCATTGCATGCCAGTATAAAGTTTAGCATATAAAGCACCCTGCCGAATCTTTAAGGTTTCCGGTCTACCAAAACTAACCGGCTTCAATGCAGTTGATATGTTACGCTTTTGGGGTTTCGATGAGGTCTGATCTTGAAAACCGTAGGGCTTCTGAACTCCTTCAAGTTGAACAGGAACGTCATTATCAAAATTATCAAACCACGCAAAAGAGTACTTACCTTTTCCATTACCTACAAACGAAGCGACTTCTTTCGGAAGTGTAAGTTGTGGAACGGAAAAAACAGGTGGATTGGTAATCGCGACATCAGATTGCTTATTGTCCTGAGTAGTGAGAAACCCGGAATCGACCAATTTTTGAAACAACTCATTTATATTGAGCGTGGGGTTGGGCGCTGGTACGTTGATAGTGGAAGTGCTACTCACTGCCGGGGTAGCACTTGGTTCAAGACCTGGAAGTTCCACTTGGTAGCCTCCAGTGGAAGGAGCTGGCGTAAGCGATTGCGATAACACATTAGATATAACGTCAAGGTTACCTAAAAAATGTTAAATATTGTCAGGTTGCAATTATTGCTAATTTAAAGCGTTTGCTTTCATAAATTTGTGTAAATTCTACTTATAATTGAAATATTTTAACCATATCGAGTTTTAGATCATTTTAACGGGCTTACTTTTTAAACTGAACTCGTACTAAAACGCTTAATAATAGGCGCTTTCAAAGGAGATTCTCTAATAAACGCATAAGCTTTAGTTAGAATTAGAAATGTCGATGTTAGTGTCACTAAGTAATCACACATAGGTACTAAATTAAAATGTTGCCAAGAACAAAATCACCAATTTTGGCTTTAATCCGCAGCTCTTCAGAACCAACAGGAATTATTTCTCTGGTGTAATAATGCTTTAATATTACATCCCAATGCAATCAGTGACGGTTTCTGAAATCTCAAAGCGTATCCTGGGCACACTATATATATTATAATATACAGTGTGTCCCGTAAACATGCGACAATACATCGCCTGTTGAAAGGTCCATCCTTGAGAAGTCAGAAAATGAAAGAATAGTACTAATAAAAATATTATGCTTTTTGAGATATTTAAACTTTTTTGAAAATCGACCAAAACTCCCATCATTTGATATTTCGTACTAATATTTTAGTTTCGGAAATGGTCGCAGGTCAAAAGTCCATCAACAGATTTTGAATGTTTGCTTTGCATTTAAAAATATATATTTCATTACACATTCCTTGTAACTCCATTTTTATTATTTATCTTTTGCTTCATACTGTAGCAATGGATGGATAGCTATCTAGATGTCGATAAACACAAAAAGTAGTCGGTTATCTGAGGCATGTACAATTTTTCCCATACATAACAGTACAAAATATTATTCCAAATAACGAGAAAAACTGAAAGTAAATGTTCAAAGTGAGCCCCATTGGCGGCAGACTCGGCATCTTTGTATTGAGCCACGTTGAGCTTGGCTAATTCCCTGCGCTGCTCTAAAAGCCCTTTGCCGTACCTCTTCGCGAGTGCCTGTAGGCCGGAAGTAAACTTTTCTTTCGGACAGCCCCAATAAAAATTTAGTGGACTTAAATCCGGCGAGTGTAGTGGCCACAAAATACGACCTTGAAGTCCACTCGCACATCTATGTGCAAAAACGTTGTTTAGGTGTTCTCTTATAATCAATTGATGAGCATAGTGGACATGGCAACCGTCATGTTGAAACCACACTTATACTCTATATACTCTTATACAGCAATAATATTGGTCTTGGAGTAATTCTGAAAGTTGATTTTGCAAATGTTGCACATATAGCATTAAAGTGTTCAGGTAATTTTACTGGTCATATAATATTGTGGTTGACTATCCCTGTATAAACGTTGATTGTAAATTGATGCCTAAAAGCATGTAGATTCTCCGTTTGCCACCTGTTAAAGGAATGTATGTTGCAAATACCACCTCGCTTGCATAAAGACGCGTCTGTTCAATACACATTTTACATATTCTCAAAGGGTGTACCGCCATGATGACATAATAATTATACCGCAAAATATAATTTGGAAAAAAGACCGGATTAATTTTTATCAGATTGATAGATACCAATTTTTTTGCTAATTAAATAATATAATGCAATTTTTTGCTATGTGTTGTTTTAAGTCAATAAATTGTGACAAAACGGTATTATATGGTGGAAAAATTGTACTTATTTCAGCTAACTGGCGAAAACATATTTACTGTTTAAGAAATAGTTATTTTACCATTTCAGATTGCAGAAGAAGGTGCTAATTTTGTGCTTATGGGCATCAAGATAACTATCAATCCTTTGCTACAGTATTAAGCAAAAGATAGATAAAAATTCAGTTATAAATAATGTGTATTAAAATGTGTGTGTTCTTAATATAAAGCATACATTCATAATCTGTTGATGAGATTTTGAACCAGCACCAATGCCAAAACTAAAATACAAAAGAAACTTTTTCTGCGTAATGTTGCATAAAAGTAATAGTAACCGAAGTCAGGAAAATAAATCAAAATAAAGTAATAGTAACGAAATATAAAGTGATGTCAGTTTTGGTTGAATTTCAAAAAACAGGAAATATCTGGAATACAATGATATTTTCTCAATCTGATCCCTGCTTATGGGATACATAGTACTGCTTACAAAAGTAGAGATCAACGAGAACAGGCATTTGAAATCCTAACAAAATTCGTATGGATGGATGGACATACCGCACACTATTCTACCATGAAATTAATGTTCAGAATGAAAATGAAACTGGCGTGCCAGTATTGCAATTTTGTTCAAAACATACTTGATTGGTGTACAAATAGAATTTTCCCGACTAAATCCATGCATGTGTACCACACACACCACAATTCTATGTATTTTATATGTTTTCAATGATAATCAGTCAAATGGCAAGTACAAATACAGCTAATTTGTGTAGTAGTCTCATACAGCAATCGTAACTTACCTAAACCGGTTTGCAATATATTGTTGAAGAAGCCTGGGGAATTACGTCCATTATCTGGAGACTGATGTCCCCTCGCTTGATTCAATTTACTGGTATCAGGCCGCAAAGGTTCAGCCTCTAAAGGCCCAGATAGTACAGGTTGAATGTTGGTTTCATCTCGAACCGGGCTGGAACCTTCTTCCCCTTCCATGTCTTTAATTCGAACAAACCCAGGTCTGATGCCTTTTGGCAAAACTGAAAACCGTATAAAATGTTTTTTGCCGTGTATAATACAAGGTTTAGGGAGACCACCAAATTCAACATTAAATGGCACATCATTTATTAACACCCTTTTCAATGCATCTACAAATTTTATTGTACACGGCTCGCCTTCCACCATGAACGTTTGCAATTTGCCGTCGAGAAACACGGGGATCATTAGGGTCGCGTTGATGATGAGATTGATTTTGCCGACCACAAGATCGGTTCTCTTGACCTCTCCTATTTTGACTTGAGGAAGAGGTCCGTCTAATTGCACTGTCATATTAATGCTGCTCACACAGATGTGAACTGGTGGTCCACCAAAAAAGCATTCAAACCCGAGATCGTTAATAAATATTTCGCGGCTAGGAACTCCAAGCTTCACGCGGAATGGAAAATTGTTTATTGTACACTCCGTGTAATCGTTCCCAAACATTAGTAAATACGTCTCTTTGTTGTTAAAAATCACTCTTCGCGCACCGCTTTGGAACGAAATTTCACGAGGGTCATCATAGTTGATGAAAATAATGGCGGTTTCATTATAGATTCGAATGTCTCTAGGAATTCCGTCAATGTTCAGTGTTTTATTTTCCTCGTGTACTATTGTCATTTCCAAGTCTTCACTCGGACTTATTGCGATTGGACTTCTGGAAGAGTCATCAGGAAAAGATCCTCCCCATCTAGGATGTTGCTGCTGATGTAACCACGGTCTTATTGGTGGTCTTGGTTGAGGACCTTGAAGAGGTACACGGCCTCTTCCTCTCCAATCACTCCCGCCTCTAAAACGAGTTCGCCGATTATCTCCTTTTGACATGTAAGATCCATTGTCTGATGTGGATGACACACTATCGGCACGTTGCACTTGACCCATCGGGCCTGGCATATGCATGCGCAACCTCTCATCTTTATCATTGAATGGAATCGCACGATGAGATAAAGAAGCCTTTGGGCTATCTTCTGAATCCGAGCCGAAATCTTCATCACTGATCTCTTGAAGAGACATATCAACTAACGCTTCTTCGTGATCTTTTTTCTTAGCTTGACGCAATTTATCTTGCTCGATTTGGCTCAAGAATTTATTCAGGAATTGCTTCTCTTGCTCACTTGTCATATGACCAGATCGAATTGCCTTCTCGTCTTCAGATGATATCTGAAGACTTATTGGTCGCAAATCTTTATCAGTTGAAGTTTGTTGGATCTTGTTTTTATGGACTGAAACAAAAATTGCTCTATAAGATTTAGCATTTAAATAATGCACAGAAATAAATTACTAATATAATATTATGATAAAAAAGTAAAATAGCTTTGTGTCTGTAATAATATTGACTATCATCATCGTTTCGCGATGTATATTAGTTTCATTACATTTAGGAATGTTTTCCGGGCTTTGAAGCCGTGGTCTATCGGAATTTCTTCCTGGAATGTAATTTAACCGGCCGTGAAAGCCTTCATAGTCTGATATATTAGTTTCATTACTCGATGAGCGAACGAATCGAAACGAAACTTGCTTCATTTGTTCATCGGTTATCGGTTCTATTCATATGTTCGCGTACAGGGGGATCATCCTGGGTGTTTGTAACGACATATAGTTTATAAACTTTGTAAAATATAGTCTCAAAAACTTTGATAGATAGACGTAGCTAGTCTATCATAAATCTCGATTTGCTTGGGATCAACATTGATTTATATCGAGCGGCATGCATGGAAAATATATTTACAAACATTACATTATATGATTGAAATCCAAAATGTTATAACAGGAACGCAGTGTAATATTTTTAAGCAGTTAGGCACGTTTAATAGGGTTCAACTATGGCTCTACTTAAGGGATCAAATACAACACTGGTCACTGTTTATAAATGGCAAGGGATGTCACACGTTTATCACTTTAATTTTATTAAAAATTATTCCCCTCATTGGTGTTCATGATGTTATTGTAATTATCACCTTAAATTCTGATGAATTTTTCAATTTTAAATTTTAATGCGTTTTATTTCAGTATTATTTGCTGGTCGTTTATTACAAACTAAATAAGTATAACACAAAATACATTCTTGACTACTCTTTTCCTGATATTATATTGCGCACGCTACTCATATACAAGGTGATTCAAAATTGGCGTCGTTCTTTTGAAAGGATAGTAGGGGCTATCTTGGAGAGTACGATACAAATATTGACATTTTTTTCCGAAAATTTCCAGGTATTAACAGTTATTTCAACTTGGAGCTCATGTACTTTATGTCTGTCGGATTTTGGCATTCTTTCTAATTTTTCCTTAAATCATACTGAAAATAAAACACATTCAGCTAAAAAATGCGGATGGTCCCTAGAATCATGCTAGAAAACATTTACAAACTCTGATAAAACCTCCATATTGCGCACAAAGTATGGCATATTTACGTCATACTTTGTGCAGTGTTACCAGACTGCACAAAAGAGTTATATGTAAATGGAATAGTATACTTTCGTGCGAGTGCTGTTAGTTTAAGTTTAAAGATGCGTTGAATTTGGATCGATGTAGGTTCACCTTTAATTCAGATATTTGATTTTTCAAAGAAACTGTGCTTCCGCAAACACCAACAGTAATTGTGTATTTTCAGTTATGAGATAAATAACCGTAAAAACAAATGCTGTTAACACGAAGTGCTAAACAAAATCATGTTAAGTTGTAAAATAATATACAGAATTGAAAATATATCCTAATTAATGAATACTATTTGGCGACTATAAGCCGACTACGAACAACTAGACAACAACGACTACGACATTTAAATGTTCATATTTTCTCCTTAGGAAAATATTTCCTAATATACAATATATTAAAAATTTACTTTATTTTATTTATATACTTTATGCCTGTTATTTAAAGGAAATTTCCCTTGTCGAAAAGTGCAAGTATTATGCATGGGTAAAATAAGTGCCAACATTGCATTTTGTTTAATTTCTGGGGCCGAAAGCCCGTGTCCCATGCATCCGTTTGTACTATGATACGATGTTACGAAAGTGTTTCTATTGGTTGGGTGATCTGTCAATTCGTCAAGTTAAAAAATGTTTTAATTGTTTACATATTATATTTTATGTTGAATTTATTGTAAGTTTTAATAATGAAAACTACCCTTTTACGACAAAATAGGATTAAAAAAGTGGATCTGTTTTTATTATTATGGATTAGCCACAACAGGGAAAGTTAAAATACACGAAGATTTTGGGTTTCAGACCATATTTCATAACATAATATAAACGAATATTTCATAACATAAGTATTCTCAATGGATTCGGACCGATCCCTGAGTGGTACCGAAACCTTACCTAGATATGAACTCCGGAACTTTGACGAAAACGAAGTAAAATTAAATTTTTAAACATTAATTTGAATTGACAGATGTAGATTGAATTCACAGATACTAACAATCTATACTCGACCGATACTTCGCCGAGAATTCACGAAATACTATTTATAAATCGATCTGTCGGTTGAGGACGATCTCGTACTTCGCGGAGCATGAGCCGAGTATTGGCTTGAGTATCGTTTCCAACCGGTTTATACGGGGCATTAGAGTCTCAAGAACGAGAATGGCCAAGACTTGCGTATTGTAAAGCGAAACTCGATATAGAACGAAGATCGGGCTTAAGAACGACCTCGACCTTGTGCAGCGCGAGCTAACTCTTGATTTGAGATTCATTCAAAAATACGAGCATTGGTGTCTTTTCTCATACGAATATTCTTGGAAGCATTTTCGAAGTCCATGGATTTCCGGTACGAACAAAATTGCATTTAAAAAATTTACTATTATGCATAACATATAATAACGCACATATTGTTGGTAGAATATTAATAAAAACTTACATGACTTGTTCATCACTTTCTCCCGATTGGTAGCATTCGCTAGCTTGGCTCTGACGGCATCGAAGTTACTTTTCTTGGGAGCTAAAGATGTCATCTCCTGAACGACGGTTGCATCCTTCTTGGAGGATATGATTGGCGGTGGGGGCGTAGGCGGTCGCTCTATAACGGTAGCTTTCCGTTCAGAATCAGCGTGCATAGGTAGCTGTCGCAAGTCGGTATCTTCGCTCCCAAACAGCCTGCGAAAAAATAATTGATAAAGACTTTGTTGGGAAGAAAAGAAGGGGAAGTTTTCACAATAATAATCACACTTACACATCAAAGCTTTTTCTCTTCGCCGGTGGCTCCGATGTTTCAGACGATCTCTTCTTGGTTGAAGTTAGTGCTGACTTCCGTAAGTCGACATCCATGGAACTAATTGGTGAAACATGTGTGCTTGCTTCGGGGGCTATAACATTAAGATAATTATATAAACAAAACACAACTCTCCAATATAAAAAACTAATACTCAAATAAATTGGTACTAATAAAAACCAAATACATTTGTTTCAATTTCAGCTCTTTTCAAGTTTAGAATAGTTGTTTTACATTTTGCCCAAAAATTGAAATCGGTGAGAGGAATGTAAAGTATTCGAATATTCGAAAAATTCTTGTAAATATAAAAAAGAAAACTTACACTTCTGCTTCACTATTAGATTCTCTGCAGACGAATTTTTGTCATTCTTGTCTGACTGATTAGATGAAGCTGTGAGGTCATCATCATCCTGCTGCACCGGGGGGCTGTCCACCAAATTGCGCCTGACATAATTGCGACTCTTACCCTTTACATTTTTAAAAGTGGAAGATGTCTGTTTCGAGTCACTGGAGCGTTTCTCCTCCTCCTTGGGGGACACCTTTTCGCGTTTATTCGGAAAGGTGGTCGTGTCAAAATCGTGATTCCGTTTTGTTTCTGGTTTGTCCCTTTTCCGATTTTTACCAGGTACCCGTTTATTTTTAGACATTGGATGTAAATTGTTAGAACTAGCACTAGATAAATTGCTGTTGGAGCTGGAAGTAAACCTCGAATCGTTTATAGATTTATCAAAGTCGGCACGAGAGTTTTTGTCGACTTTTTGACTAGGATCCGAGTCGCGAATAAGCGAAGAATCATCGCGCGTTTTACTAGCATTTCTATTTTTCTTGTCATTCCTACTGGACAAACGAGGATCTTTGCTAAAATTTCTAACACCTACTTTATTAGTTATATGTTTATTGGTGTCAAGAACTGTACTGTTGGGAAGCATGCCAGCACTACCGGTGGTTTGTTGAGATAAATTATCCAATGTTTGTTTATCTTGTTGTTGACGTAACAAACGTGGATCTCTGATTGGCCTAGCTGCAGCCAAAGCTGAGTTCACTGGATTAATCTTTAATTGGTTGGTATGGGGTTTTTGAACCAAGGAATTTATCTGAAAAACAGTTAAGTTTAAAAAATTGCAATCCAAATAAATTATTAATACAATTTTTAAGTTTCTCAACTCTCTCAAAATTTCCACTTTTAAGGATTACGGGAAGGGATTTTTAGGATTACGGGAAGAAATATTAATTCATTTACCATGTCTGTTGGCCTAGGTTTCCCAACTGCATCTGGAAGGAACTGCTTGGCAACTTCCGGTTTCAATAAAATGTTCTGCAAATAACGAATACATGATATTTACATTTTTGTCCTACCATACAACTAAAAATATTCACATTTGCGAAAGTTGAAAATATTGATAATAGCCTTGGTAACTATTATTTTCATATTTAGTGTTATCAGCAGTCTATGGCATATGTATAGGAATTATATCTTTATATATAGATATTAGCTATATTATGCCATTTTTTTGCATGTTCTGACTGTAATATAAACAATTGATGGGGGGAAATACATTCAAAATAAGAAACGCGTGGAGAAGAAAGGTTCCTAAACTTACTGTGGCCACAGAAGGCACTCCTCCAGCCTTCATCTGCTCTTGCAACTTCACTTGCGTTTGCAACACTTCCAGTTCCAAGGTCTTTCTTTGTAGCTCTAATAACTCCTTCTGTTTTTGCATCAACTGCTCCTGCATCAGTCGAGTTTCTTTGTCCAAATCTGCGGAAACCGGCTTGGTTGGCAATACAGGAGCTGTTGGAGTAACAACTTCTATTGGAGAGGCAGCAGCAACTTTACTCTTAGTTGTGGCAGGCTGAAAATAGTACAATACTGTTATGGATTGGCAATCCACAAAAAGGAGAATCAAAACTTACAGTAGTCTTGAGAAACTTGGGGTTCAGATGAATACTATTTGTTGGTTGGGCAGTTACTGGCCAGGCAGGGTCGATCTGATGAATTTGAACATCGATAGCATACAGCTTCATTTGTGGGAAAACGTCGTTCCATGTTTGTCGTAGTTTGAACATTTCCAATCGGGTCTTTTCATCCACCTTAGAAAGAAGGGCCAATAATAACAAGACAAATATGATTAGATTAGTGAAATAAGTGAGAAGAAATAGTGCATGCAGAAAAGAGTTTGTCCAATAATTCGAATATATCATCTAGAAGAAGTACGGAATTTGATAAAATGAAATTGAAATGTTCGAACGATAAATAGTATTTCCTGAAATTAACTTAAAAGTAATAGGTATTATGAAGTCCCATTAGAGTATTGATTTAGTATAGCAAATACTTAACGCTATCACCACATTCAGCAATATTTAAAGGCAAAGGAATCGAAAAATAGTTCCAAATTAAGTTTTGTCTATAAAACAATTCTTTTTATTATACTAAAACTATTATTGTGAGTACGATACATGCAACCAAAGCAGAAGAGATACTTACTTTCTTGAAAACTGTGCAAAATGTAGACACAATGTTCTGACTAAATAAGCCCGTGTATGTTTCTCCGACGTTCTTCACTATACAATCAATGAGGTACAAAATTGGCAATTTAACGTCCGTTGCGACCTGTATTTGAAAAGAGAAAAGCTGCTTGTTTACCTTTGGTTTACGATTTAAAAAAATTCAAAACATCTTGGTAACTTTTTATTAATCACCAGCATAATAAAATGCTACACCCAAAGGTACTCAAGCACATTAGGAAATCATTGATGAGAAAATGCCTCAAAAATCTGATTCTCTGCAAATACTGAGTCAACTAAAATAAGTCGATATATATTCACCATACATGATAATAACACTTGCTACGGATTTATCATGATATAATGTTACTGTGATAACCCGAACTATCCTATGTAAGAATTTTAAAGTGATTTGATGAATGCATTCTTGAAAACACTTTATTAGACTGAGCGAGTTAATAAAAATATACCAATGATGCATTGCAATTTATTGCAAGCAACTCCATCCTGTAGTGAGGTGGAGTTAATTATGATAAAACTATATTCTAAAATAAGCATATAATACAACTCTGATTTGCAAATTTTAGATTTTTCCCAAATATAATCACTTTTTTACAGCATTGCAAACGTGTCCGAATACACCCACTTAATACCACAATTATATATATTTCTGTCGAAAACTCTGCAATATAGACGACATTTGGTTCAAGTCCTGGGAGTGTTTACCACCAGTAAAGCTATAACTTGAGGCAGAATGAAACCATAATATATAACCAATCAAAAATAATATATCTTGCAGATATCTGAACTCCGTCAAACAAAAAGCATAACTTCAGCTCGAGGTCCAATATTTCATAACAGCCAAGGAATATGCTTCCAACTCAAATTGCAGACAAAGAATGTGGACAAAGAATATTTGATATCAATATTTCCCCTTTTCCAGTTTTTTTTTTCAGTGGTGCTTGTCCTGTTAGAAGGCAGCCATCACTAGTTCCATTGATTCCGCTTGTCTCGTAAGCCTTACTTCTTATAATATTCTTCTAACAGTTTGGGAACATATATGCAGAACAAACGTATGTGTGTATAGCAAGAAATGGGAAGAATAAGAAATCGTAAGTAATCAACGAGTTACATAACTGGTGTGCCTTAAACACTGGACTGCTACAAATTACACAATATAGTTAAACACTGAGACCATCATATTCTATTACTATAATATTATTCTCATTAATTCATGAGTGGTCAACTTCGACTTTTTACTTATTAGTGGACTGGTAAAGGACAGGTTTGCAAATGTAGATGCTCTAATATTATCTGTATTTTTCAATACAAACGTTTCATACATATACTTATGTCTGCTGTTTCCTTGTGTAGTTTTATTTCCGACACACAGTGCTACGATAATATATCTGATTTATTTAAAGAAAAGCTATTTTCACCTTATGTTAATTTAAAGAGGTTTGATCGATCTGCACTTCGTTGTTATTTTACACATCCTTCGGTTTAAAACGATTAGTCAGCTTGTCGATAAACATTTTATTATGAATTTGAAAAGGCAACATTTGGAAATGTCAAAAAATGTTCATTTGCAAGAATGCAACGCAAAATCATTTCTAAATGCCGTTTTCTATAGTTGACTTGGATGATGTCTGGAACACATCTCAAATAAAAGTAACTTTCAGAAGTACACACAAAAATTAACATGATGTAGAAGGATGTATCTATAACACTTTCTTAAGATCAGTATCCCATGTCATTATTTCAATAACTGAATTACACTGGAGTCTCATTACTATTGCAAATGTTCGCAATGAAATGTGAATGTCTTATATTACCTTACATGTAAAAATCATCTGTAATGTGATAAAAAATAACAAAAGCAAAATGTCATGGAAAAATTGGCCCACCTTACTTTCAAACCTTTATTCAAATATATCACAAAAAATACGCTTATAATCAACTATTTACAAGGCCAATTTAATGCTCCACTCAACGTCTAATATTTTCCACTTGGAAATAATCTTAAAAATATTTATATAGAAATGGTTTTAAACCAGGGTGGTTTAGATGGATCTACAAAATTTTAAGAAAATGTCATGTAGTTTTTTTAGCACCGAAAAGCTCATAAGCTCATAGATGACAGACTCAAGATATTCAACGTTAAGGAATAGATGCAACTTGCTTTGCATGACTTGAAAAGTATATAAACTGGTTTTCTGACAAGTCCACCGTCGAAAGAAAACGTGAACATTATTAAAAACGTGAAACGCATCTGAATAAATCAATTGCGATATTTATAAAATTATTTAAGAGAGTTCTCAATCTAGAAAAAACAGAAAAATAACTCAAATGGAGACATATCTAGTTTCCTTTTTTGACAACCATCTAGCCTCGCCATAAACTCTATCGAACGTACTATGTTGCTAATTAAACTATTAGTCGATCAATTAATTTTGAAGTTAGTATTTAGATTTTCAAATTTTAACCAAAGTTTATAGATTAAGTCAAGCCACACTGAATGAAACTAGTTAAAATAAAATAGCCACGTATTAATTAAATTACCAATTTTGATATAAGAAGAACTTGTAAAAGCAGACTAAATTGAGAGCTACAGCCACATTAGGCCAGTTAACTATTGGAAATTGTTTTAGTTATTGAACAGAAATTTTTTGAAAAGTGACTAACTAATAGAGTATGTATTTGGTCGTTACAAAAAATAATTTTAATATAATTCTAAATGTAACTTGTGGCGTCAAACATTCTAAAGTTAACAATCAAATTTAAAAATTATGATGAGATTGATTTTTGATAGTCTAAATTCCATGTACATTGTATGATAAATGCCATGTATACATATATGTTACAGGCAATGTATCATCGAAATCAAGCATTCTGCAAAGTGACAAACTCGCCAGGCCATTGGCAGAATCATTGCTACTTTGGGTAATCCATTGACGGCACGGTATTTTAGACAATCTGCAGAATGCCGTATGCGCTAGTCAATCTGATCAGATCAGGTTAATCTTCATATTGACAGACAGTGGGCATGAAACCGGATACCGTTGCTTTTACTATTGCAACGGAACTTTGCTGTTTAGTTCTTTACAAGCAAATTTTGTTGTTTTGTATTACAGATTACAACCACTTTGTAAAAATTACTCTGTTAGCAAATGTGTGACCTTTTGATTATTAGTCCTAATAGCGTCTTGTGGATATGTTGTTTTGAAGCAATTTGGTATTCAGGTTTATAATGCAGTGTAAAAAACGGCAATTTTTAACAATGAGAAAACATACATTAACACGAACTGAGCCTAGTTCTATTAATATACGCAAAAATCAAAATATCTTTCACATTATTATCGAGGTAATGACTTGTGTTTTGTATTTAGGTTATTATTGTTGATAAGAGATATGTTAATTTTAATTAACCTAATTTAAACGAAATAATTTTACAATAAGTGAAAAATATTTGTACACTGCATTATAGATTAAATTTCACCAGTTTTTTCTTTTCGCTCGCAATTACCAAATGACACTAAAGTAAGTAGCAAAGTTTCGTAGCATCAGCTTTATGCACACTGCCAAGTCAATGTGAAGAGTAAAAATTTTAAACACTCAGATTGACTAGCACGTACGGCATTTTGCAGATTGCCTAAAGCACCGTAGTCAATGTGCAGATTTTCCAAAGCAGTAGTGATTCTGTAAAGTGCCTGTCGGGTTTTGATCAGTTAGTTTGCGGAATGTTTAGACATTGTGCAGATTTCCGCATTTTGTACATTGCCAGTAACATATATACTAGTTTGCTTTGATTAGAGTTGGATAAAACCTACGTTTTGTATGAAACATTTATATGTATAATTACAATTGATTAAATTGGAAAAAGATCTTAGATAAAATTTGATGGCTGTTTTCGAATCAAATGTTGACAAGTGACAAAATACCAAAGTATAACTTAGTCAACCGCCCCAAAAACAAATGTGTGCTCATCTGGAAATACCCTGCCAAAACCTTAAGTTCTAGTTAACTTTAAATGACGACTTGAAAAAACCCGCAGAATATAATGCAGAAATGATCAAGAATTTTTAACAATTAAACAATGTGAAACTATGGAAAACACTGCTCGAAATCGTGGTAGATAATAAAAACATAATGAAAGACTTGCTCGGAAATATGTTTATGAAGGTAGCCGTGCACTATTACAATTTATCGGAAAAGGGATTTAGTACTCAAAAAAGTTGTAAAACATACATTTAATGAACATGAAGATTGAAATGAAAGTCACATGCCCCTAATGGTACCGGGTGGAATTAGTAATTATTATCTTACATTTCATTGGCAAGAAATTTCAAAACTTACAGAGAAATTGGTAAAAAGAAGTTCGAACGGAAAATTACATTTGAATCCCAATTAAAAAGGCAAACTTTGAAACAGAAGCAGTTTTTATCAAAAGGTTTCCTGGAATCAATTAATGACTGTTAAGCAATGGAATTGAAATTGTATTTTTTCGATTTTCACACGGATTTGAAACTTTGGTAATTGCAACTCATACACGAATGAATGGGGTTGAGGAGAAAATACAGAGAATTGACTGTTTGCCAAAATTGGAAGCTCCAGTGATTCAATTTCTAGCCAGGTAACAAGGTTTTGAGCATCAATCATTTTGAGCTTTATTCAAAATCAATGTTTGAAAGTCTATTTGAAACAAGTTCGAAGCAGATAAAACGAAATTGATTCGAAATAGATAAATATGATCTTATTTAAAGGGTTTGCAAGCCAAACCCTTTAACTCAAAAACACACATTCACTTCATATTACAAAGTGGTAAAATTGATGAAACGTTAAAAAAATAATTTCTTAACACAGTTTTCAAATGACTTCGGTTTTATGACTATATTTTCTTCACTGTGTCTAGTAAGTTTCATTTTTGAGTTTGGCTTTCAAACTTTGCCAGATAACCAAGAGCTTATTCTAGTACATAGTATTATAAGGAATCAGGACATGCCTATTAGATAGATTTAATTGACAACTATACAGATTAAAAAGTGGTCTAACGCGGTAAGACCCCAATGAATTTACGGTATTGTGGATGGAGCAAGCAGTATCAAAAACAGTTAGTATTAACTGAAAGTGCCCAAGTTATTCAATTTATAGTTGAGTGTAGCTTATAATTGGCCCCATAAGAATAATTATGTAGGCGTCTAAACTAAGAATACTGGAGTAACAAATAAATATTGACCTTATAGAGATGTTCTTCAATAGCTTCCACTATTGTTTTCGCATTCGGCAGGTTTTCTTCGGCCAACATTGTTAATACATTTATCAACGGTTTGCTATTGAAAGTCAAATCGGCCAAACTCGACGTATATTCGGTCTTAATTTCTTCCGGCGTGGTCATTTTGAAGCGCGTTCATTCACCACAAAACTGAAAATTATAAACACTTTTCATTAATGACATTAACATTTACTGTTATTATAATAATAACAAATTGTGTGTGACTATAACGAGGTCGATTAATACAAACAAATGGCAACCTCACTGCATATGGTCTACGCAACAGAAATTTGAGGTTACCAACAAGTTAGAGCATCTGATGTTGCCAAGTGTATGTACTGATAACTCGTGGCTAATATCAATAACGCGTCATAAGAATGTATTATTATTATTATTACATTAAAGAAACGAAATTGAGCGATTGCTTTGTTAAACGCTTGAGATTGGGCAAATCACTTAAATCTACTTGGGCCCAACAGCTTTTCAAACGAAACTAGACTCTGGTGAGTGCGGATGAACATTCAATTCACTACTGACGTATGTTGCAACAATTAAATCACTTTATACCTAAAATGCTACTTAGCTTCAGCTACCTACCTTTAGCTTACCTTCAGAAACTTCAAACTCTTTCACTGGTTAGTTCCGATAAACATCATCAACTTGATAAATGGCACAAGTTTCCTCAACATACACACAGATTTGACGCGAACACCTAAACACGATATCAGATATTGGGCAATCCACTAAGTACTGAATCGTCAATGGCGGCCGCACTGACATTACAATCGGCCTAAGGCGGCGATGTCAAATGTAGTCTCGCAAATTACGGAATCAGGAAATGTACATCAGAAAACATTTCTATGAAAAATTATTTAAATTATTTTTTTTTAAATATATCTTACTTATTGCCTGATCAAGTCTTCCGGTCTTCATTTTTCAAAATTTAGTAATTTAATAAACGGAATATGCATTAAAAACGGTACTGTTGGGGTAAATTCCTTTAAGGTAAATACAATTAAAAGAAAATTTCCAAATAAATGCACATTTCATTTTAAAACAAATTGTCAAATTCATTCTGAAATATCGCTATTTAATTAGCGGGTAAGATTGATGAAATTTCACTTTTCCTAGATCTATGTTGATTTCCGCACTTTTGGCACCGCCGCACCGTTCATTGCCAGGATAGCCAATCGAATGACAACAAACTAACTTATTCAAATTGCTAATAACGTTCAAGGTTCCTAATGCCCACTTGCACCAAACTTCTTCTAAGCACGTCCTTACCTAAGTATACTTTGAAATTTAAGTCCGACTTAAGTTTCAATGAGTTGCACCATCCGTTTTTCACGTGTTGTTTCTAACCGAAATTCGAGACCTTTTTAAAATTTTGTTTCACTCATGGCTGCAAAACAGAAAGGGTCTCCTAATTTTGGCACTTCTGAA
>NW_026017110.1:14956649-14965809 GCF_020466585.1 Dendroctonus ponderosae | reverse complement strand
TGAGAACGATCTCGTACTTGGCCAAGCATGAGCTGAGTATCGGCTTGAGTATCGTTTGTAAATACGGGCCTAAATTGTACAGGTTGCCTGGTAACCATATTGAATGGAATATTATTGAAACTTTTCTGTTTTAACGTTGAATCAGTTAATGATCAGTTAACAGTGGGTTTGTTATCATCTTTAACGCCCAGAGCGTTTGCATTGCGTAAGCTTGCAATTAGTTGACGTTTATAATTGAATTGCTTAATAAGTATTTGGGAATAAATTGCTGTTCAAACAATATTTGAACATTTGTACAGAGTAGTTGGGCTTGTGACCTTCTCAATGTGAAATTCCGGAAACGGGGTGCCATTTTTGGCACGTCTCGGGCCATTATAGAATTTAGAATCAAGGACGGGGTTGCGTTGAGATCAAGAAAGGGGACATTTCACATCCTGAGGAAACAATGTATTTCGCTCGGCATATGGCCAACTTTCTACACCAGAGACAAGTACTTGTCTCTGTTCTACACTTCATTCTTTCAACTACCATTACGAATTTCTATAATTTTTCTTCTTCTTCTTCTTCTTTATCTTTGGCACAAAACTTCTATAATTTTTAATCACGGATTATTTCATAATTGACATCTTGACATCCATCTATGACGGAAAATAGGTTATGTTACGTGAAATGTTTTATTCAATTTTTTGAAATAATCAAGAAAATGGATATCCAATGTGATACTGAGGAAAATAATGAAGACATTTATTTATTAGCCGAACAGAAGATTCAGTTTGGCGAAAGCCTGAAGGTGTACATCGATGAGCACCCCAATGTTGATGGACTTCAGAAATTAAGCAGAAAAATTAACCAAGAATTGAAATTCTTGAAAAAAGTAAGTTTATATTGAAATAAGCGTTCAAACACTAAATACTACATATACTAAATTTGCTTCAATCCTTCTAAATTCGTATTACCATAATTATCTCAATTATATTTGCCTCAAAAGTTCCGATTGCCATCATTTATGATAACATAAGGCAAAGATCTTAGGATAAAAAACAGGGCTAGACGTCTAAACTAATCTTCCATTTCATAGCCAATTTCGGTCTGATTAAGTACATAAGTAATAGCCAAGTAAGCAATACAATATTTGTTTCATTATTAAATCGTTAGCAATTTTTACTATTTGCAGTTACATTAGTATTCATGTTTGCATCTTTAGCTATCGGTCTTATTTGCTTTGTTAAACGGATTATCATAATGTTTTTTTAATTGAAAGTCCTTTGCCAAGTCATCGACCCTCAATAGAGGTAGAATCGCTACGTTTCTGTTTTTTGCACAAAGTATCTGAATGGTGATTCAGCATTTCTAGAGATTGTTCAGAGCAACAATAGAAGGCATTTGAGTATAAGAACGTTATGTGCAAGTATTAATTTGTAATAAAATCAAATCAAACAATCTTGGCTATAAGTTTGCTACATTTACTCCTTTAAAACATATGATAAGACCTTGGTGCAGAAAAAAACAATTAGAACGTTTCATTTTGAGGAAGAGGTTCTTAACCGAGTTGCAAATGAACTTTCGATTATCACTCGTAAAATTACGCCAACCCTGGACGCGCCTCAAGATTCCGTCTCGCGTGTGCTACATGATACGTGAGCCATTTTATCCATACCATTTATAAACAGTTCAATTGTCCCAGTGGCTACTTCGTGAGATTGTTGAGCCACCTGATTTTTTGATTTATTGACGGATCTAGCAAGTTTGACGCTAGATGGTATATTCAAAATAGGAATAGCAGTGTTTGGGCCGAAGAAAATCGACACACTTGTTCATCAGTCAAGTCATCAGCATTGTTTATGTGTTAACTGCTCGGCTGGTAGTGTTGAGCCATATCTACCGCCTAATCGTTTAATAGGGCGTTTTCAAGAAGACTTTCTGCCAGAACTTCTTGTATGCAACATAATGGTGCACACAATTCCCTGTTCAAGTCCGTCACTATTTGCACAGTCAATTTGCACAACTTTGCATCTGTAGAGGTGTTTCAGTTCCGTGCCCCCCAATGTATTCGATCTAACACCTTTACATTGCTATTTGTTAGGACCCGAAAAGTGTTTGGGTTTACGAAACTCCTGTGGAAGCAGATACTGCGGTATTTGAAATGGTTCAAAGCAACTGTGAAAATTTCAGTTGAATCTCCCTTTGGATGCTTGTCTTTCCTGTAAGTATATCAGTTCTCTCTTGTTCGTTGCCAACGAGACAGAGACCGTCGGGAAAATTGATCCGGGTTTTGCCTCTAAGAGATTTGGAGATTTTCTGCACCAAAATTTCACGGAGCGCGAAGTTTTGAAGATCTAAGGGTTAAAATGCTTTAATTTTATAAATTCGGCGCAGAAACCATTTGTATACATAATATTCCTAAGGGGCCATAGCGCCTTAGCATTCACGCACATTTCCAGACATGGGTTCTTACACGGCAATGTCCTCTATTGTCGCACTGAACAATCGCTATGAGTTTGATGCCATAGTTCTGAATCACCCTGCATTTGAGGTAAAAATCCTGGTACATATTTATTTAAATATTCATTTAGCTTTGTTGCATTTCAAAATAAGTACATATTATAAAAGTAAAAGATAGAACTTTTTTCATGTCCTAAAGTTTCCGTGTTAGAACGTTCCTTTTTAAGTCACAGGATGTATACAAAATTAAATAATCATGACTTTTGGGCCATAACTATCGAACGCTACAAGCCAATGAAATAAATCTTAGATGGATCTTATCGTAGTCATTTTTTCTGATTGATGAACTGATAAAACGAAAACAATTTTAAGTCAAATATATTTTCAGTGCGGGTTCACATGTATTCTCTTCTTAGGCGAGAAATACAAGACATATTTTTCCATACATTGCCGACACCTCATTTGACTTTCCGACCACTAAAAACTATATTTTTAGGTCTACAAAAATGCCAACTTAAAAAAGGAGCATTTACAGTGTTCCAACTTGACACATTTTTCTGCATTAGTCGATACTCTGAAAACAGTAGATAATTGTCAAAGCGTTAATAAAATATTCAACTTAGAAGATAGGAAAATTACTGTAGATATTATCTGTGATAATGGATTGACATGGATTAAAGTAATAGCTCGAAATCCCAAATCACTAAGTCAAATTTATATGGGAAATGCGAGTTATGGTGTTCGCAGTATTGTAGATCAGGGCGAAGAATATGTTGAATGCGCTAAATTACATCCATGCTTGTTTCAAACACCCAAGGTACGACGTATTTTGCTTCTATGTAAAGATAATTGTAATACATTGTAATTTTACCAGATAATTTTCGTATTCACCAACGGGATTGGAAGTAATTTAGCATCAAAGTTAGAGAGAAGAGGAATAATTGTAAGAGGTAACAAGATTGAAGCTCATGATATTGAAGGCGACTCGGATTCGAGTGAACAGGAAAACTTAGACTTTGAGAGTTCTAATATCGTTTATAATCAGCCACAAGATCTATCGACCCAAAATATTGCAAATATTAAAAAGGTAAACTTGGATGTTTCTGCTATGTTGGCCTACTGTTGTTCAGTTACCAATGGAAGCGCGTATTTGTATGATTTTGATGTACCTGTTCTCAAACAACAAGCGGAATGGGAAAGGCTGAGGCCAGTCAAGCCAATTTTGGATGAATTTTTGAAAGGTACAATGTACGAGTGTAATTAAAATTTACTATAGTCCGGGACTATTTCAGACAAAAGACTATACTGCTGCCAGACTGCGAAAGAAAGCTTTGAGAATATCGTTAATACTGTTGGAGGACCCACCGAAAAAATAAGAGCGGATAAATTCATGAAAAATGTAACAGTTTTGCCAGACGACGCGTCGTTTAGAGATACTGAGGAAGGCAGTGAGAGTAATGAAATATTCAATCAAGTCCAACTAATTTCTGGAAAAAATTTGCCAATTGGAGGAAAAATTAGGCAAAGATCATTGACCATTTTTATGTTTGGCGATAGAATACAAGCAATCACAGTCACTAGTAATGACGGTTTTGTTAGAGCCGCTAAGCAGCAAGTAAGTTCAAATGAGTACAGCTATTTCGGCGCTTCAAATCGATAACGTTTCAAATGCCGTTTCCAGAATATCAACTTTGTGGTTTTTGTCCACGAATCCAGAGCTTTGACTGAACAAAAAGAGTTGATGAAAGCCAAACCACTTAGTGCACCTGACGAAATTCATCCAGTTTAAAATTTGACAAAAACATTTTTACAATTTATTATTTATTTTTGAATAAATGGTTTCACCAACGTGCCAATATTGCTTTGAATTAAAAATCATCATCGCCTGTGTTGTAATTTGTCAAAAGTTCAGCAAATAATAAACGAAACGAATTTTATATAAGTTTCAAGTAGCCTCACTACATTTTACTTCAGCATGCGACATTTCTTTTCAATTCTCTAGCTCTTTTCGTATCTACTTAGGTATTTTCTTTTCAACAAGACCTTCTTTAAACAATCTCAATGATCGCTCGTTTTTGCCAGAAAAGCCATATTGAGATCAATTCCCCTTGCATTAAAAAAGCGTTCTACACAGCATTCATACCTGTTCACCTCTGTATATGCCCGAACGATCAATTAACATGAATTAAAGAGCATGAAATTAAAAGAATAAAACATCATTTAAAAATTACGAGCATTTCGTTTTCGGTTTCTTCCTATCAACATTTTAACAAGGCAATGATTGAATCCATATCACAATTTTTTCGAGTTCTTTGTATAAAAGATCCGAATGTCATACATACATTAGTTGATGTTTTAGTAAGCCAGTGCCTTGTTACTCAAATCCACGAAATCGCAATTACTACTTGGGGGAAGCACAAAAACGATTATTAACTCAACAGAAATCTATTTAATTTCCATCGAGGTTCATTCGAGCGTATTTTCGTATATAATATGCTGATTATCAAGACATTTTCGAGTCCAACTCGGATACAATGTAGCAAAAGTTAAATAGCCCGTATGACCTGGTTGTTGTGCTGGTGGAATGGCGGTCAATGTTTTATGTACCTCTTTCTCCTTTTTTTCAGTAGCATCCGATTTTGCAGTCTTCAAAAAGTCTAAGTCTAATACAGGAATTTGCCTAGTCTGTACATTGTACTGCGTCTGCAGAACTTCCATGGTTTCGATTTCCTGAAAACCCAATTTGGATAACTCGCTGCAAGTTTTCTGCACTTGCTCAATGCATGGCGAGAATGAGCAAATCCTTCCTATAACGAAAACGTTATTAGCATGCTAAAATAATGAGTTAGTAATGTATCAGAATTACCGCCTGTTTGTTTCAAAGAATGTGTAGCGTGAGGTACAGCTAGCCATGGATGGGGCAGGTCCAGAAAAACCGCGTCAGCTTTCCCGATTAGATTGTCCCCAAATCCAGTAGCGCAAACATCTCGATGATCAACAGTTACATATTGCCCTGAAATAACATTTACCAACATTTAACAAACTCTGATTAAAGAACAGAAAATTACTTTAATATAATTTATACAGGGTGACCGGTTACAAAAATTCAAAATCTGAATATTTTCCGAGTTACAGTTCATCACACTTCATTTTTGACTTATTGCATATTTCTTCGCGGATCAAATTGAAAATCGGTACAGAGTTTCAGCTTAACTTTCTACTTTAAAATAACTTTCTGATAAAAAAAAATGTTTCTCCACTTTATCACTATGTAGATGACACTTTACCTGAAATCCAAATCTAATTTTTAGCATATCTTTTTTGGCACGTCAAATATCGCAAAAAGTAATGTGCGATTTTAAAGATTAGAAAAAAATCTCTAATTTTTGTCCAATCCATAGTTGATTTTCGCGAACGTTTTGAAAAATTTACCTGATGATTCAGGAAGCGTCTACTATGCTTACGTAATCTTTCAAATAAACATTTGCTGTGCAACAAATGCATGCCGGATGCACCTGGACCTTTAGAAAATTGTCTTAACTCGTGAGTTTTGGAAACTACGCGAATGGCGTGCAAATGCCTCATTGATCAACAGTTTCACAAAGTTGGAGAGAATGATCAAATAAAAACTACCTGTTTTTTGTGTTAACGGAAGAAATTAAGAATATAAAGTCCTAAACTACTTTACAGTAAGTTAAGCAAAGAGGAGAAAACAAATGTATTTTTTTCATGTCCAATAATCAACTTACTGATAGTTGAAAGAACAACAGTCTTGACCGACTGAAGAAGGGAGATTTGTTGTTAGAGTATCGGTCTTGAGGAGGACTTAAATGAGAGTCTAAACTTTGACACTACCAAGCTTTCAGAATTAATTTTTATTTTTTAATCAGGGTGTGAACTCGTTTATATTTAAAGGAAACATCCAGTTCTCACGCAACATAAGACAAGAAATCCAATTGCACATCTCCATCGTCAGTCAAAGTGCAATTGATAGGAGAATCGAAAGTCCCATAGGATATATTGCGCGAGAACTCGATTTTCTTTAAATTTAAAGAGGCTCGCAGTCCTTAAGTAATATTATTTTAAAAACAACTAAAATTTAATCTCTGTATCAATATCAGTGTTAATGCTTTGAGTAGTTTTTTTACATATCGGTACTGTATAGAACAATCATAGCTTTTCCTATCATGAATCACCTTTAAGGTCTAGATTCAACTGTACGTTATTGTTTTTTCCTTTAGCCCTGATGAAGGAATCAAAATAAATTCCGAAAGATTGGTAGGATCAAAGTTTAGACCCTCTTTTGAGCTCTCCTCAAGACCAATGCCCTAAGAATTACAACTCTGACTCAAAGTTGATGTTATAAAGTGAAATCATGGTTCCTGAGGTAAGACTGCCCTACTTATCTACAGCTGTCTTGGTTTAATTGTATATATGCTATTAACCTTATGGGAAAGATCTACTTTTAAAAGCTATAGTTTGTACATTTTTCAATAAGGTCATGTACAGTTCTACCAGTATGTACCTACATAAGTTATTTTTTTAAATACCTACGTATTAAAAAACCTAAACTGCCGTATACCTACCTAATCCATGGTCATCAAATTCTTCCCTGGCAGTTTTACTTCGGACTTCATGAAAGTCGAAAGTATACAAATGTCCATGAGGTTTCACCGCCCTGATAAACGCATGCGACAATGAACCACTGCCCGTTCCACTTTCAATCAAAACGCTGCCAGGGCGTAGCTCCAACTGCATTATTATCATACTGATGTCTGGTGTATAAATTATTTGTGTTCGATGTGGAAGAGTAATGGTCCACAACTCTGGAGTCGGTTGCAAAATATATCCCCATCCCTTACTTAAAGATATTTTCGATCCGAACGTCTTTCCTATTAATTCGCCGCATTTAAGAGCCCCGTATGGGGTTTGGAACACATTTTCCACTTCTAGATTTTTTTTATTAATGGCTTTACTTTGTGCTTTAATGCTATATATTTGTGATATAGTCAGGTATAAAACCACAGTGTCCCCATCGCGTACTGTTTCTTTGTAGCCGTTAAAACTCATTTTAATAACTAAATACTTTTATATTAAAATTCTAGGTTATAATAAATATTTTCTTCCTCTTCTCAAAATTACTCTGGTCTCTTTGATTCTTGATTGGAGCTAGGAATGGTCCCAAATATAACTTGCGCCTTTGGAGCGGCTTTACACAATTTATTTATGTGTGGTAATCAATCGATTATTCACACCGTTGTGTAGGTGAAAGGGTCTGAGATTAGCTGAGGTCTTCAACTACCTATTTGAATATATATAAAAATTAATAATATTTTTAAATCTGTCCGAAACTAAAAATACTAAATACTAAAAATAATGTTTTAAAAGTTTAGATAATGCTAATTTTCAAATGCTAATTTTCAGATTGCCGTCGTTGGGTCTCGTTTCCTTTAGATACTTGCACATCGGCCGGTGGCCATCTTTTTTTTAGGTGTTAAAATAAAGAAATGTTCCGCTCAAATTTGTGGATTTGGAAAGTGTTCCGTTAACAAACGAAAACCCTGCTCTAGAGAGAAGAATAACAACTGCCGCACAAAAAAATTGCAAAGCCTAAAACAGCTTTTTGTAATTAGAAATTTTCTACATAACTCTGATAATACCGGGCCGATTTGGAATTTTTTTTTGAAAAACGTACGATTTTCTATAAAAACTGCATCTCGGATAATTGCTATCGGTTGGAAAACTTGGAAGTTATGGAGATTTGWAGGCCGAAAAGACGATTTCTCGAAGAAGAGCGAAATGCAATTTTTCATTGACATGGTTTTCGTATATCTATAGTTTCGGAGAAAATGCAATTTAGATTTAGAGATTTAGTTAAACCCCCCACATTGTTTGCACATTTATTTGGCCATAACTCCGCAACTGTTGGTACTGAACCCTGAATGTTGGTAACCGTTTTACTGCTCCATTTGCGCGTACCTCCACTCTTGTGCTCGCAACTTCGTTAAATGTGAAGATATTTAAAAAGTTGCGAAAAAAACCCCCAAAAAGCCCTTAGAATTGGCTATAGAAAGTATTCCAGCCTCAAAATGGATAGTGGCAACAGCAAGGGAGTAAAACGAGTTAGATCTCAGAGAATGTGCAACCTTAAAAAAAGATTTGAGAAATTATTATTAGGTAAAAAAGTTGACATTTATGAAGACTTTAATGCCGATTTTCCTGTCAATTTCATTTTATGTTTTTTTTTTAATTTACGATGGTTGGGTAACCTGGTCCAAAAAGTGTTTATTGACTAATAATCTTCTTACCTGCTTCCTGCATTGGCGCCCCATCCTCCATTGTCATTCCATTAGTCTTCAAAAAGAACACCCTACACTTGGACACACAATGAAAATCCACAAGCAGTTGAAAATAAATGTGGATAACACTCAGCAGTTAACAGGCAAGATGATCGACAGCATTTGCCTAAATGGCACCAAATCGACCAATTTCGTCCGTTGCCCACAATGAACTGAACTAAATGTTCAGATTTTAGCAAAAACTCATACGATATTAAGGTTGTAGATAAGTTCTATATTGTTGAGGCGGATTCATTTTTTACAAACTTCTTTTTGGGTATTTCGCATCAAACATTTTTGCCTTTAAAAAAGACAGAATTTCCTAACGTCTTTTATTACAGATTGATAAATAGTGCTCCTATTTCGCAATAAGAACGAAT
>NW_026017110.1:14949578-14955650 GCF_020466585.1 Dendroctonus ponderosae | reverse complement strand
ACTAACAACATCAAAACTTACTAGAATATGGTTTGGTATTATTTAATATATTAAGGTGTTTATCACATAAAAAACGTCCCGAGCTACAGACCTTACATATTGATATAATCGCTTGCCTGCTGGCCCTTCGGATGACTCATTGTATTGCTATGCTGCTGATTTAAGTTTTTTTCTTAATGACAATTTTCGACAAATTTTCGGTTCTCGATCCAACTGGTTTGGATATTTAGCGTAAACAAAGTTGCTTTTCGGCAAGCAGCAAAGATAAACAAATATTGGCGTTTCAGTTTTCATGAAACTTTTTCACAAATGATGTTTTATATAAAAAAGGCGCAGTTTAAGGCTATATACCCAGAAGACAACTAGAGCTTTATTGCTCAACTGTTTCTCAAGCAATGACCCAAAAACTAACAGCGTTTTTGAAAACCTGCAATAATTTCGGATTATTGCTCTCTGTTTCTTTTGTTCAATTTTTTCTATAATAAATTTACCTTAAAATCATTTCTTTTCATAGAGAATTTTAACACTTTATTTGATCAATTTGAATCATTGAAGATTGCAGATTGCGGTTCTCCAGCGGTACTTAGCTCGGCAATTTTTCTAGGAGCCGTGATTACGTCTTAACACATGGCTTTTAAACAAGTCGCTTAAAATGTTATATTTATTTTACACAGAAATTACAAATATTTATAAAATAGTGTTTATGGCATTAGATAGATAAGTAGACACAATTTCACCTCCCAATAAATTATTTTACAAAACGCCCCGTATGTTTTTTAACAATAAATCAAATCGACGCCAGTCGACATAAGACTAGCCTAGAAGTAACACTGCTTAAAGAATTTTATTCAAGTTTGCTAAACGACTTTTCACATCACTCAATTATTAAAATGGAAAATTTATTAAGGACCTCAGTGCCAAAACTACAAAAGCTGATTGAGGTGTTCTCGGTATATAATACGCATCTATTATTTATTAAATAGAAAATTATTCTATCAAATTTATAAATTTTTTATAATATATCAACGCTTTTTCCCCGTATTATCAATATGACAATTAAATGGTTTAAATGGAAAGTTCAACCAGCCAAAAGGCCACTACAAAATGCAGCTATATAAAGATATATAAAAATAAAATTGTCCACTCAATATAAACTATATACAGTAGACAGCTAAGAGCGCGATTACTGTAGAAAAACCTTGATAAGCCACTTGACGATTTTTTTAAAATATATTTTGAAATCAACCGGACAGACCTTTAATATACGACACTTAACAATAATAAGTTATTGTTTATTGCGCACACTTGTAAAATATACATGTATCTCTTAAGAATTATAAAACCGTTTACTTCAATGAGTTTTAGTTAACTTTCGATTGATAGTCTTTACGAAAGAGCAGTCACTCATGATTACTTACTCGTCACCTTCTGGTATTGTGGGAGGTATTAATATATTGGGATTAGAATCATTCGGATTCGTTGGTAAAAAGTTGGGCCTATTTTGAGTGGGATATGGAGGTGGTGGAGCAGCAGCACCTTGAGCATCTCTTTGGTGTGTATGAGATTCGGCATCTTCAAAGTCTTCTTCCGCTGAAGATTGGCGCTCTAAATGACGTTCTAGTTGCATTAATCGCATCTGGAAGTAGCGCTTTTCTTCATTTATACACGCAAGATCCTTTTCTTGCTCGGCCACGACTTGTTTCAAGTCGGAGATTATATTTAGATCTTCCTGTCGTGATTCCCTTCGTTCATACCGTTGGCGAACTTCTTCAAATCTGAAGTTAAAAATACTTTAATTAAATTACATAATTATTTTTTTATGAATTCTTGAATGAAGTTTTTATCGTTTGGAGTTATGTATCTTTGAGGCGCAACTAGTAGGTTGATTATATATTATGATTGATGATATTATATATTATGATTGATTGATAGAGTTAAGATCAAGTTCGGTTCCGTTTATTTTGCGACACATTTTAAAGTTAAATAGAAGATGTTGGTAATATATTTATTTCTAACCGGTGAAAATAACATTTATTTTGAGATTTTGATGATTTTTTTTATAATCTTCTATATTGATAACGCAACTAAATTAAATGGTTTGAATTGTAATACCGGAAATAGCCATGTAACAATTTGCACAGAAATTAAAAGAATTTGTTCAACTTTAAATTTTCTTAGGTCGAACTACAATGTATGATTCACTTTATTATTTAAAAAGTGTAGTTTTTTTAAGTTATGGCCACAGCGGACGAAATCTGTCGATAGTCCTTTGTGTTAGATGGGAGATATATCGAACTTTTTGAGGATTAATGAGTAGAACATGGACGATGGGGCGCCAGCTCGCACAAAGCTGCTACGCATGTTTTCTAAACTATAAATCTTTTCGTTTGAACTGAGTTTAGTTTTCAGAAAAGCAACTGAAGTTGAAGCATTTTTACATTTCTAATTCTTTGCTTTGCTGATTTCCAATAACATGGCTTTGGACAGATTTCCTTCTGTACTAAACACATTTTCTTTTTTCTTACCAGGTGTCACTACGCTTGCTTTCGGTAAGTTTAGTATTACTTTGCTCCTGTACATGTAGAACTTTTAGTTCCATATTCATCAATTGAGTCGTAGGATGGATTTGTTAACGATTGGTTCTTTTGTAATTAATTTTCAGCTTTGGCAATATTTTGGGGGCTTTGTATTTTTACATACATTACAAGTTCATCTGAAGAGTTTCGCTAAAGAACCGTTTCAGATATGCAAATATGGATTTCAGATGTTTTTTTGCCAAAAATGTCGAGTTTTAGTTTTGCCCGTTTTCTTTTAATTGAAAAATCGACTGAAACATGACGCCATCTTTTGTCACAAAAGTCACGCGAAATTTGAATATCAAGCATTAAAGTGCAAGTTTACCCCAAAATTTCATTAAAAAAAGCGGATTCTACAGAATGTCAATTTTTCAAGTTTCCAGTAGCTTTACTTTGAAAGTTGGAATTTTTTATTGAAGAGTACAGTTCCGTAAAAGCGTTCATTTTCAAATCAACATTTACGCAGCACGAAAAATTCAGGATTTTATGTGATTTGAATTAATTTTTGAAGGTTTGAATAAAATTGGACGACATTTAGAGCGCACTCATCTTTACTGAACGCCCAATTCTGAACTTGTGGAGTGTTTTCGTTTCTGATATATTTATTTTAAGAAAACGCGTAGTAAAACTTTTCTTATTTTCTTAACAATTAGTAAAGTTGAAATTAAATTAAAGTAAGAAATGTTTACGACATTAAGAGCACACTATTTTTTGCTCAACACACAACTCTGAACTTGCAGAGTAATTTTCGGTTCTAAGTTTTTCGTTATAACTCATCGCATCTAACTGTGCCGCAATTTAATTAGGAGCAACATTTTACCATTTTGTCGAAATTTTATTTTAACACCAAAAGAAAGGTCACGACATTCTTTATGAGCAACTTTTTACCAAATGGGTGACTGCAACGCAACTGCACGGCTTTCGGCATCACTGCGCCAACTCCCGAAGATTGACTGAGTTACTCATGCTTACTTATATAAATAATTAGAGACTATTATAAATAATTGTTAGTTTCAGCTTGTTAACTTCAAAATGTATTGCTCCCTATAAAGAGAGCTACAATTTCGGCAAGAATTAAGTAAACGTGATGGGTTATACTTACAGTTTAGTGAGGCAGGTAACTTTTCTTTGAAGGTGTTCGATTGTTTCTTGAGACTGCTTCTGTGATCCCATCAGCTTTAGTCTAAATGCTTCTTGTTCCTTGTCTCTTTCCTCCAGTAACTGAGCAATGGTTTCATGTAGACTTCTATTAGAAAGGTACCGGGAATTAGGATGAATTTTGAAATAGATTTTACGTAGGTGTGCTTAATATTCTATCTAATATATTGTGTATTTGTTTCAATTCAATGCGGAAAACCATTTACCATACATATACAGGGTGTTAAAAAATACTCGCGGCAAAACTTCAAACAGTAATTCAGCAGGAAAAAAATATGAAAATTTGCTTATGATTGGTGTGTCCGTAAATGATTCGTTTTTTGATATACGACGTGTTAAAGTTTCTTTTAAAAATTGACGACCTATTTATTTCCCTGAAGCCGGTCTAGATTGGGAAATAAAAGTTTATGGGTTTTAATTTTTTTTTAAGTTTACGCAATTTTATGTTTTTCTCAAGAAAATATGGTAGGTCACTCAGATATTTCAATTTAAAAATAATTTTTAATGTGCTCGATCAATTTGTAACAAAAATCTTTTTTTTTGTATGGCTTACCATTTTGAAGCAAAACATGAAACACCTTATAATGACAATTTATTTCATCAAGCTCTAAATGCAGTCAATTTGCCAACCATTTACATGGTTAGGTCATTCCAGCATTAATGTGCTTAACCACTGCATTATATCTAAATCTTTGGATATATAGGGGAGGTACGGAACGGTCTGATCGATCGCCGGATTGAAATCCCCTAGGTTTTCGAATTTGGGGTTTTCTTAAGCCATTAGATTATACCACATCCATTGAAAATGTTCATAACCTGAGGAATCGAATAGTGGCTGGCTCTGAGGCAATAAGAAAGACATCAGAAATATTTGCGCGAACACGGCAATCAATAAAACGAACAGTTGAATCTTGTGTCACGTCTGTGGGAGGTCATTTTGAACAATTCATGTAGCTTTACGACTATTAAAAACTTTATTATTGTTATCTTCTGTTATTGGTTTGGTTTACTGTTGTTGTAGTAGATAGATCTGGATAATGTATTACATAAATGAAAAATACGCGTTAAGGAGTTTTAATTTTTTGCTTCCAAACGGTGTCCCATACGAAAAAAACACAAGATAATTGTTACAATATGAACGAGGACTTCAAAAATTATTTTTAGTTTGAAAAATCTCAGTGGCGCACAATTTTTTTCGTTAGAAACGCTCTCAAATATTGAGGTCATTATCCGTATCCGTGCTATGATGAACATAAAATTCTTAACTGCATGTTCATAAATGCGCAATGACTACCTCTTGAATCCCTATTGCGATCGGTTTCAGAGCAACAAATACAACGTCAGTTTAAAAAAAAACTCCCCGTATATCAGAAAAGAGCACAAGAAAGTCATTATTTTTTCATGCAGAATCACCCTGAAATTTGTCCCACTTATTTACTAACATTCTGTGTACTTTGCTACATTGCTTATGAGAACGATAATCAATAGCCATGTATAATTTAAAACTGCGGTGATATTTTGGTTTACTACAGGGCGTTTCAAGACCATTAGCATTTTATAACGAGAAAGCAAACGTGAAGGTGATTTTTTGCATATGAAAATTTTGACCACGGTTAATCGATCGAAAATTTTATTTCTATCTCCTATTTCAAATAGCATGGCCAACTTTTCGGCTGTAATTTTAAATTTACACGAAGTGTTGTTGTATTGTGAAATCAAACATGCTCTGTATCTAAAGTCGTTGTTTTTTGAAAGAACACAAGAAAAATTTGCCGCAAAAAGTCGAAAATAAAATACATATCTTTAAAATCCCATCCCTGTTTTTGTTGTCTGATTCATTTCCTTATTATATTTCTCGCTTCTACGTATCTTTTTCTGTCTTCACTGGTCTTTGTGCTTATCCATTTCAAATATGCCTTTTTATTCTGATTTATTTCCCGTTCTAGACTTTTATCCCACCGCCATTTCTTTCGGAGTCGCATTTGTTCCGTGGTCCCCATTACAAATCCCACAAATACATACGTTTTCCAGCTTAAATTAAGGTTTTTCTGTGTGTGCTATACAGTGCGATCGATGTACGAGGCAAACTATAATTAGGAGAAATTTGATTGGACAGTATACCGAAATCATTGGGGCCAAGCGACCTAAAATATTTTCAAGATAGCCACGCATGCGATATTTTTAATGCAACACCCTACATATTATTAGATTTTTTGATTCTACTCCAAATTCTAAATGTATTTTGTGTATATTATCCTATAGCTAAGTCTAACCGTGTTTGATACATTTGAAATTGTATTTAAAAAAAATGGCATTTGCAGGAACTGGAATAATTATA
>NW_026017110.1:14926624-14949369 GCF_020466585.1 Dendroctonus ponderosae | reverse complement strand
CTCATGATTGGTAAAAATCAACGTTCTTTTAGGTCTTTGCCTTCTTGAAACCTTAAATTTGTCTGAATTATTTTCTACATTTGCGAGAGTGGTATGCATGTATTGAGAGAGAAGCAGAAATAGTTTTAATTTTTCACCAGTGTACGGGGTGTTCGATACTTATGGCTTTATTAGGGTTTGGTAAATGTTGTTGTAAAGGTTGTCGGTATCTGATCTGAAAATTACTGCTTTTGCATGTTTTTGTATTTGCATCATTTCTTGGATGCTTTTTTTTATGATAATTTGTTTCCCTAACTAATATATATCCGTTGTTAAAATAAAAATTATGCAACATTTGGTGTGCATGTTGTGTTGTAAAACAGCATTAACAGTGTGTACTTCACACTTTGACTGAGACCCAGGAAAGATAAGAATATCATAATAAGGAATAATGCGTTAATTAATTTCAGTTGTATTCCTTGTTAAAAAGCCTTACTTTCACATAATTTTGTTATATACAAGGCGAGTCATTTTATTTCAGCAGGACTTTGGTATACGCAAAAGTACATTATTTAAAGTTAAGTTTAGCGTATTAATATATGATGGCAAACGTTTCATTTAACAATCTTTTTTTAACAAGCTTTTCTATAGACTTCCACAGTGCCTAGAATTTTTGTGAAATTTTACTCTTACACAAGCTTGCCTACGATGGTGCACAAGTGACAGAATTTAAACGATTGTAAATGTATAATATAAAGCTCACAGCCAATTGTCGTGAAATGCCCTGTATGCTAAACACAAAATTAGACACGTACATATACCAATGATTAATTGAATTCATGCAGTAATTCCGTTATTGGATAATGAATGATTACTGAACATACATAAGTTCTTCGCAATGTTTAATCTCATTCTGATTACTTAGCCAATATATTATTTTTTTTATTTTTTGTTAATAATGTATAACATGGACAAAATAATGAAAAGGACAGTTTGAAAAATGGACTGGGCTAGGATATATGAGATCAGCGGAAAGACCAATACTAATATGGGTGCATCCGAAGATAAGCCACTAGTACAGCTACACATGAAAATCGAGAGAAAAAACATGATTTTAATAACACACAACATACAAGGCCTGTTCCAGCAAGTCTTGGCAGTCAAAATATTTAAGTAAGGTGGAAATGTGTATTTAACCGACTGATTATAGATGGAACAGACCCACAATAATCCGGTTGCGATTTGCAACAATATTGAATTAAGTACATTTCATAAAGATGCTCAAAGTACTTGCCTAACTTTTTGTTCAGCCTCTGTTTTAACCTTTGCTAAATCGCTGTTTTGCTGCGCAATTTCCTGGTTTAAAACCTGCACTCCGCCTTCAAGAGTTTCCACATTATTCTGCAGGTCGTCGAGTGTAGAGTCTTTGCTCTGGATTTCGTTTTTCAAAGCATCAATAGCCTTCAGTAGTTCAATTTCTCTGGAACCATGCGATTTCTGTTGAGCGTAGAATTGTTCTTCCAAGGTTTTGTATTTTAGAACGTACTCGTCTTCAACTAGTTTAATGGCTTCAGATTTTTGATGGATGAGATTTTCCCACTGCGAATCTGTAAAGAAAACCATATGTTAAATTGGGTTAGATTGGGTTAGTTGAAAGTTTCATTAGTTGAAAACCTGAATTGAATATTAAACATACAGAATGGTGTAGGTAGTTTGTCGAAGTATATGCTTGCAAACTGAGGATTCAAGAATATCTGAAAAATCGTTCAGATCTGTTTCTATAATAAGGAGGGAAACCAAAACATAATTTTTACCACATTTTTCAAGATAATTGGTACGAGGCGAATACCAACACGTTCGAGAACTTTTCCTTACGGTTTTTTTTATTAAGATAAAGCCATTCTGTGTAAACAGAACGTTACTGTATTTTCATTTCGCTCTGGTTGCAATTTCACTGTTTCTGCGTTCAGAAGGAACGTTATTGCTTTACTGCTATTAGAAAAATGTGACCAGATGAACCAGAAAACCTAATCATTCAAAAATTACATTGCAGATTGCATACTCAAAAAATCAGGTAACAGTGAACTGACGAACTCGTTTTTTTATCATAACTATAATAAAGTAAAATATATATTTCAAGCCAAAAGAACAAACAGTTTTGAATAATTAAAATTTTGGCATTATTAATGCATGCAAGTATGCAAGTGCTGACTTCGCGATGTGCTAATCTCAGGAACCTCCAGGACCGGTTTCGAACCTATTACCTATTAGAGGTGTAATACACGGTTATTTTTCAGTAACACGGTTACAACGTTCCACTTCCACCTTAGTAATAATGATGATGATAGTAGAAATAGTGATGATATATAATTATTCCCTTTAGTAAAAACATAATTCTTAACATTGGCAAACTTAAAATGAAATATTCGAAAATCAAAAACAAAACATGGGTCAGGAGTAACTACTTAAAGAACAAAAAAACTGATAATAAACTAGAGTGATTAAATAAAATAAACGGTTTATATGCGAAAATGTTTAAAAATATCATTTTAATTTAAAAATGAATTAACATTTAAGAATACATTTTCTTGCAGATGGTTTTTACTGAGTCTAGTTCTTCGCTCGTTTATGACAGCACCCGCTTTAGAAAATAATCTCTCGCATTTCGTTTCACAATAACATTAAATAATCCACAATAACAATAAACAAATGCTTGTTTGGAAAACCTGGACGTAAAGTATTACTCGAGTTAACTTTGGAACCACCAAAAAAAAATATGTCGACTTTACAACGTTTATAACTATTTAAATAACTTTCATTTTATTTCTGACTGAATTAATATTTAAAAATGGCCAGCTTGCTTAAATGCAGGTGCACATTCTGCTTAAAACGTTTGTTATTTTACATTTCAACTGTGATGGAATTTATGTCTTAGACTCTTAGCTGGCTCAGAAAAATTATGTTTACGGATGACCTTTGTTTGCTCATAGCTCATATGCAAGTGTACATTCTGCACCGCTGTTTCGGTTTTATGAGGCGGTTCTAAAAAAAACGGTTAAATCGGTTAGCGTAACTACGGTTTCAGGTTACACGTTTAGAACAATGTTATTTTAGCGGTTACGTTAAATACCGAACATCCCTATTACCTATAGAGAGGTAGTTGGCACGAAACCTATCCTGAGGTGCCAGATATTAACATATCTCGAAATCTGCACATGCTTAGATCAAGAAACGCTGTGTTTATGCGATCCACACATGACCGCTATGAAACAGCAATACTGTCCGATCGGCTTAAAATAAATGGAGCTAAGTTCGAAATCAACTGTCTAAATGGTACATCCGATATATCCTCATTCCATATATAAAACTGAATCCATTCAGGCATATATATTATAATCTACAGGGAATGTAATTGCAATGTTTGCAATAATGTGCTTACCTAATTCTCCCCTATGTTGTTCCACCAACGACTCCATCTTCTGTTGCCCTTCCTTCTCTAGTTGTTCTTTCGCTTTCTCCAGATTTGAGGAGACGTCTGACATGTTCCTTCTCCAGTGCTCCTCTATGTCTTTTAATTCCTGCTCATGTTCAGCATTTAGTTTTTCTGAAATTTGGCAAAAGTAACTACTTCACCTAACATTATTTAATAACCTGCATTACCTAGTTCTTCCTCGTGCTGAAGCGCCAATTTTTCATAGTTATCATGGTGGGTCATATCAATTTTGTTCATTAACCGTCTCAGTTCCATAATGTCTCTGTCAGTGTTGGACCTTACGGTAATCAGCTCTTCGTGGTAATAGTCATCTTTTTCATCCAATGCTTTCTTCAGTGAGTCAATCTAAATCAACAAGGATAATTAGTTAAGTTTCTGTCAATATCAGTTCGAATATGAATCAGAACTATGCAATCATAATCTACTTACCTCTTTTAGGCATTCTCGCATTTTGCTCTCCCATTGGGTTTGTCTCTTTTGAAACTCTGCTTCCTTTTCTTTCCTCACAGCTTCCATAGCAATATACTTCTCCTCATTGTGGATTTGCTCCATTTCGTCTTTTAATCTACCACATTCGGTCAACAGTTTTTCTTCCCAATACATTGCAATCTCAGTTCTCTTTTGATTAAGGGTATCCTTCAACTTCCGCTCTTTATCTAACAGTTCTTGTCTATGAATTCTTTGGATGTGTTGTAGATTTTCTTTTTCAATTTCTAAAAAGAATAACATTCCTTTAAATGGTGCTCCACGAATGGAGACAATGAACGCAAAGTGTGAGAAAGAAACTCAATTAATTTTCTTATGCTGAAGAAACCGACCGTTCAACTTAAAGTTAGCAGAAGTGCGCCTTTTTGTTCTTGATGCGTCTTTATCGAAACTACTACTCACAAGCATTGTGAGTTTTCTAGTAATTTTTTACTTTGCATGTTTTTTAAATGAAAGGATTAGCAAGAAGTTCCTTACCTATGAGATTAAGCAGTCTTCTAGTTTCGTTTTTCAGATTGGATTCAGCTTGCATCATCTGTGCCTGTTGATCTCTCATTTGCTGCAATGCCTTTTCTTGTTCTGAAGTTTGATTTCTCAGTTGTTTTACTTCCGTCTCGTATGATTTTAAAGCCTCGACCTAAAAGTCAGTTATTAGTGCAATTTGCTTTGTGAGTCATGCTTAATTGTTCGTTACTTGGCCCAACATTTTCTGAGCTTCTTCCATTCTCTGTTCAGCTTCTTTATATGCACCCTGCAGTCTTTCCTCTATTAATTTTTCTTTTTCATCTAATTTCTTTTTGCACATCTGTTGTACTTCCCTTAATTTCCATTCAAAGTCATCCAACAAATCCTGCTCTTTAACAATGTTAACGGTTCTCAATTTTTCGAAATCGGTTTTCCACTTTTTTTCAATTTCTTCTTTTTGCTTTGTTGTGGTTTCCAGCGTTTCTGCCAATCGTTTCCTTTCTTCATCTCTATAGCAAAATGAATGAGACTTGATTCAATTCAATATTAATAATAGAGTTAAAATAAAGTGTTAAACAAACCTTTCCGACTGGAGTTCCGCATGTTTAGCTTCCAATTGTTGTTTTTCTTCCTTCAACTCGTTAATTTGATCCTCCAACGTTTCAATTCGTATCCGTAAGTTTTTAATAACTCCTTCTAGTTCACTAATTTTTGATTGGGTTTCCGCCTCATAGTTGCCATACGAATCACTTTTATTTTCAATCTCCTGTGCAAGATCTGCGTTTCGTTTCCTGTAGTTTTCTAGTTCATTTTCTAAGTGTCGTATCTTCTGGCGGATAATTTCCGATTCTTTGTTGGCAGAATTGAGTTCAGTTTGCAGACCTAGAAATATATTCTTTGCAAGCCTATTTCAGATAAGATAAATTGTCTTACGATCCATTCCAGCCGACTTGGCAAATACGTCTCTTTGGAGCTCATCCATCTGGAAACGTAGCTTGGTAGCTTCAGCATCTCGGACCGACAGTTCCTTAGTTAAATCGTTAAGCTGACTTTGGAATTTTGCTTCCTGGTTAATGAGATTTTTCCTAGAAAGAATGGAAAATTTCCTTCATTTCCTTTGCTATTTATTTGTTTATTTTTAGGAATTAACCGGCTATAGAATACCTGAACAAATAGCATTGTGGGCAATTTAACCCTCCAAAGCTGCTTGCTCCAACGACTAATAACTTATACATAGATTTGGATTTAATATTGCACTAAACTAGAACAATGCTAGCAGTTTAGCAATAATTAAAATTTTACAGTATTTAACCATTTGCTTGTGTTGTTCACAACACATTTGAACGACAATGCTGGAAAAATAAAATAAAATATCGACAACGGCACTGATTACTTCGGAAATGTAAAAAAATCTCATAGTTCGTAGAATCGTTTCCTAAAAATAAAGTCACAAATTATTCTTTTATTTGCTTCTAAAAATATATTGCTAACTCAAGCCAAATTCCTTCTAGAGTCTGAGGTAAAGAAACTTGGTGAATGAACTTTTCTAAATATATGTTTTTAATTAGTTGGACACTTTGTCCATTAAATACTTTGAAAACAGTTTAGGCTGAATAATAGAATGCTATGACTGGCATCGCTTGCCAGCATTGTTCAGGGGATGTTTTGTATACTCAATTTCAATACGTTATCTGGATGGTTCTGAGAATGGTTTAATGTGTAAGATCTCAATATTAGACATAAATTAGATATGAGCACACAAGCAGTTGCAGCTTGTTGCTAAATATTTCTCATGCGATACTTCGTGATTTCTTATGTAAATACATTTTATTTCATTTTCTTTAACTCATAGTACAGTTTATTCGGCATGTAGAAAGCGCATGAGTTTCTAACTGAAAGATGTAGTTTGCGTTGTTTGAATCGTCGTCCGAAGCTAAGACGGCTTATCGTCAGCATACGTAGTGATTATTCCTCTCTCACTAACTCTTAGACCAGCTTATATATGGATCGTGCTTCTCCAATTTTAATCCGAAAAGTGCGGTTGTTTATGTAACTCTTGAGTAAGATAAAAACTTGAGTAACTTGTGCTTTACTTTTTAAAGCAAACCATTATGCCAAATCTTATAATCTTAGGGCTTGGGTATAGGTAATGTCGAAAAACATAGCAAAACAGAACCTTTTCGATTCTAACTATTCAGTTATATTGATATGGTTTTGATTGATATACTCTGATAAGAGGAGTCTGGTGGCAATAAAGGTACCTATTCTTTGTTTTCAACAGAAATTTCACAAATACTTGATGCCAGACCGCCGGGGCTATCATCAGCCTTTTACGCACAAAGTTAAACAATCGTTTAATTAGTCGTTTTGGTGATGTTAATTGGCCACCGCGTAGCTCCGATTTAACACCACTAGACTACTTACTTTTCTTGGGACAAATTGAAGCATAAAGTTTATGCGGACAATTCTCAGAGAATTTACCACTTGAAGCAAAACATCCAAGCTCAAATCGCTCAAAGAGACCAGCAAACTGTTAATAAAGTGCTCGAAAATTGGTGTTCCAGAATGAGGTACTGCCGAGCCAGCAGAGGTGGCCACTTGACTGAAATCATTTTCCATATTATTGTCTTATCCGCTCAATGTTGTAGTCCTCGATAAAGAAGTTTTGCCCTACTCTATGTCGGTTCCGATAATTTCTACTGAAGTAAATATACTTGGCATTGTCTCCGTTTATTTTGAGGCCTATCCTTTCTGCTTCCTTTTCGAACTTTATGAAAGAGCCTTTGAAGTTGATCCTGCTATTGCCAATCACATCCACATCGTCAGAAAAAACCAAGAGCAGGTTGGGCCCCTCTTGATGAAAGATAGCACTTGGCCCCTCGATTTTGGAGTTCCTAATTGCATATTCCAATGGTATGTTAAAGAATTGAAGTGAGAGGCGTCACCTTGCTTGAGATCATTATTGATACTAAAGGAGTCGGAGAGACTCTGTCCTACTCTTACTTTTGACAGCGATATAAGTTTTTTTGGGACTCCAAGTTCCTGCATTGCTTGCGACAACTTTGTCAACAATCTACCTACTATGTCGAATACCTGTCTGAAATCGATAAACATTTTGTTGAGTTCTCTGTCGAATTCCCAGCATTTCTCCGATATTTGCCTATAAAAATGGTAAAAATCTGGTCCACAGTGGACCTATTTGATCTAAAACCACATTGGTATTCCCCAGCAATCTCTTCCGTATGTGGTTTAATTCTTTCCAGCAGGATATTGGAGAATATCTCAGACGAGTTATACCATGATAGTTTGATCATTTCTTTTTGTCTCCTTTTTTATGTATAGGAACGAGTACCCCTTCCTTCCATCCATCCGGGAAAAACTCTGCCTACAGTGCTGCTGGGTAGACTGGGTAGCCCAGTAGTACTTGAAGTTGCGGGTCCCAAGCCCGGATAAAAGAGAAGGGTTAAGCGAGGAACTAACCATTCCTTGCTTGGAAAAAAAGCATATTCATGACAAAGGTACACACGCCTCGGACCCGGACGGATCTCTTAAGACAAAACAAGCTACGAAAAAGCAAATTATAATTTGATTGACAAATTATTGACGTGTTTTTGTCCTGCTCTTAATTTTCTGATACTAATCATTCTTTATTGTACTTATACTATATTATAGTCGAGCAATTTTCATTTTCGTTGTCTTTGGATTTAAATCAACCAACCACATGCATTTTAAAATGTTTTGTTGATTATTGATTTCAATTTTCTTTGATTGTGCTTCTGGAAAGACACTCTTGCACTGTATATATTTCTGACAATCATTCTTACGTTTACAAGTTATTTTCGACTTGCTTCCCATCTAATGATAAATTATTTTTAAAACGTTTAATTTGAAACATGAACTTGAACTATAAATACAAACGGTATGCGCGAAAAAAACATGACTTCTGTAATTTTCTATTACTTAATGGTTTCTATTTTAGAAGTTATTTTGAAACAGTACATTTGTTTAAATTAACTGGGATTAATCGGATAAGTTTGCAAAATTGAACATACATTGTTTCAACGCATTTTAAAGATTTAGATTCGAATGCCACTATAGCAAAACAACTTTTGCTTATTTTGAGCCACTTTTGACGCCAATTGATTCATAGTACACCCACTGATTTTAAAAATATTATTTACACATACTAATAATAGGTTTTTATTCTACGCCTGATTATTTTCCGGAAATCGTGTTAATAAGTGTTTTAGAGCTAAAGTTACCTTTTCATTGCTTTAAAACTGAAAATTTGATCTTTCAGGCTTTCAGGATATTGATGTGGGCAGATTGCAAGACAAACATAATGGTAAATTAATTACTCTGATAGTCTCATTAATTTGCACATTAGATACTTATTACTTAATTTTTTTCAGTTTCATGAAAAAAACTATGGTACTATTAGATATAGTAAAATTGAACAAAAGAAAATTCATTTGATTGTAATACGTTGCTAATGTTGAAGAAACAGTTTAAAATGACATTTGAATAATTTTAGTAACTTCATATCAATTATGAGGCAAATTATGACCGTTTAGATGTTTTGTTGAAATTTTAGAAAACTGTACTCTCGACACTCTTCTGGTCTTGAGCGCAATAACACACAACTTCCAATTTTTTTGTTTCACTTTCTTTGAGTTTATATACTGTCTAATGAACAATCAGAACTACCTTCAATTCAACATTTACATAAGTTTAGTGTTATATTTTTTCTTTCCTGGGTTTCAGTTAAAATGTGAAATAAAAATATTCATATCGTTTATTTCATATTTTTTTGAATTATTGTCTACAAATCAAACAAATGTGAGGTTTTAAAGACAGCCAAGCCTAAAAAAAATCAATTTTTTCCCAATTATGGGTTTGTTTTGAATTTTAAATCTGATGATGGCAATGTTGTCTCGCCGAAACGTTAAAATATGAAATAAACGATATGAAAATATTTTACTTCACATTTTGACTGAAACCCAGGAAAGAAAAAATATAATAACAATTTCACGCAGTCAGGAAAATAAATCAAAATAAAGCTAATAATAATAATAATTGTTGAGAACTTTTTTAGGTTGTTCGAAGGCTTTACATCAGTTTAAATGTAGAAAACGAAATTATTAACTATATTCTATGCACACACGTAATAACTAATAATATAGTGCAATAATAAAACTGCCTTTATACATTGAAATACATATGTAATAATGAAAACCAAAACATATTATTACTAGTTCATAACGTATCTGCAAATGAGACAGAGCCTACACTTTGTATTTTATATAAATTAAATCTATTTCTTATATTTTTTTCCACAAAATTCACGTTTATATTATCTGTATGTATGAATATAAATTGTACCAGTGAATACTTATACAAATTTTAAGACACACGTAAGAAAGACTTGTCTTTAAAGTGTTTTGAATCGCTTAATCAGATGTATAAAATGGCTTTATAAAAGAAGTGTTTATCAGATGAGTTAAAAAGTAATAGATTTGTATTTTTTATTTTTCATTTCACTTTGGAATTTAGAACACTTTTAAACCGCAAATCAGCAGAACATCAAGATTTTCAACATAATAATGATAATTGTAATAATACGAACAATGTTGATAGCGACCATACGAGTGTAACAAAACTCGTATGGATTAAAACAGTTCAAAAATACCCAAGCTTTAATAAATTCATCAATATTGAAATTGGTTTTTAGCCAGAATCCAGTATTTGACAAAATAACAATTAATTTTGAGATTCCAGGTCGTTTCCACTAGCCAGGTCAAACTCAAAAAACAGCTCTTATTAATTTCTCGCATCAATTGAATGCATAATAGAATGCACGGACGTCAGTAAATGGAAATCTATTTTTAGAGTTTTCAGAAATATAGAATCCTTGATGAATTAAAAAACAGGATGTTTTATGCTTCTATTGTTAGTTTTAAACAAGTAAAAAATGAAGTACAAAATACCTACTTTACGTGGAGCAAAAGCCGCCAAAGGAATTGAAGGAATTGAAAAAAGTTAAAGAAAGCAGGTATTGGACCAAGGTCAACTAAAAAAAAAATCCCCTGAGTCATTCAAACGCGTGATATCCACCTCATAATGATGATTGCTTTACACGTGGCACATTTTTTATAAAAAAAACTCAATTACTTTGACGACTACTTTAATAAAGTAAAAAAACGCAATACAAATTTGCTTTATGTTTATGTAATAATAAATAAATCGTTCAATTGAAAGTTGCAAGTAGGCACCCTTTTTAAGCTCACACATTTACAAATCATACAGTGTGCTTTTGATAAATTTTAAAAAATCAGTACATGTTTTTCAATTTAAAACAATTTCATTAAAATTTAATATAAAACAATAAACAAAAGTTTTTTTATTCTTAATTATTTTTTTTATCCGGAATGTGCGTAGTTTTTGAAGATAATTCAGGTAATAAATTCATGTAAACTGTTGGTGGCTGGTAAAACTAACACTTTCTTGAACGAGGTTATTTTCATTGAATATTTATATTTTAGGTCAAATTGTATCGACTTAATTTTAGCAGTCTGCTTCGCAGTTCTGTTCTAACTGTTAAATCATTCTTTGTGTAAAACGATGTTTTACATGTGTATCTGTCAAATTTAACGCATTAAGCAAACTTGTGTGTTCTTACATGGTATTTTATTGGATATCTGTAAACTGTTATAATTCGTTCCGGCCTTTTGGCCTGTCCGGTGCTTCAAATATTCGGAAAAAATTATTTGAGGTCAGTTCATGTTTGTTTTGCAATAATACCGCAATATGCTTAACACACTTAACATATTTTCCCAAATTTCCATAAACCTATTTTAGATATTGGTGTATCATTCTAATATTGAAAAATCGTTGTACTGCACTGCTCTGTACCAAAATTTTGTACGAGATTTCTCTGATCTAAGAACCTAACAAGCCCGACTTCCATTTGACAAAATATCTTCCTTTAATCTAAAAACATCATTGAAAATCATTTATAATTATTTGTATCGTTCTATATTAGCTTTTAATGACTCGGTTAGTTTAAGTACATTTTTATGAACATCGAGTAATAAACTGTAAAATATAACTGTCGTGATTTTAACTTTCTTGTAAATTTTTAGTTTACTCGTATTATTATTTTAAAAGCGTTGCTTTGGCAATTCAATAAGGTTTAGTTATTTCCTTGTGCGCTCAAAGTCCTTGAAATACACATAAGCAACCTGCTGACTGCTTCTCACTTGTCACTTTTCTTAAAATATCCAACCTTCGCCACCTTATCTTTTGAAACAATTATGAACAATAAGCAATTAATACATACTTTTTCTGTTCCAGTCGATCATCCAGACTAATATTGGTTTTATCCACATTATGGCCTGGCTCCGTTTCATTCTTCAGCTTCTTATCTTGCGGTTCTTCGTGCTCAACTATATCGTTTCCTTGAATTCCATTAACGGTGTACCTGAAGGTTTTCTTAATTTCCATTACCGGACTTGCGGGTGGAGTTTCTTTTTTAGGGGCAGCAGACTGTACTGGGTTCCTTGGTAAAATTGCCGTTGTGCCATGTCCGCATGGTTTAACACAAGAGCCGCGTCGTTCCTTGATTCGATTTTCGTCACTTCCGGCTATTTTCCGCCCGTTTACGTAAGAATCGCACATCTTTAAGTCGTTTTGTTCGTTATTTTTTTCGTAAAATGTCGCCACCTCACTACTGATAGTTTTAGGTGCATTCACAACATTTTTTGGCATCGGAATGGAATCGGATTCGGGCGCAAGTTCAGGTGTGGAAGGTTGATTATTTATACTCATTTTCAGTTCATCAGTTTTAGATGATTGAGCCACATAATCGAAACCACTAGTTTTCAGCAAGTCAACATCTGCAATGTTTTTCATATTGCTTGCAGCTTCTGCAACTGCATCAGTTTCTTCATCGTTAGTTTGCCCCATAGGGTTTCCAGTTTCAATAGGTGGAGCCCTTGCACTTGAAGGACTTTTATGTTCTCTGATTTCTTTGTCCTTATTCTTTTTACCGCTCCCATTGTCGTCTTTTCGGGACTTTTTAAAAAAGCTAAACATTGTCCACAGCCAATTAGTTAACGACTTAAAGGTAACACATCGTTCGTCACTTATATGGGTTCGTGTTTATGCACACACTTGCTTGATTGTCGAAATAAAACTAAAGTTTCACACCGATCTTTTAAAAAGCGCGTGTTAATTTTAGACCATCTCAGACGTGTCCACTTGTATTCAAAACTGTGCCATTAGTATGTTCTTTGCTTTTCTCAACTTAGTGTTCAATCGTTATATTCGAAATGTCTTAGATCTTTGCCAAGATTCAAAAAACAGACGACAAGAGGTTTAGTGGGAGACACTTGAAGCTGGAACTGGCGTCACAAAAAGAAAATCCCGGCAAAATTAGATTCTGTCCTTGATGTGCATAAAGCATGGAAGCTCTTATGTTTAGAATAGTTTGATTTCGAGATTTCTCAACTCGCTATGTAAACGTAGGCCACTGAAATGTTTACCGTTACAATTCCATTGTTTTTACTAACTTTAAACAATATTAATCTTACTGGGTTTTCCAGTTTTTGACAACATACATCATTGCAGCTGCTAGTGAGAAATTGCTATGTAATTTTTTTTAAATAGTGAGGCCTAACAAAAATACGCACTTATTTCAGGAATATAGGGTGATTCAGGTTTAATTTTGATATCTTCAGTAATCGAAAGAACAGTGAGAATAATGTTTATATATATTAAAACATTTTTTGTTCAATTGCATTGTTTCGGAGATAAAGGGCGTTGCAATAAACAGTCTTCCAGTGTTATTCTCATCAGTTATAAACCGTCCAATTAACGTGGAATTCGAAAAACAAATACCTCTAATGAATAATAAATATTCTGCACAACCGTCAGTTTACACAAATCTTTGTGAGTTTCCATGGTTTACGGTACCGTTAAACGAAATTTAGGTGAATGGAGTACATGAATACATTGTCTCGAATTTCATTAAATATCTCAGAAACAAAAGTCAAGAAAATAAAATAGACAAACATTTCCAAGTTGAATTAGCGAATAGACCTGTGTAGGTGTTTTATTGCAAAACATTTCTGCTCTTGAATTTCTGGAACAAAGGAAGAGTGGCTGGGGCACAAAAAATTTAATGCGGAAAAACCTTCAAGATTACAAGACGTATTGGTGTTGTGAATTTTATCTCAATCAGAAAATTATGTTAAAAAAAACGGAAAAAATCTTGTTCCATCGCTATTTATCTAGAAAGCGATGCGATCTACGAACAAATTTTATACCATGTGCAAGACTAGTTTAACCTCTTCCATTGATTTCTCCCCGAATCACTCCGTACTAAATTTTTAACGTTAATTTGTGTTGGTCGTACAGTATCTGCATACTATTCCATTCAGTGGATTTTTAAGAAGACTTCAAAGTTCAATATTGAAAATTCGATTCGATATTGTATATGCTGCTTGAATACAAATCGTGAAATTCTCAGCAAATATAGTTGCTTACTGCTCAGGTACTCGAGGAATTGAAAGTTAAATTAAAAACGATCTAAAGAAATTCCACTAAGTTCTCAAATTCATATTTGGTTCATTTAACACAATAAAATTTTGTGAAATCACGTATAGTAACGACCGTATATGCGTAATCGGCATAAAGTCTGATATTTTCATCATCGAGTGCAACTATTTTAAGGAAGTGTCGAACGCAGTCTTTACCGATAAAGTATTACCGATCAGTACTCAATACTTATTAATAAGTCTAGCACCTCTTTCAGATATATGCAGAATAATTCATAAAAGTCGTTTTTATGTTAAAAATGTTTAAAAAGGCATTTTTTTAAATTTATCATGTTGCATACATATGTTTAAAATAAAAAGTAATTATTTTAAGCGCTTTTTGCGGACAAAAAATTGATTTTTAAATATTCATACTTCACAAGGTTTGAACAAAAGTAAGGAAACTATATCCTAAAGAAATATAATTTTAAATGCTTCTCCAAAAGAATTCGTTGTTGCTATTATAAATAATATATAAAATAGCTATTGTTGGAAAATGGAGATCACCTATCTAGAGCACTTAAGTTTGAAGATCCACAGGCAGGAAAACTATAAAAACGCTGTTCAATGAGGTTCTACTTACAGAAGCATATTGAAAATGTGTCTAATAATAAATTACAAACTAGGTTAAATTTTAGAGAGCTTTTAAATTGGCTTCATAATGGGAACTATATATGATCAATTCAAATTTTAAAACATACATACAATATGTTGCAAAGGAATAAAGTTATTATCATAAAGGAACAAACATATATGAGTACCTAGTCTACAACCCCCAATAGCAAGAATACGGATATTTCGAAAACTGTCCAATCAAGATCATTTTAATATGAATTTCGAATTTAAATCAGTTTACTTGAATACCGAATACCGTAATACCGAAGTCGAGATACGTAAAGCGTATAAAACAAATAAAGACCACAAACGTGTTTTTTAGTGTAGTTTGCATACAATGACCAGGAACGCTTTGTATAAAACTTGACTTTAATTCAACACTATTACTTCCCATTCCTCCTAATTACTTAAATGAAGTGTTAACTTATACATTATTCCACAGATAAGCTGTTATTTTGTAAACATTTTTTTAGTTTAATTGCGCTGCGAAATAGCATACTGAGAATTGTGCATAATGAAAATGGAATATCGGGTTTACCTATCAACATGTGGCTAAGAGAGGGCTAAAAATAGCGTTAAAAACTGCTTTATATACATTTCCCCACAGGCTAAACGCAATAATTATAGACCAAAATAACGTAGCTTCAAGATTCACGGCCGCAAATTTATAATCAGAAGGAGTTTATTATTATTTTATAGTCTGACGTTACCAGTAGATCCGCTTAAGGTATAACGGTATAAAGTTAATATTTTTTTTTTCAAATTGATTTGGATCAACATATTGCTGAACGCTAGAATCTGAGCACAATTTTTTAAAAGTATACTTTGGCCAAAGTAAAATCAAACTGATTTTTTTTAAATTATTTTGTCTACATATTATTTTGAAAAACTTTAGTAGTGTGTTAAAATTATATGAGTAATAGTATTTCTGCGTTGTTACTGCGTTTTATTTATAGTACTGTTTCGGCAAGATTAATAAATGAAGCAAAGCAATAAACTTTATTAAAATTTAAAAAAATGTAAACTTTATTCGAATATTTCCTAGTAAGTACAAGGAGGTGAAATAAAAAAATCCCAATATTTATGACTTTAATGGTGGATTCGAAACAGTCGAATTTTATGAAAGTTTTTTTCATAAAATTATGTTTTTACTACGCTTTCGGACAATATTTCAGACTTTTTGTAAGTATCGTTACAATTAACATTTATCTTATTATACTGTAAATAGACCTAATATATTTTATTATATGTATGTGTTGGAAATCGGTAAAAGGATATCAAAGTACATTAATTAAAATATTCTATTGCGATAATATTTTTCATTCTAACTGTGCTTTTAGTGTTTTCTAGCGATTTGTAATTAACTCACTAATCGAGTCATCATGAATATCCCTGTAAATATTTGTAGAATCTGGAATGATAAACAATTTTAAATGCGAGTCAACATGGAATGAGCCTGTCGCTGACCCAGATCAAAAAATAGAAATCGTTGCAGTCTTTTGCATGTTGAAATAGGAACCGATATGTATATAGTACGTATGAACTGTACCGACGATCCTGAGGAAATCATTCGCTTTATCATTTGGAGAGTTTGTGCTCTGATCAGATTTGAACACCAATCTAATACCAAAAAAAAAATACTAAGATGATATTTTGGTAATCCATCTATATCAACTTTATATGTAAAGTAAAGTTCCTATATTTCCATTGAGGTGGTATGAAGCAGATTGGGGAAGCAAAGTTAATATTTGGAATCTCTGATTAACTTAATATTAATACATTATTTTCATTTTAAATAAGCACCTTCGCCAGTTTGTTTGCAATGCTAAACTTTGAAATGTTTTGATTTTGAAAATTAGAATATCTTCTAGATGTTTCGCACGAGTACCAGTTGTATACCATAAAGGCTCTATCGACTGGCGATAAGAATATCTCGACAGGGACTTACACTTTAGAAATATCAATTACTGAAGCAGAAGAAAATTGAAGATGCATTAAAATGAATCAATTGCAATAATAAGATTAGTCTACAGTCTGAATAAACCGTTCTTAGATTTGGAACTGCTATAAATCTTCTAAGTTGGAAGAGCAGTGATATAAACCAGAATAACTGCGATAATGTTTTTACGGGAAATCACAGTATAGTAAGAGTTGTCTATCTAGATGAAAACACATTTCATCTTTCAAATTAAATATGAAATACTCTTGCATCTGCACCAGATTTGAATCCAAACAAAACATAGCCGAAGGCGTCTCGAGTAATGATCTCGAAAAAAAATTATAATTTGCATCTGAAACTTGCCTGTGTTTCAGGTTTGAATTAAATGTTTTTTTTGTTGCAACCGAAATTTTACATTTTAACTAAAATAAATTAAACTTTTTGCTTTATTCTAACCATATTAGCCACTGATAGGATTTTAAAATCAAAATTTAAACATATATTTTCAAATTGCAATTCAAGAAGTCGCTACAAGAAGAAACTCACAAATTAAGAAATAAAGAAAGCCAAAATTTGTCAACACCCATCAACGATTGTTGTATTTTATATTATAGCATAATTTTGGCAAATAATATTTTACCCTTATATTTTCCGCCTAAACAAGAAGTTCCCTAACTAATGATACTGCAAATATTTAAAGCTATGGGGAACATTATTGTCAGCTCACTTTATGAACTATTATAAATACGAAACATGTTTTTTCGCAAAATTACACAATGTTTCCATTTTAGAGAAAAAGGAAATAATCGACGTTGCCGAAATCGCTTCAGATATTTCAGTGAGTTTAATATGCCGTGAAAGTTAGAAAGAAAAGATACTTAGCTTTGAACACAGCAAACTTTCCAGCTTCATTAGTTAGAGGAAAGTAGACAAAAAGATACCTAACAGTTGTTTCATTTGTAGCTTCAAAATATTGACCAAATTTTTTAAATTCGAAAACCACATAGACCAAAACAATTTTACAAGAATTGTAAAAAAGTCGGGCTGCAAAATTGAGAATTAAAACTTTATTTGAAAATAGTGTTCGTTGTAATGCTCTTTAATTTCGTTTCGCTTGTTGTATGTTGCACGCTGTTGCTCAGGATATGCCGAAGGTAGCTAGTAATTGCTTCAACTAATCAGAGTTTTTTTAAATCAAAAAACGACAAATCGTAAGAAATAAAAATTAGAGACTAATCTTGAACTGAGTTCAACTAGATATTTTACCATTTTTTTCATAATTAATTATCCATGTACTTTTTCACACTTAAGGAAACCTCTTCATTAAACGACACTCTGGATATCGCCTATATACAGTTCAGATGATCTTTTTCGTGTTACTAAAAACGGCCATTAATTTATTTAGTTATTAATTAAAGTTAATATTCTTGTCTGATGAGAAATCGTATCTACATATTTAAGGAAGATGGTTGTTTTAAAAAGTTTATACTCACCAAAAACTGAATTTTTTCGAAAATTTTAAGTGATTTCCAAATAAACTACATGAATGAAATGGTTGTCGGACATTGAATCTGTATTTTTAAAATATAAAAAAATACCAAATATTTAGATATATTTTTTAAATCCATAGTGATTCACCTTAATGAAGATGGTTATTAACATGTTTAGAAGATCATTTAGATGAAATGTTGAACTAAGTTCCTGTGGATATTCGACCATCTATTAACAAAACACGTGCTTCACTTTTCAACAATTTTTTTGAATACACATTTCGACTATCTCTAGGCTGGCTGAAACGGACCTTCAACTTGGCCACCGAGATCGCCACTTGGATAAAATCTAAGAAAGTGAGATCTCTTTTTTAGATTGCAGTCTTTGGCGATATATGAACTAGTGGGTGTATCCTACAAACATGGATACTACGTATGTGTGGCTAGGCGCATTCTAGTAATGCTGCAGGGTTCTTTAGAGCGAATTATTAGTCGTTAAAACTCGCCACTAAGTCAATTTATAAACGCGAAAATAATTGTACCAGTCAATTTATAAACACGCAACTGCAGCACAATGCTTTCGAAAATTTGTGATAAATTAATGCTATTTGTTTATGGTTATTCTATAAGTTTTCTTGGTTCAGAAATTATTTTTTGTTAGCATTTAAATTGCAACGACAATCTGAAACAAATAAAAATCGGTGTAAAACACATGATTATTTATTATTGTTTCTGAATCACCCCGCATAGCATAAATTAGTTAATAGGTATACTGAAAGTAATTGTTTGGGCTACCAACATTCACTCTAGTGAATCAGTACATCTAGTAAACATTTGAAATTATTGGAAAAAAAATTGGTCATTTAAAAAAAACTGTCTTGGTTTTTTCATTTCCAGAATTTTTAATTTAAAGCAATAGCGATAAATTCGATTTTCTGATTCTTGTGATAATAATATAAATTGAAATATGGGTTAAATAAGAAGAGTACATATCAATATCATGCAAAACGTAAGTAATGACTTATAATTGGACAAAAATATCAAAATGTTTTTGGATAAATTAAATTATCGAGTAACGCACTTTATTATTACATATTATAATATAATTTGAAGTTATTTATTGGCATTTTAGAATCTTGTAAGCAGTTTTTTCATTATCTAAATTAATTTACAAAGTAATATTAATTTACAAAATTGGGCCGTTAAGGGTATTACCGCCAAAGTAATAGAATATCAAGATTGCTTTGAGGTGGCGTCTCACCGTCATGATTTTAGAATATTTCTTAAATTTAATAGAAATTCAGGCAGATTGAAAATTTTTTTTATTTTTAAACCATCCAACCTTTCAGATCTTTGTCAGTTTTAATTATTTTAACGACGCATTTAATTTAATTTAAGATATTAAAAATACTGCATACTCCTAGCTCGGTTTGATAGCGAGAATTCTTTCTGTTCTAGTGCTTCGAATTTCAAAATATTGGACGCAGATACTGTATTAACAGTTAAAACCCGAATTTATTTATTTACAAATTTTCACACACAAGTATTCTGCAAAAATGCGCAATTTGATGAAAGTTACATGTAACGAACATAGTCAAAAGCTTGATCGAACAACCCTGCAGTCTGAAGTCGTTATCTAATAATAACAGAAAATATTCTAAACCAGTTTCGGGGGGTGCTTAAAATTAACCGTTGAAAGAAGCTGTATTATTGTAAAACATTTGTGATTATAGGGCGTAAACTTTTACAAAGCCCAAAGCGCAATATTAGAAGAATGATCTCTTGATCATGCGGCTCTTTTCTTCATAAAAATGTTATGTCCACATTTTTGCACAATATGTTACAGTCTTGTCATTAAAACATTTGCAAATTGCAGGTTGTGGAATCTTCTGTATATTACACTTTAATTAATTTGGTGTAACTACTGAACTAAATTGGGGTTTTCATCCTTACATTTTTTTATCACTGAAATCTTAGGCACATGAAATTTTTGAGTTATCCATGAATGCAATACTTGAAACGGACACACACATCACACTTTATTGATTTATGATTATGTATTAATGTATTTTAACGTAATATTGTAACTTTATAAATTACTCTGATTTATTTTCCTGACTGCGTGTACTTTATAATGTGAAGCACGTATTAAAAATTTTTAAATTACATCTAATTGTTATCTAATTCCTGTAGCCATAAAAGGTTGTAAATTAAATGAAACTTTTGCTGTCGACTGTTTTGGAAGTAAGCGATGTTCTCATCAAATTTAATTTCGAATCACTATGCGATCTTGTCACTCGACTTTATCTCGTTTAATTGCCAATTTGGAACATTCAGAAATCAGTAATAGTAAAATAAAATATTTGGCAAAATGGTTAGTGTTCTTAGTGGTAACTGATAAATAACTGACGGGCTTTTTTAAAACGCTTAGACAACAACTCAAAAAAGTAAAATCTAACTTAAGGAAATAAAAAACCGAACACATGTAATTATGAATTACTCTTTAAAAAAATTTTGGGTTTTCTTACGTAATGCATTTTTTATTTATGATTCTAATTTAAATACGTTTTGAAGTAACCCGACCTATATGTGCTGCTGAACTTTAATAATAATAAATAATTTTACTTTGGATATTATATAAAGGATCACTTGGCCCATTCCCTAAAGGTATTTGTTTTCGGATATAAAGGATTAATTATTATTATTTTGAACGTTGGAGTATAATTTCAGATTAATTCATAGAGAAATAACTGCATATTATGTTTTGAGCCACCTACAAACTGGCTATTAATAACGTTGACACTGAAAAGCAATACGGGTAAGCCTGGATAAATGACCTCACCTGGTTGTTATAATGCTAAACACCTATGATTATGAATTTTAATTTGGCTTCCAATTAAACATACCAGTAGCCGAAGAAGTTGGAAATGGTAGAACAATCCGCGTTAATGTTCCTCAAGTTGAGTCCATCAACAATAGAAACAATTCCCTGCTCAGTGCCCACACTATTTATCCTTGTGGGGCTGTTGAGGGTAATTCCATTCAACCCCGCTTCCATATCGCTGTTGCTGTTGGCAGGACTAAATGAGTCCGGACTGAAGACACCAGTATCATCAGACTCTTCACTAGTAGTTTCACTCAAATCTTCATCGTCATCGATTTCATCCGGATTGTCCAAACTTGAGCTACCGCCGCCCATTTTATTAAACATTTTTTTGACAAAACTCATGTTTAATTATTGTTTTTAAATTTCAATTGACGATTAATTCAAAGACAATGCAATATTTTAAACGCGATTCAAAACGACGCACAGCGTCACTACGATACAACTTTGGCGTTTATTTTGTACGACGCTATTTGCAGAGTAAAGGCACGCGGTATTTAGACGTGAGGCTCGTTCAAATCGTTGTTCATTTTATTTTTGGCTCTAATCTAGATATCTTTTCTCCTGTGGCCATCTCTTTCTACACTGGTCAAATAGCAAGCATACGAGCGAGGTGTTAACATTTAAAACGATGTTTTTTACAACACCTTGAGCGTGCCTTGATATTAAATCTCTTGGCATCAACGTCTATTTCAGAACAAAGATCTTGCTTAGTTGTCTTACCTGCTTACAGATAATGAGGATTTATTTGAGCTTCTTTATCTAAAGTATCGGGTATACTGGGTGTTCAGAAATTAATCTTCACTGCGTGAATTAAGTGAATATTTTACAATCTAAAATGTTACTTTTCTTCTGGAAATGCTTAGTTTTCCATATAGCTATTGCGAAAGTTATTCATCACCACTCGAATGAATTAATCACAAACTCGTCTTTGCTCAGGTGCCCAACGCAAGGGGTTTTCAAGTATATTGCAATATTTAAGATCAATTTTCTATTTTTACTTTGAGGTATATTTGAGTCTCGTCATTTATGGTCTGAATATCACATGATCCAAATGGCCACCTCGATTTCGCCTTCATGAGCTTTCAATATTTAATTTTAACGCGTCAATAGTTCTAATAGAAAAACGACTTCCAGATTCCCACACAAACAAATCTAAGAGAATACAATCAGAACTTCAGTCTTCTTCACCGAGCTTTTCTTCCAATAATGTGACAATGGTATTAGCAAAGTGTGGTGAAATCTCCATCTTGATGAAACCACAAGTTTTCCAAGTGAAATTCTTCCCACAGTGGCCGCAAAACCGACCATTGACCGTAACCAAAACACCAGGTTCACTATGAAAAAAAAATAGATGAGTAACGCCACCACTCCATAAACCACACCAAGCAACAACTTTTTCCGGATACCAAGAATTCTCATGAATTTCTGGAAGATGATTTTTAGTTGGAAAATCAAAATTTTTGTTATTAAGAAACCCATTTAAGCAAAAATGTGCTTCGTCCTGTAAATGTTCTAAATTCTGCATACATTTCAAAATGCTCTAAAGTCCAATCTTTGTCAGTCTACACAATCTTGTAAGAATTTAAAAGTGAGACTTTCCGCAGAATACGCCAAAGTATAATTCTTTTGAACGTTGTGGAATCCACAAATTTGCAACTTCAGCAGCACTTCTTCTAGAGATCAATATTTTTTTGACTGGTTGCAGTAGGACGTCGCATTGGTGGTATTGTATCGTGTAAAGTGAAATTACGCTCGATTTTTTTAACGATTCGACGAATAGCAAGCACAGTAGGAC